>NC_090933.1:916606515-916909545 GCF_040938575.1 Ambystoma mexicanum | reverse complement strand
CGTCGTCCCGAGGAAGAGGTGATCTCGACGGGGAGGAAGGCTGCAGGTCGTTGCACTACCAGGGATGAGGCCAGCCGTGGAGTTCTCCGGTCACAAAGGATTTTTACCCCTCTTTCGCGGTTGAGGTAAAAAGTGGTATCCCGGTTGCCGGGGTGCTTGGCACAGGCAAGGTGGCCACGAGATGCTTCGGGACGGCGAAAAGAAGGCAGCAACTGGTTGTCCCCACCAGTTAAGGGAAGAAGACTCTCCGGCGGGAGATCTCCTCTGTCGTCGGGAAAAGTGGTGAGCCGGTTCTGCAGGGGTTCACCGGTGGTGTCGTCTTGGCAGGTCGGCTCGGCTTCTCCCTCTTCGGCTTCTTAGGTCCTGTGGCGACTTCTGAAGTTCCAGTCCCCAAAGCCCTACTTTTATGCAGCAAACCCCCATTCACCCAGCCTAGCTGTCACTCAAACATGCTAAGTGGTGAGCCGGCCGGCTCACCACTTGGGCCAATCAGGACGGAGTGCGACTTGAGTTACCAAGGTAACTCAGTCCAGGGTGCCTAAATCCCCCTCCACCCCTCCTAAGTACCCCAGACAGAGTGGCACCACTTTGGAGGGCTTCTGTGGAGAAGCCCGCCAAAAGTGGAACAAAGGGCTCCACTTTGGGTCAGAGTTACAGAGGTGAACACCAACGCCATTTTAGAATCAAGTTTTGGCAAAAAATACCAACCGGAGTTATAATAATAAAGAAATAACCCGGCGGTATGTTCAAGGCTACCGTAAATAAATAAATAAAGGTATTAGCCTAAAACAATGGGAAATCCCATAGGAAAATATTCGCGGTCGAATATAAAAAGTAGTTTCCACTGCCACCAGCCAAAACTCGATGAGGGGGGACGGAGACGTGCCCCCTCGACTAACAGACCCCGGGGCAATGGAATTGCCCCGGCCAGTACGTCCACAATATGATGGTTTGTACTGGTTCTGTTCAGGATTTGAGACTAGTAAAGTCAATGGTGACTTTACAGACCCTGGGAGACAGTAGTCAGTCCCAGTGTATGGAGTCTATGTTGGGGGGTCCCTAGGACACCCCTGGGTTACGGCACTGAGGGTGCTGTGTAACCCATTTCACAAAAACACATGAGGCCCTATGGAGTACAAGACCCCATAGCCCATTCAACACAAGGCAAACCAAAGAAACACACTTCAAACATGTCCAAGAGTGAGGGTAAAAGAGTCTCACTCTTGGCAGGAGAGAAAAAATAAACCCAGAAAATCCAGCAAAGCTGCTGGGGGACTCAATTGGGGTAGGAAATTCGGCCTAAACAGAGAATTCTCCCTAACAATCAAGAATATTGGGTCCACACAAGGGATCTGCAACTTGTTCACACTACATGTCCAAGCAATGGGCTTAACATAACTATCCACAATTAAGAGCTTCAAGAGCATGAATGTAGTTCCTCAGAAGGAGCCACCATCAAAGAAGTCGGAACAAGATTTCAGTCCAATGTTGCTATGCAAGAGAGCCTTTGAGTAATAAATGAGAGCAGGCCCTTCAAAAACTGAGCTACAGTTGAAATGGAAAAGTAAGGACCCTGTTTGAAAAATCAGACTATTTCTGGCTCATGACAACAAACTACAAAACAAGACTTGTGGGATATAAGCAGTATGCAATACACTATTTCTATCACCAACATGAAAACAGCATGAAGATCAAAGCCTTGAGCGATCCCAATCCTGTTATGTTATCTACTCCATTCTGGAGTCATGAGCATTATGGTTGTTGAAGTCTTTGCAGAACAAGGGGAATCAATAGTACAGGACAACCATACTGCTCAGTGGATTGATACAATCAGGCCTTCATCTATAGTTGCCGTTCGGTGCCCCGAGGCGTTAGCTGGCAACACATGCTGTATTTTGCCAAATAATTACAAAGATTCAACCAGGAAGACTGGTGGGCTGACTATAAACAAGACAGCAAAACCAGCAGACATCCAGGGATCACAATGTAACTGAGCAATGGAATGAATACATCATTCTTCCAAAAGCAATATACAGCAATAGAAGAACGCCACCACTAGACAACCACTAGTACATAGTTTGACAGGCCAGTAGAATGACAGCCTCTCAGTTTTTCTTATGTTTACCTTTTTATACAACCTAAATAGAATGCGTCTTTTTTCAGAAATGACACCAAA
Organism: Ambystoma mexicanum; assembly: GCF_040938575.1. NCBI lineage: Eukaryota > Metazoa > Chordata > Amphibia > Caudata > Ambystomatidae > Ambystoma > Ambystoma mexicanum. Next base: position 916,907,369 of record NC_090933.1, on the reverse strand, counting down.
ATAATCCAAGCCAGGTTCAAGTAGAGTTTGGCAGAGAAGCATGGCCCTACTTCCAGCTTCCACCTACTGCTCCACACACACTCTTTTCCCTGGACCCCGTTTACACCCTGACTTCTCCTGGGCTGTTCTTCCAGTCCACGGCTAGTTGTGCGTCTTGTTTCTCCACCTGCTTCTGTAATCTTCCCCTGGATAAATATGGTTCTCTGGAAGCTCCATATCCTTTTCTCTCCCCACCTCCCCCATCCTAAGATGGTTTGGCTCTAATACAATTCCAGCTGTTCAGCCCTATATTTTCTCTTCTGGTGGTATCCTTTTTCTTCCTCCTGTTAACAACGTTCCCCTCTCTCTGGGTACCTCTCTGTATCTCTGTAATCTTTTCTTGCCTCCAAGCCTTTTCCATTTCCCTCCCTCTAACAAGCCAGATGTCCCTCCTGCTCTTCACAACTATTTACTTCCCTCCTAACACAGCAAGTTCACCAACCCACTAACACCCTCCCCTCTACACCAGGCCTCTGCTTACTTACCATGCACTCATATTTGCTCCTTTCTGGTCTCTGTGTGCCCACTTTCCTGGCTTGGATTTTCCAGAAGAAGTGTCTCTAAGGGTTTGCACCTCTCATGCCAACTCTCTCAATTCTTGATACTGATTAAATGGAATGCCTGCCTTTAGAAGGCTGATCGCTCCTCTCCTTAGGTGGCATCTAATGACAATGGTTTCACCTGAGATGCATAGGCTAGGCTGACCTGTGATTGGGCCATGATTCTAGTGTCATGTGGATTGGGAGGAGTGGGACCTGAGGTTAGAGCAGGTGTCTTGGGGTCTCCCGAAGGACCCATAATGGTTTGTGATGCCACCCTGCGACTGTATGCTGCCAAAATGGAGGCGACTTCACCATAGACATATACCGGGACAAAGCACAATCAAACCCTGAACAGAAGGTAAATGGCAATTGCAAAAAAAGTATAGGTCAGTAAACAGCATAGCAAACAATATCGAACCAAGAATTATCCTTCTGCAGCTACCTCCCTCCACTCTGGCCAAACAACGCAATACTGCTCCGCGTGAAAGTCCATACCTAATGAACCAGGACAGAAAACTCAGGACAGAAAACTCTCTTGTCTCATGCATTCACACAGCAGCATCATCATGAATGCCCCCAGTGAAAAAGCACCTAATCCGAGGGTGGGGAAGAACAACAAGGCACAGACCAGAGCCACAGACTGACAAGAACCTGATGACACAACGAATGACAAAGTCATCAGGCACGAGCTGAATGTCTGCAGTCCAGCGCCTGACTTATGGAAACCGGAAAATTGTCCTTGGAGAAACCTTTAGGGGCACATTTCATTATAACTGGCAATAAGCAAATCCACATTGAGGCAGCCCAATTCAAAACGATAGTGCATCACCTACTGGTACATTTATGGAATGCCAACTATTGGAAGCATCCTCAAGAGAAGCCTCCCCCGGGAGAACCTAAAAATTGCACCAATGAATAATTCTTGTGTGTGTTTTTCCCCTCACATTCAGATTATTATTATTTTATTTATTTATTTTAAGTATTTTGAATCTCAAATCTATGTGCCATTTTGTGAAGCCTGGGCCTTTTTCTCCCACTATCTAGGAATCTCAAATCTAGGTATGCTCTCCCATTGCCTGCCATCTGCGAAACCTAGGCCCGTCTTTCACGCAGGAACACCCAGCAACCACTGAAAGCAAGTACCTATAGCCAGATCACTGCCCAAGTTAACTAGGAACCAGTCACCCTCTGCACATATCCAACTGCGCTGCCCACTTCCACTGCCTAGTACCCAACCAGAGCCCCGCCTAGACAGGGCACCCATAGATAGAGAACACCAAAACCTAACCCACTAATTGGACAATCACCCATAAAGGACACCAAGCTAACACAGGGGATGAGGATAAGAGTCAAATCCAACCAAACCACACAAGGCCCTATAGGCGGGCTACTACTCGGTAACCTCAATACCCTAAACAATGCTACTACCAAGGCCCACAAAATGCTCTGCTGCTCGAAAAAGCTATCGACAGGGTGCGTAGTGGACCTCGACTCAGCCATCGATCAGTCTTGCGCGGTGGTCGATCATCGGTTCCGGAAGTGACCTCAAGCGCCATACATATACCATGTGACTATGCCCCATGTCACTACGGCTCCTATGAGCTCAAACGCTGCACAGGAGCCTTAAAAACAACTATGGAATAGAGACCAACAGTTTAAAACATTCCAATTAGAAATTATTTTTTTGTTTTTATTTTCGTAACTGAAATGAGCACCCCAAAGCCATCACCAATAGACTTCATTAAATCAGAAGCGAAGAGCCATAACACTTTGAGCGGGGTGATGAGGAATCTGCGGGAGAAGTATCCATAGAAAGAACATTACGGTAAGCTAGTTTCGCCTTCAATGGATTGCTTTTCTCCCGCAGATTCCTCATCTTGATAGACTCCCCAAGCAGTAGGCTAAAGGAGGAGGGCAGAAAGGATTACACAAGCAGGTTCTGCAGAACCTCTCTGCCAAAACGTGCATCAGCCCCATGTGCAACGTCCAAAGCAAAATGCTATGTAAAAGTATGTAACGAAGACCACATGGCAGTACGGCAAATGTCCCGAACAGGGTGCCCACCTGTGAACGGCGGCCGTGGAAGCAGAGACTCTCCTGGTGCACTGGGCCCTGATACACGGCGGGACCTCTTTATCTGCCGACTGGTAGCACTCAGAGATGCATAACATGATCCGCCGCGAGATGGTTTGTTTAGTAATCACAAGATCTTTGCCGGAAAGGGAATGGGCGCTGCCAACTGGTCCATCTCCCTGAATTCTGCTCTGCGGGAAACATAAAAACTCAAGGCTCTTTTAGGATCGAGATGGTGAAAGCGCTCTTCCTCCTTTGAGGGTTGAGGAGGAGGGATAGAACACCAGCAAGTCAAAAAAGGTGGATTTCCGAAACAACCTTCGGAAGGGACCATGGTCTGAGCTTAAGAAATACCTTCTCTCTGAAGAAACACAAAAAGGGGGGCTTGCAGCATAAGGCTTGCATCTCGCTAACCCTCCAGGCCGATGTGATGACAATCAAAAAGGCCATCTTAAGGGACAACAACCTAAGTGAACAAGAATGCATAGGCTTAAATGGAGCCGTCATAAGAAAGGTGAGAACCAAGTTAAGGTCCCAATCCGGAACAACAAAGGGAGTTGGCGTTAATTTGTTGAGAAGGCCCTACAGGAATTGGGCCATGACCGGTACGGTGAAAAAGGAACCTTCATCCAGGGACCTTTTAAACACAGAAGGGGCTGCTAAATACCCCTTGACCATTGCAAACTGAAGGCCTGAAAAGGCTAGGGGCAGAAGGAACTCCATCACTATTGTGGTAGGGCAAGAGATGGGGTCAACCTTGCGCTCCCCTACACCACGACTCAAATCTTCTCCACCTGCACATAAACAGAGATCTTGTAGATGGTCTGTGTGCAGCCACCAACACCTCAAGAACTTACTTGGAGAGGTCCCAGCCGTCATACCTCATCCGCTCAAGAGACACGCATGCATGTTGAGGGAATCTGGGGTCGGCTGCAGAATCTGATCCTTCGATTGGGTGAGGAGATCCGGCCGCCGAGGCAACCAGTGAGGTGGACAGATGGACAGATCTATGAGGTTGGGGTACCATATCCTCCTTGCCCAATCTGGGGCGATCAAGATCATGGTCGCTCGCAACCTCTTCAACCTCCTGAGAATCGACAAACTGCTGGGGATCGGAGGGAGCGCGTAATGGAGAGGGAATGTCAAATCCAACAGAAACGCACCCCCCAGTGCACCGTTCACTGAAAATACCCGCAAGCAAAACTGTTTGCAATTCCTGTTGGCTTCTGTGGCAAACAGATCCACTGCTGGGGTACCCCACAGAGAGAAGACCTCTTCCAGGACTTCCTTGCACACTTCCCACTTGTGTGAAATCGTGCTCTGTCTGCTCAGAGCATCCACCAAACTGTTCTCTGTCCTCGCCAGATGAACTGCAAAGACCGAGATTGGATTCTCTAGCAACCAGAAGCACAGTTCCATTGCTTCTGTGCAGAGGGGATGGGAATGCACCCCAACTTGCTTGATTAGGTAGTGCATGGCCACTGTGTTGTATGTCAGAATCTGACCTGCTTCCCCTTGTGCGATGGGGCAAAGTCCTTCAAGGCTAGCCTGATGGCTCGCAACTCCAGCCTTTTGATATGCCAACTGGCTTTCAACGCAGTCCAGAGTCCACTCACCAGCAAATCCTCGCAGTGAGCACCCCAACCCTTCAAGGAGGCATCCGTGGCCACTCGGGTCTGAGGCAAAGGAGGCCAGAAGGGTTCCTCCGCCATAGTATTACTGTGCGTGTGTCCCCAGTCGAGTCCGCAAACTACTTGGGTGGACACCCTGAGAGGATCCGAGAGAGCTCCCAGATACTGCGACCACTGGTCTTGTAGGAGCCACTGAAGGGATCTCATGCGCAGTCTCACCTCTGGCACCAGGAAAATGCAGGAGGCCCAAAAGGTGGCGAAAGGAAGCCGTTGGTAAGGCCGCATGGTACCGGAACAACTGGACCATCTGTATGTTGTCAGCTCTCTCCTCGTGAGGGAAGGCATTCCCTGCTGGAGTGTCTAGAACTGGCCTGATGAACTGGAGTCTTTGGACCAGTGTCATGTGGGACATCTTTAAGTTCAGGGAGAAGCTCAGCCTGTGCAGTAGCAGATAGGTGTCAAAACTTGTCCCACTGACCTCCCCCAGATCAGCCAGTCGTTCAGGTACGGGAATATGTGGACTCTAAATCTCATTAGGTGAGCCACGACTACTGCCATGAGCTTGGTGAAGACCTTTGGAGCGGAGATCAACCCAAAGGGCAGCACTTTGAATAGATAGTGCTTGTCCCCAATGAGGACCCGCAGGAATTTCCTGTACTTCTGATGTATAGGCACATGCAATAGACTAAGCGGACAAACCACAATACCAAACACACAGGATAATCATGGATGTTAAGCAAGGAAACACAAAGACAAAGAGGTTAGGAAAACCTGCTAACCTCAACTTTCCCCGCATACTCTTCCCATACAGAAACCTACACAACCACATCTCTGCACAGTAATACACACATACTTCACCGCACTGCAACAACAGACTAAAACATAACCCCTCACAAAAGCACACGGGAAGTCGCACAGACACGAAAACCGGACTTAAGATCAGCGAACTGTGCAAACCGAACTGAAGCTGCCAACAGGAAATCACAACTCTCCCTTTCCCATTTCCACTGCACCCTACTAACTCCCCCAGCCCCCTTTTTTTCCACACCCTCCTTTTCACATCCGCCAGAACGCCTGGGCACCACTCCGGTGGTGAAGGGGCGCGGTACAAATATCTTTAACATTAACATCCAACAAACCCAGCCCAGGAGCAGCAGAGCACCTTGCAACAGGAGGGTGCCAGCATTGGATTTATTTATACAGTAGGGTAGTACTGTTGGTGGGAGGGCAGGATTTGAATTTGCCTGGCAGAAAAACATAGAAATTGAAACTTTACACATCACCTGCTAGTCTGAGAACCCAATTGGCCCTTAGATTCCCTTTATAGGTGAAGGAAAACAAGCATTATTATTTTTATTATCAGTTTAGTAGGTGCTGCTCTAGCATTGGAAAGGAGCGTTGCACTTTACAAGTCATAGAAAGCAGTAACTGAGGGAACCAGATCACAAGAGATCAATACAAGGGAGCAGGGAGTTAACAACAGGGGAGGGCAGGGCGCAGATTGCTCTGTCTCAGGTTAGGTGGGGAGTGGAAGGGGTATGAATCTAGGTGTTAAGCTTGTTTCCTCTAAGGTTGTGAGCAACATATACTCCAGAGACTTTTGCAAATATTCTTGATGCTAGAAATCCCAAAGACTGTGTGGTAAGCCGGGCATGTTCCAGTGAATCAGAGGTACTTCCTAAGGCATTTCTAAATGGGAATGTGAAAGTATGAGTCATTCACACAAACCAGCTCTAATCTGACAGAGCTTCAAAGCGCATCCGTGCCACCATCTTCAGCATCTTCTTGGGATCTTTGTATGGAAGGTGATGTCTAAGACAGTCCTCAGTCCCCAGGGGGAGAAGTACTGAGAGGAAATGAGGAGGTGGAGCCCACAGGTCCAAAGTGATGTACTATTGCAGCAGGAATTAGCTCATCCTGCTCCCCAATGATGCACTGTGGATATATATGTTTTCATGAAAGAGGTGTGGGATGTGGAGGGAATTTGAAAACGCTTTGGCTTTTCACCATACTCTCAAAGCCGTACTGCAAGGCTCTCTGGATTAGGATGGAAAGTCAGGTATAGAGCGATCACGGGGATCAACGTCTGTTTGTTAGCAACTTTCCACTGACAAACTGGGACAGAGGAAGCCTTTTCCCACAAACCTACATGTGACTGTTTTCGTGCTAGAATCTTGCATCAGGTTTTAAGAAGAAACTCAACTTATGAACCTTCCTTCATGAGGAAGGCACCACAAGGCCCAGAGGCCCAAGGCCCAAAGCAAATCTGTGGAACTACTGGTGACCCGCCGGAAGGTTTGGCACCATGATCCTGCTGTTGTCCCGTCGGAGCCCCTGTTTTGCATCGATCATAGAAGGCCTGCAAGGGCGCTTCGACCCGTTGGAGTAGTGGAACTAACTACTCTCTGCATCTCCTGCAACTCTCTGCACCTCCTACTTAACCTGCAAACAAGCCTTTTCGGAAGTGTTCCTGGACCACCCAGTGAACTGACCAGCTCGTACGTGACCTTTGCCCTGGAACTGCAGTCGTTTCGAGTTTCGACATGAGCATTTGGAGACAGTAAGCTCTGAGTATAAGGCACTCTCCCGCCGGGTTTCAGACACCTAACATTCCTAGGTCTGAAATTAGGAAAGTCTGCCTTAATCCGAGCATATGCGGTCACCATGACACCAAGCTGTGGGTACCTTGCTGCTGTGCCCCCTGTGCCCTAAGACGAGCTGCAGTGGAACTGGCCCAATCCCTTCACCAGAAGCGGAGAAATCGCCACTGTCCCGCCACAGACTGAGGTCCCGGAGCGCAGCCCCTTAAAGCCGCAGGAACGCGCAACTGCGGGATTCGAACGTGCGAACGAACTGGGCTTGACTGGAAAAGTTTGGTCCGGAGTGCGCCCGTGGTCGGTAAGTACTTGCATCCCTTACTGGTAGCCCCTGGTGCATCCATAGACTTTTACGCACGGGTGTCCCCAGAGGGCCACTCTCCCTTTGTTCAGGTAGCCCGTGCTACCATCCTATTCCTGATTCCTGGAAACCTCTCAGCCCTCATGTAGAGACCCTCCTTGAATAATGGGAACGTATTATTCATCATCTCATCCACCTTCCTCCTGAGCCATTACAGCCCTCTGACGAAGACCGGTTTTGAACTTAACCGCACAATCGAGTACTCCAGCACTGAATGTATTTTTGAGCGCAAGGCTCCACACTTCTTAGGGACTGCACTACCTATTCGTTAGGGTTCTGAATTGTTGAAGAGCTGCCTAAAGTATATCTGCACTGTGTTACCCCTTTCTTTGCAGGTTGTGGATCTCTACTTGTGTAATATTCCTTTAGGCCACTAGTTACTGTCTAGTGAGCGTTGTGCTAGTTTTGTTAATACTGCTGAATTTTACTTTGTGTTCGAGTTTAAAGGCCTTTAATAAATGTATGTGTATTTTTGATATATACACCTGACAGAGTAATTTGTGGTGTTGTTTACTGTGTGTGCTAATTGTGGGCTTTTATTCACCTTCACCCCTCCTGAGACCTAGTCTCGACCACCGCCAATGCTACCTTGATTGGTCTGGCTTGTCCAGAAGGTTACCACTAGGCTGGCCTTCCGAACATCTGCCCACCAGGTCAGAGTTCAGAAATTGTGATATGGGTTGGACCCCCTTCCCTGGGATCACTACCGGATGTTTTCAAACCCAAAGTTCAGTTTCATTAGACAAGTAAAATTGACAGTTCCAAAATGTCCTTTGTCTTGGCTAAATTTACTAATTTAGTTGCAACAAAGGTTTGTTGTTATCTGAAAACAATTATCACAGCGTCCACAATCTTTACTTGGGACACCAAAAAGGGTTCTCTCTTCTGTCAATGTAAATATTGTCCACTTTAAAAGCAAATCACTTATTATCATTTCACATTTCTTCTTCATGCGCAATGTCGTTTTGTCAAGATGGTTTACACAACAGTTCATCAAAAACACATCGGTGAAATTCTCACTTATTTATTTTGTCATTTATAGAGCATGCTAAACCCAGAGGCATCAAGGCGCTCCTTCTACCACTTCATAGTACTTTAAATCATCATCTTCCTGGTCCACTCACCTGCCAGGACTAACCTTTAATTTTCCCTTTCCTGGTGTACTCACCCACCAAGATAAAACTTCCAGCATTACCATTTGTACTTTGTGGTGAGGTTTGTTCCAGTCTTTCCACATTTAAATCTCTAATCGGGAAAGAAAATACACAACTGCTTCTTGATTCAATTTCCTAGCTTTCAACGCATTTGGTTCACAACTTCTAACTGCTTCTTGATTCAATCTCATGAGTTAAGCACAATTGCACAATTGGGTCACAACCTCTTTTCCATGTAAATAGTACAAAATGTATCTTATGTATTAGTTTGCCTTAGGCAATGCAAGTTATCCTCCACTCCCCCTGGATTCTTTCTACAAGGAGGGCCTTTGTCCTCCAGCTTCTGATTTCTTTGTATCAAAAGCTTGTAACTGTTAGCAATCTAGGTTATAATGACCCTTTGTTGGATATCCCTCTTTAAACAAGTGATATCCCTTTTGCTCTTTAATTGTGTCCTTTTGGCTTTGGTTATACTGGTTATAGTGTTCGCTCATTCGCCATCTCCCTCTGGGAAGATTACATCTTCTTTGCTTAGTTATTGCCTCTCTTGGCTTTGGCAATATGTGTTACAATATTCCTCTGCTCGCTCTCTCCCTCTTGGGAGAGTACATTCACTTTGTTTTAATTTAATGGTTTGGTATTCAAAGTTTGAACTTGAAACCAGCAATCTATTCTGGAGTGCCCCGGGGTTAACTCTAATAGGCCAATTCACTGGTTTGTCATGGCAGCTCTGGTAGACTTGCTGCTTCAGCTTCCTTACACGACATCAGGCAGCTCCGGCTTGACTTACTCTGCTTACACTGGCTGTCACTGGAGCACCCACTGCTCCATAAGCAGGATGCAGGATGCAGGACACGGGGAGCCTGTCTCTCCTCTTGCAATAGCGGGCCTCCACACCACTTCCTGTTGCGCGTCCTCTGCATCTGCCTAGGGGTCTGAACTTTGCTGCTTGCTCTGCACAGTGTGCCGCTGCTGGCAACGTATCAGTCCCCGCTTCTGCATTCTCCTGCTCACTCAGCTTCCACTGCTCACACTGCTCCTTTTTAACCTGCACTTGATGGACCTTTAAATCTTTAAAGGTCCCGCTCAACTGTGGGTGATTACAACCACTAGACCGCTCACTACGGTTTAGTAACTCTGCCCTCGTCTCAATACTAAGAGCATTATGGCACTTGACGTCCTTAATTTTCTTAGTTGTTTTAACCTCTTATAATCTACTTTGTTTCTAGAGGTTCACAGAATATATTTTTAAGGGGCATTTTTAGAGGCGGTAATGTTTTCCCTTAGGTTTTTCTAAACCCAATAAAATATTATGACTACTGAAAGTAGTTGCATTTTCTCCCTGTTCCCTCTATATACTGTATTCCTGTTTATCAAAAATAATCTTATACTTTGTATCTTGGGTAAGTCTGGGAGAGGAAGCCTTACTATGACAACAAGCCATCAAATATTCTGGCACCAGGGAACCTTCACCCTTAGAAGAGGATGAATACAGCGTATATCCCGACTGAGTCCTCACATTCCCTCGGTGGCCTTCTCCTCCCACGTGATCCACCCAGCTAATACTCCCCCCAGGCTTGAGATCAGGTAGCAGCTGCCTCCCCCGTACCAGATGGGAGGATACTTTAGGCTGGGATTCTGTGATGGCTCTGCAGGATTCATCACAGCACCATACATGTACAAAGGGTGTCACTTGACAAGCCTGTGGCAACATGGTTACCATGATGGGGTCATATGAAAGCAGCCCCAATGGGGTCATGTTAGGATTTCTAGATCTATGCAGAGCATGCAACTATTTCAAGAGCTTAAGAACCTGCAGGAAGAAGGTATCCCTCAAACAATCATCCAGCAAACAAGCAAGATATTGGCGTACACACTTTAATAATATTATTCAAACAAATGTTTTTGCTTACACTGATTACCAACAAAAAATCCACATTATTTGTATCAAGTTGAATTTAAACTGAATAATTTAGTTTGAATAATTCCTATTTTGTTAGTACACATAGTTCAACCAGTAATTTTTTTAAATAAAAATAAACAAATACATAAATCTAAATGCGTTCATCCAGTGCTTATTACTAGTTCTTAGCTTATTTGCAAGTAACCCCAAATGTGTTAACGTTGAACTCTGCTCAGAGAGATAAAGTGATTTCCTCCCAATTACATAATTGGTCAGATCTAGGTAGAATTTGGGTCTCCGGGTTCTACAGCATTCAAATTATCAATAACACAACATGCCACTCAATTTCCAAGATGCTTCTTAATATTAATCATATTGTGAGGAAGGAGGTTGTCGATAAGCCACATATCGGGCAAGGGAAGAAAAAAAGAATGCAATTAGGATTTATTTTATTTTGCTGCAGATTTCCAGAGGTGGGATAGGCCCTCTTAATATTGTGTTATATTGCAAAAGACGTTTGATATGTTTCATTCTCTGATATAGTGGAGGGTGTATTGGGTGTGACTTTGGTTCACTTTATCTGACATTACATTAGACTTCTGTTTGCTTTCTTTTGGTGTATTCGATACAGAGAGACCAATTGCACCAGATTAACCCATAATCTCTGACTAGTAAACCTGTTCATTGTCATTAACGGCACTCACAACCGGTTTCTTGGTGTCAATAATTACAGACCCATTGCATTTTTAGACATAATTGGTAAAATGTCTACCTCAATTGTTTTAGAGAACCTGGACGCTTTGACTTACAGTACAAAGAGGATTGACAAATGCAATCAGGTTTTTACAAGAATGTAGGCACAACCCTTAATGGCCTGGTTATTAAAATACTCAAGCAAGAAGCTTGGTCGAGGAAAAATCATTATATGCAGAATTTATAGACTTGACAGCAGCATTCGACAACGTAAACATGGAAATATTATGTATAAAAATAAAGAACTGGGGACTTACGGCTGTCAATTCTTGACCCATATACAGACATGTTGTGTCCCTACATTTTGAGGGTTCACTTTTTAGTAGAGTTCAAACTTTCAACGGTCTGAGCCAACAATGTGTTTTGGCCCCTTTGTTATTCATCTTGAACATCTCTGATATGAGTGACACCCTAGAAAACACAGGAGTATTTCCACCTAAGCTGGGAGAAACCTGGATCCACTGGCTATTTCGATTACACTCCAATACGACTAAATGGCTGATTAGATGCCACGAAGGAATACATGGTATTCAATAGATTGGAAATGAATGAAGGTAAATAAAAAATAATGCTTTTTACTAACAGGCAAAATAAAGATATTAAGCATCACATGTGGAAATTAAACTAGCATAACATGCAAAGGGTTGATGAATTCAAATATTTAGGATTCCCATTGCTGGAAAACCAACTAAAACTCCCATAACACCATAGGTTGGGATGATTGAAGACTTCCCAATTGATCCCACCTTTTTCCCCAATTGATCCGTATTGACAGAAAATAGAGGTCATTCTCTTTCGTGCCAATGATTCATTATTATAAATTAGTACCCAGCTGCGATATTCCACGGGATACATTTAACGTGGATTAGCTTGTTTCCGAGCCATACCACAGTGTAATCCTGTGGACGCACTTACGTGCATTGCGTGCCGGGTACACACACTTTTTTTTACTGGCATCAATGGAAAGGGTGAAGGGACCACACGTAGTCCCTCCTCCCTTTTCCAAGGTAGCCAGTTTCCTCGCATTCATTAGTACAGAGCAAGTTAGCCCAAAATGGCGCCCTGTTGCTCTGTACTAATGAAGAAGTATGTGCGTTCTAGTGTTCCTAGATCTAACTTGTACTGCGTCGAAACCTTTTCAAACGGCAAAATAAATGCTGCTTGAAAATATTTCGTCAGCCATTAGTGTTATGGGGCTGCAAACGCGGGAAAACTAGTTTTCCGGGGCTGCAAACCCTGGAATACTGATGGCAATAAGCCCCTCGACGGAGGGCCAATACCGGCCACGGTAATGCCCCCAGGGCCTTTGTTAACTATGGGCCCCGGGGGCATTACCATGGGTGGTATTGGCCCGCTGTCTTGAGGCTTATTGTCATAACAAAGGTGATTCCAACCTGGGATCCGAGGTTAATATTAGCGATAAAACATAGTGGCATAAGCTGTAAGCTTTGAAATGGAAGAGTTTTGTGTTTACCACTGTCTTTATCAATTCCCTTAATCTGACAACAACCTGGCCTATCTTCACTGACAGCAATTGTAAAATCTAGATAATGTATTTGAAAGTTTGTGAGCCACCAAGGCATTCTCTACATGAGGATAACAGGGCTCGGAATTAAGATTGGATAAGAAGGAGCTAAAAGCAGCTCCTCGGTATCCAGCATTCACTAGTGACCAGAAGCTACCAATGGGAAATGAGGAGTTAGTGCACTGCATTCCACGAATCCAACTTCCACATAAGCTGAAAACATAACATTTTGTCCAGTTTTATGACCCCTTATGCTTTAAATGTTGTATAGATGTGTACTACTGTGTATTTATAAATTGTCCCAAACAACCAGAGTTACATTCACATAGCTGTATTAGTTGGCCTGGGGAGTCAAATGTAGTTCATGGTAGCTGCTCGTATCAAGATAACTAGTCTCTTATAGACTACAAACAGTAGCTAAATCGTTCCCAGCTCCCCTCAATTTCGAACACTGGGATAGAACTTTGGCATTACATAACACATTACCCACTAGTCTATGTAGCTGGAATTCAGAATGCCTATATATATTAAGAGAGGCCAACATCTCCATTGATTTGAGCAAAGGAAACCCAAACCTGACCCTTCCTCAAAAAAGGTTTTTTCCTGGCAGATTGGATCAGAAAGCGCAGTAAAATTGTTGAACTCAGAATGATAGACCAACAATTTGTTGAAGAAAAAAGGGTGGGCACGTTACCAGGATATCTTTTAAAACGCCCAAACTGTATTTGGAGACAACATTTCATGAAATTACGTTTTAACCTGTATGCAACATTTGAAGTTCTGGGAGAAAGATCAGGAGTTCATGATCTGATAGAATATGCCGTTTATGTAGAGACAAAGAAATTGAAACTCAAACACCTTCTCTTCACAGCAGAGAGAATTGTATTTTAAACAGGTTATGCATAGTTTTGACGGAACGTTCCATAACATGTTTTTGGGCAAGGATATTATCAGGTACCCCTATTTCGCTTATATTAGCCGTCATTCGTTTCAAAACATTGATATTTAAGGATAATGCACTAAAGATAGAGGAATTCATTTAATTAACAAAATCTACATATTTTGACATGTTTGCTTATACCAATTCACAATTAAAAAAAAGGAACTAAATAAGTACGTATCTGCTCTGTCCTGAGAAGTCACTTCATAACAGTTACATTGTTTCTCTTGCTAAGTGTTCACGTTTCTTAAAGGGGCAGTGATTACAGATGTATGTGCCCCAGAAAAACACCAGAGAGTAGAACATGGTATTACTGGTACCCTGTTCAGGCTTTCTAGATGTAGGGTTTGTCTCCCTTAAAGGTACAGTGCCACTTAGTGAAAAATAAGTATTCAAAGGGCAAGCGTTTTCAGTGGGTGTTTTGGCAAGCGTTTTCAGTGGGTGTTTTGGCTGTTTGGTATATGTTGTTGGAGGTTTGTTGGAAGGGTCTTGTTGGGTGTAAGGTCCGGGTTTAGCTATGGGCATCTCACAAAGAAATGGGGAGAAAAGTTGCATACAACTGTCTCCTCTGTGTGATGGGAACTAAGTGAGGTCATATCACAGAATGGGTATTTGGTGAGGGTGGGATAGTCTGTACTTTTTTTTTAATTAACATAAAATGAAGGGAGGTTGCTAATCAGACCCCCTTTAAGAAAATGCTCCATGCCAAAGTTGTAGTGCACACATGTGTCCTTTACTGAGAAAGTCTACAGGTGCCACCAGCCCCCAGCAGCAATCGTGTAGTGGCACAAGGCAGTTTCAAAGGTCACATGAGCATCTATGCCAGCTGTTCGGACACAAAGTTCCTTCAGGCAGAGGTGGCTTTTTAATCTTCTGCACCTCTGATCTAAATTATAATTATTATATGTCTTTATCAGTCTGGTGGCAAGTAAATTGAAAAAAAATAAAGCCATGCCTAGTGGTGGAATGGTGACTGTGAATGGCACGCATTCATAGCAATTTGATATTGCACTTGGGTTAGCTCTGTGAGCAGGGCTCAGCTAGAACAGAACTGATGGATGTTCATGTATATTCCGGACTGTCTCCATATCCGCTATGTGGAACAATTGCCAGAATGCTACTACCCCTTTACTGCTGGTACAGGGAGAACACCTTCAACCAAGGCACAGGAACTTCCTCCATGAAGTCTAATGGGAACCAGTGTCGCAAAGGCAGCACTGACATAACAAAAGCCACTCTCACACCAGGGTGCTGACCACTGCAGTCCCTTTGAAGTCAGCAGTTATGGGAAGCGGGCAGGGTTAGAGTAGCTAGCAGGAAAAGGTGGGGGTGAGAGAAGGGTTCAATTTCTCCTACTCTTTCTGCCCCCGAAATTTCCTTCAAACGGGTTACCATGGGTGTGATGTCAAAAGGCAAAGAGCACTTGTTAGAACAGCCTGGATTGGAACTCGTACATCAGGCTGGAAATGGTCCAATCCCTTGTAATATGTTGCCTTTATAACTGAAGGGGCACCCCCTCATTCTTTGATTCATCTTTTGACTTTCAAAAACAACAAAGCAAACTCACTGGAGCTCCTTTAGGGGTACAGTCTATAACAAAGGACTCTGCCATGGAGGTGAAGAAAGAAGGCATTGAAGGCAAAGGAGAGCTTTGTCCTCTAACGATTCCTCAGAGAACAATGGGGGTGAACTATTGTGGAGCAAGGCCTGCCTCTCAGTGCTGGCTGACCAGCAACCCCACTCCTGTTCAATGGTGGTGAAGGATTCCCTGTAGGTGCCAGCCAAACTCCTGGAAGTGGGAGTCCAGTACATAAGAACATATCTTGTCCTGGATTCCCTGAAGTGGGCCTTCCACAAGCCAAGACGGAGGTGTACTCCTGTTTTCACCGCCTCCAGGCATCTTTGAGCCAGATCAACTGCGCTCAATGCATTCGAGCCACCACAGGACCTCCTGTGTTGTTTTTGGCTCTCTACACAAACCTTGAACGTTGTTCGAGCCTTCCACACACTGGCTCGACCATTGCCGTTCATAGTCTCAAGCAACCTAATCGCATGCTTGAGATTATGGGAGCAACTGACGCAAGCACTGACTCAAATGCTGGAAGCCATCTAACTTGCCCTCTCAAAGACCGACTCGACCCAACAGAGCCATCATCTCACCTCCAACTCAACCTTTGCTCGGAACCGATTAGAGACCCAAGCTACTCCTCACTGATGGTACCCAATGAGAGCAAAACATGTCCGGCAATGCTTGAGTTCTCGTGCAAAAGGGATGTGAGCAAGCAGTTTGGGCTGGACTGCTACTTTTGTGGTGGGACAAGGCCTGATTTGCATACAGTCTTTCCCCTTTCTGTAATGGCTTGGTAACCCGAAGAACAGTGGTCTGGAGGGTTGTCCAGAGCCACATTAGAGGTTAAGATTAATTGCAAACCTTCCAGCCATCAGCTTTTTTGTTTTGCCGAACCGATAGAAGCCATCATCTTACCATTCTGATGCTGACTTGAGCCATCAGGAGTCGGGAGCCCGTCATCTTCCAATCGAATTGATGACGACCGCCAGAGACATTGCACCGACTTAAACAACTCGGCATTGGCTCACCCACAGCTAATGCACCAGAAAGACCAAATTGGTGCTGTCGAGCACCCGATGAAAAAGGATGAAGGTCTTGTGAAGAGGCCCTGCCATCTGGTCTACTTTTGGGACTTGTAAGGGTGCAAAAAGAGGAGACTGACACAGAGGTGGCATGCTTGTTGGCATAAACATTTATTTAATAAAAATAAAGAGGAAACCTAACTCTAAGAGGGGTTTCCCTGCCGAAGCGAAGGAACTAAGGGTTCTGTCAGACTGCCCAAGTAAATAAAAAAAATGACCACTGTTGTGTGTCAAAATGCCTACTTCTGAGACGTTCTAGGATGGCCGCTGAGGGGAGCGCTGTGTAAATGTAGCGCTCTTAACCCCCGGGGCTTTGTACAATAAATATTTGCCAGTATAAGCTTCTCCTGATGGTGATACCGACTAAGAAGTCAGAGAACAGCAGTGGAGCCCAGATTGCGGATAATCTGCGATAACACCCAGTCCGCGACCCGATATCCCGTGGAGACAAGAGCTCCGGCATTCCATCCCATAGGCCGGCGCAGGCTGGGGAGAGGAAGCCTGCAGATGCCACACATAAGGAGCTCCCAGCAGTGCAGACTACACAGTGTGCCATCATAGAGCAGGGGGGTTACCATAGCCATTCACCAACTAGTGGAAGAGGAGAAGGAATATCCTGCTCCCCAGAAGACGATGGGCCAGGGGGCTCTGGAGATGCTCAGCCTGGCTTGTGGAGGCAACCAGGAGTCGGGCAATAGGTGGTCGCCCGCGGAGAGTAGAAGGCGGGCCCCATACCCACACCCACACTGTGTCAGAGCACCAGCGGCACTGCCATAAGAACAATAGGCCCAGGGGTGGCTATTGACATGGAGCTGTGATCGCGCGGGGCACAGCTCCTTTGATCTTACTGTACACAATGGCTGGTGCCCGCCTCAGCCCCAGGATAGGGAGGGGACGGCAGAGGGCCTGCCCATAAGTACTCTGAAGGGAAGAGCAGGGGAGGACCAGCAGTGTGGGTGGCAGAGGCCCACTAGAGGCAGCCTTTTTGTGGATCCCTGGAACAAATCTCCCCCAGCCAGCACTCCTGGAGCCAGCTTCGGAGGAGGGTGGGCAGAGGGCATGTAGTGGCCAGAGCTTTACAGTCACAGTAGGAAGTACCCTTGCCCAGCCCACAGTGCAACAGAAGAAGGCCTAGAGCTCTGGGAGTCTGCCTAGACCTGCGGAGAGCAGAGAAGAGTTTAGGGGATGACTAGGGAGTCTGGGTAAAGGCTCAGAGGAGAAGGAGAAGTGCCACCTGGGGTCCGGTGGAGGAGCATACCAGCCGACCTGCCAGCGCTGGGGCGATGAGGAGCAACACAATCTGGAGCCCAGAAAGGCTGGGATGAAAGGCAGCCATGCGAGGGGACCTTTGAGTCCCTGAAACAGTTGCCAGGTGGGAACAAGGAAGCGCAACACGGCGCCATGGAGTGGAGGTGGGGTCTGTGTCCCCTATCAGCAGACACAGCCGGATCAATGTCCAAGAACAAAGGAAAGGACTCCCAATCAGCCCCAAAACGAGCGAAAGAGTCTCAGAAGCAACCTGCAAAGACTCTGGTGAAAGGAGGGAGATACATCGACGGGGAGGGAACAGGGGCCTCTAGCAGAAGAGGAGATTAGAGACTTGTCAGGGTCCACAAAAGACCAGGTGGTCACTCAAGAGGTCCCCGCCAGTGCTTTCAGGACTTTGGAGATAAGACATCAGAGACCATTTAATCACAGCTGTGCATGGTTCACAGAGAACCATGCTCATACAGTGTCCACATTGACTGAAATGCTTACTAACGGGGCATTCCTCATAGCTCTACACTTCTTTGTCCCAGTATTGACATGGTCAATCTCTACTGAGTTAGTTGGATTCTTCCTCGTCCCAGCCTTCCACTGTACTTCAGGTGGGTAGACCCTACTCTTCCTCATCTCAGTGTTTCTCATGAGGGTTGTGTATCTACCCTGCACAAATACATGGAAGTGTGGGGAACTAGTGTACCCTGCATAGGGTAGGAAGATGACATACCGCGTTCTCCCTGGATAGTCGTCCCTAATCACATAGGGGGATCCCTCCCCATGAGGTCCACCCGCTGAGTACCAGCCCCCTCTCCCCCCGAGGGACTACTGGGTATTGGCCCCACATCCCTGTACTCATGGGAAGTGGCTCCCTCTCGGGGAGAGGTGACGACATCCAAGGATTCATCACAGACTTTAGCGTCTCTTGAGCCCCCATTTCTACCTTTTCTTCAAGAACATGACTTTGAGCATTGACATTGTTGCCCAATCTGATTGCCTGACCACCTCAGCTCTACTAGCCAGAGTACCATTTTAAAAGTATGCTTTATCTGTGTATTTTACAGGGGTGGATTTTCCAATTGACTGGTTGATTTTTATTGTTTGATTAAAAGTCTGCATTGTTATAGAACTTTGATTGGACATTCTCTTATTTTGCAATCATTGTATTTAAGCTGTTTGGATTGCTTCTGCTATAGCTCACCCCCCAACCCCTGAATAAATAGCTTGCTCTACCACACAAGGCAAAGGAGGTACACACCTTTCAGGCTATGCATGTCTCATCTTTATGAATGAGATCATTGCTGGCTTAGAAATACTGTGGGGCTGAGTAGACAATTTAACCACCACTCACCCTTGTACTTCTAACAAGTAGTAGTCATTTTGACACAGGGCATCTTCTATTTACTACACGAAGGCCCATCAGCCACTAGTTCTGGTGGGACCCAGTACTCATGATCACCCCGCTAAATACACCAAGAGAAAGTCAGGGGACTTCATCACACCCTATAAGCAGTAACAAGAGTAAGTCACGAGACCATACCATCCTCTTTCTACAAGCTCTCCAGAGCAGTGAGCCCAAAAGGTAGCATTGAAGAGTGGTAAGATTATTGGCACTTCATTCCCTATTGCGGTTCTTCTACTAACATCTGTTGCAAAATGTGTCTCCAGTCGCTTCCCACAAATGTGAGATTGTCAAATCAACCCTTAAGTCAAGCAAGAAAACGTACTGCTAGAAAGCTTGCTATAGAGGTTAAAGGATTCTACATATTGCTGTGTCTACAGTCGGTTTATCCCAAGGAACCTGTTGACTATTTAGCTGTTGCAATCAGCTGCAAATCCTCACATTCCTTTTGATCTACTCATTGTCTCATGATGCAGATTTTATATTTCTTTCAGAATCCTGGCTGGCTTATAGCCTCTTTTCACCCTATGCTAGACATTGTTCATGTTGGTTACTTCATCCACAGATCAGACAATAGCTTCCATCTAGGAGGCAGCCTGGCCGTAATTCATAAATCCTTGTGGATAACCTCTCTAATCCATGCACATCTATGTGGCACGTTTCAGCCCTTTCTTATATTTTCTGGATTTTAGTACATTTTGTCACTAAACACAGCCTCTCTTGAATACATTTTCTCTGGCCTTTGCCAGAGCTATGTTTCAGATGATCTTCCTTCTCTGAGCCCGATGTGACACTCCCTTGGTACTACTCATATTAATGATAATCTCAACCTGAATTTCATCCTCTGAGCTGATGCAATGCAGTCCCTGCCATTAAACTGAGCAGATACAGAGTTTTCACTCTAACCTAGTTAATCAAAGTTTTAGAACGTCATGATGGAACAGCACCTGCCTGAATCCCATCCTCCGCCTGTTTATTTCTCTGGGGAAAATTAAAGTGATGTTTTTGGGCTCAAAAATAGAGGAAATATAGGTTTTGAAATCTCCTTAAAATGCCATTAGCTGGGATTCCAAGATGGCCACCGAGGAGTGAAGGTGCACTCCTGTGAGCTCCCAGCTGTGCCCCAGAAAGGAGGAAAAATAAGGCAGGCTAGGACACCTGAAGACGCCTAACAGAATCAGGGTGAGAAGGAGAACGGTGAGCAGTGGAAGCCAAGTGTGTCCACAGCGGATCTGCATTACGCGGAGGTCCGAAACGAGGGGTTCCTGGTGAATAGAGAACCCATGTTAGACCTGGAAAAGAACAACGAGGCGTCGCGACAGGCTGGTGGGCGCATTGGAGGAGGGTGGGGAATCCGCAGAAGCCAGCTAGGAAAGCAGACCCCTGAAGAGAGGCAGACAAACAAATCTGTCAGAATCTGTGACTAAGGCACAGGGAGGAAAGCTGTCCTGGTACGCGACTCGGTGGAGAGCGGGAGAGGAGGAGCTCCGTCTGTGGTGGAGCCCTGACGGAAAGCCTAAAAACGTGCAGAGGACCCCCGATGGTGACACAGACTCCTCTTGTTGACGGACCATAGGCGGGAGAGGGGGCCGCCGGGGGAGCAGACAAGGCACCGACATCAGTGCTGAGCCGGGAGATTCTATCAAGGCGTGCAGAGCCGAAAAGGAGGACTGGGCAAGCCGCGTTCATAATATGCAGAACAGCAGCGCTCGTCATCGGAGAGATTATCAGCGAGACAAGGCAGAGAAAGGACAGGAGAAGACTCTGAAACTGCGGACAATGGTAGGAGAACCAGAATACACTTCCCCCAATTCCTGGTTCCTACAGAGGACGAAGAAATATATAAAATGAGTAGGAGGATAATACAGTGGCGGACAGTTCAAGGGTTGAACCATCAGGCAACCTAAGAGCAGCAACGTCAATAAGAGGAGATGCGAGAGGGGAGGCTCTGCATGTCTGACTGAGGCAACAAGACATAACAAAGAGGGAAAGAAAAGGACAGGAACAGAAGGTAGATAAAAGGCCTGTTAGACCCCAAAGAGAGAGAAACTGAAAGGCTGGGGAAGCAGGGCCTGGAGGAGATTGTACCCCGGGGGCAGCAGCAGAAAATACAGTGGGTAAATAGAGACGAGACAGCAGTGAGCGGCGTACCGGTGGGAGATGTGGTGAAGTACCTAAAATAAACAGTGATGGAAGTACCGGGTGAGCTAGAAGGGAACGCAGATACTGGGGCACGCACCCACTTGCAGATGTCAAGTCCAAAGAGGAAACAGACTCGTGGGCAGCAGCCTTCAAAGAAAAGTCAAATGAAAAGCCAACTGAAAAGGTACTGGCAAACGGCACCAGCGGAGACAGGGCATGAAGACTCTCGCCAGGCAGATTGGGATGAGGAAGATACACAGGGGACCGGTGCAGTGGCCCTAAACAAAGAAGACCTACAAAAGCAATTGCTGAGCATGGAGGAGAGAATCACAGCTTCCTTTCAGCAGCAGATCGGAAGTTTGAAAGAAGATCTGAAGTGCTCACTAAAAGAAATTAGAGACTATATTAACTCCTTGGGGAGTAGGGTGGACTTAGCTGAGCACGGGATGTCCGAAATAGAAAAAGAGGTGCCCCAGAACTGAGTTACTAGAACAGACTCCCTCCGCCCCACAAAATCTTCAAATACAAGCAGAGGATTTGGAAAATCGCACAAGACGTTCGGATATAAGGATTAAAGGCTTGGCAGAGGTGATCCCAAATGTGGAGCTGAAATCTACCAATCAAACAATGCTACGCCACCCTGCTGACGGATAGCACCCCGGAGGAGATCCGGATTGACTGTGTACACACAGTGGGCCCTAAGAGGAGTGGAGAAGGAAACAGGCCTAGGGACGTCCTAGCGGCCCTAGCAATTTACAAGGAGAATGGGAAAATACTAAAGGCCGCAAGAGGACAAGAGATGATTACAATAAATGGCATGGAGGTAAGTCTATTTCAGGACTTGGCAACAACTACCCAGCAGCAAAGGAGAGGGATGGATTTGGTGACAAGGAAAATGAAGGGGGGAAAAAGTCCTCTATAAATGGAATTTCCCTTTGGTTTACTCTTCCCTTGGGAAGGGAGACAGCACAGAATGACAACATGCAACGTGGGAATGGCCGTCCTTGGGTTGGAACCGGAGGAAGCAGCTTCAGGTGAAAGATTTAGCGACACACGTTGGCGGGAGCCTACACCCTGGGAATGGTCTATGGCACATGGGAAAAGAGAAAAGAAATTGAAAGGCCCTAGACCCAGGAAATGAAGAAAACGTGACCCTATACAATCAAGGGCCTACGTGTGGCTAACGGTCAGGCGATGTTGAAGCCTGTGAAGGAAATGAAAGGTGCACAAAAGGGCCTTCCCATGTTCAGCAGAGCCTATCCTTTAATATGGAGGCCCAGTTGGGAGGAGATGAGGCACCACTTGGAATCGAAAAGGTTAGATTAACTTAAGGGTCCGGAAGAAACATGGATGGGTGCCCACGTGGTGGGAAGTATCTTCGGATACCGAGTCAGACCCAGAGGGGAAGAGGAGGCGTGGGGGGTAGACGAAGGGTGGGAGGGCAAGAGTAACCACATTCTTGAAGGCACACTAACGAAATGGGAAGAACACACCAGGAACACAAGGATCAGGGGAGGAGTAGGATGAAAGACTAATGGCAAGGCCATTGCAGATTTTCTCACATAATGTACGGGGCCTGAACACTCCGGTAAAATGAAAGAAGGTGCTAACTCAGCTAAACAGATATAATGCAGATGAACAAGTTACTTTCTTACCTGGTAACGTTCTTTCGATGGGATGGTCCGACGACGTATTCCATATCTATGACATGTAATCACCACAGCTGTGCTGCTTCAGAAACTTTTTTCGGCGTCTGCGTCCTGCGTCGATGACGTCGATGCGCCGTCGTCGAGGACCTCCTCCGACATCATCCGATGTGATAAGTAGGACGCACGATGCCCGTAGCCTCAGTTGTAGTTTTTTCCCCCAGAACGTGTGACATTAGTCAACTGCCAGTCAGACACAAAGCCTTGCGGAACGTAAGCTGCAATCGCAAAAGAAATTCTGCAGCGGGGAAGGCAGGGCGGGAGCGATATGGAATACGTCGTCGGACCATCCCATCGAAAGAACGTTACCAGGTAAGAAAGTAACTTGTTCTTCGAGGGGATTGGGTCCTCCGACGTATTCCATATCTATGACAGACTCCCAAAGTAGTACCAGAGCAAGGAGGAGGGAAAGAATTTAGAATCAAAATTTAGAATAGCCAATCAAATAGCAGAGCAAAGGACCGCCTTGCCAAAGGCCAGATCCTGTCCCCGGATGGAATCGAGGGAATAGTGACGTACAAATGTATGTACTGAAGCCCAGGTGGCTGCATCACAGATGTTGCGAATAAGAACACCCCTCTGGAGGGCAGTAGATGCAGCCACACCCCTGGTAGAATGGGCTCGCAAGCCAGCCGGTGGGTCCTTACCCGCCAAGCGGTAACACTCCGAGATGGCTAAAATAATCCAGCGAGACAAAGTCTGTTTCGTCACAGCTTGCCCCAAACGCTTTCCAGCGTAACCAATAAAGAGTTGATCGTCCACTCTGACCCGGGACATGCGTGAAACATAAAAGCTTAAAGCTCACCTAGGATCAAGCCTATGGAGCCTCTCCTCTTCCTTACCAGGATGCGGAGGAGGATAGAATGCCTGAAGAACAACCTTCTGGGCCAAATGAAATTCCGACACTACCTTCGGAAGAAAACCCTGTCCTTGTGAAATACAGTGAAGGGCGGCTTAACTGAAAGTGCCTGTAACTCACTCACTCTGCGAGCGGAAGTAACCGCAACTAAAAACACAGTTTTCAGAGTTAACAGCCTCAAAGGGCAAGAATGTAAAGGCTCAAATGGAGCACCCATAAGAAACTTAAGAACAAGGTTTAAATCCCAACCGGGCACCATGAAAGGTGACGGAGGGAACACATTAGTGAGCCCTTTCAGAAACTGTGAAATTAAAGGGATTTTAAAGTAAGAACACTCTTCAGACGTGCGCTTAAAGATGGACAGCGCCGCCAGGTAACCTTTAATGGTACCCACTTGCAAGCCCCTGTGGGCCAAAGAAAGTAAAAAGGACAGAACCATGGGGATGTCACATGCAAAAGGATCCACATTCTGAACTCTGCACCAGTCGCAGAACTTACGGCAACGGTACAGAGACTTTGTTGCTGGCCTTCGGGCCGAAAGCAACACCTCCATCACGTCCTCAGGGAGGTCCCAATCCCTATACCTCAACCTTTCAGAAGCCAAGCGTGAAGGTTGAGGGATCTGACCTCTGGATGGAGAACCTGACGCCCCTCCCGTGAGAGCAGATTGTCTCGGTAGGGAAGACGACGCGGAGGGCAGATGGACAAGTCGAGAAGGTCCGGGTACCACGTCCTCCGAGCCCACGCCGGAGCAATGAGGATCATCCGGGAACCGAACTTCCGTAACCTCCGCAGCACTTGCGGGATGACGGGGACTGGAGGAAACGCGTACAGCAGCGGGAACGACCACTCCACCACGAACGCGTCTCCTAAGGCTCCTTTTGGAGGAAATTCCCGCGAGCAAAACCTTTCGCACTTCCGGTTGACACTGGAGGCGAAGAGATCCACTTGAGGGGTCCCCCAAAGGGCGAAGATCTCCAGGAGAATCTCCTGAGCCAACTCCCACTCGTGAGAGATCGTGCTCTGCCTGCTCAGAGCGTCCGCCGTCACGTTTTCGTCTCCGGCCAGATGAACTGCCGAGATCGAAACTTCCTGCTGGATGGCCCAGAACTCAAGCTGCATCGCCTCCCTGCACAGAGGAAGTGACCCTGCCCCCCCCTTTTTGTTGAGGTAGTGCATGGCCACTGTGTTGTCCGTCAGGATCAGGACACTCTTTCCTCGCACAGTCGGCAGAAAAGCCCTCAGGGCTAGCCTGACGGCCCTCAGCTCCAACAGATTGATATGGAGTCTGGACTCCGACGGAGACCAACGACCGCTGACTGTCAGCCCGTTGGCATGAGCTCCCCAACCCGTGAGGGATGCATCCGTCACGATCGTCACCTCCGGCCAGGGAAGCCAAAATGGAGCCCCCTTCATCAAGTTGCCTTCGACGGCCCACCACAGAAGGTCCCGGGCGACCAAAGGCGGCACCTGGACCGGGTCCGACATCCTGCCTGAGGACTGCGACCATTGCGTCTTGAGCGCCCACTGCAAAGATCTCATCCGCAGGCGAGCCTCTGGCACCAGAAGAATGCAGGATGCCATGAGGCCGAGCAACCTCAAGAACTCGAAAGCTGGGAGCGTCTGGGCATGCTGAAACTTGTGCACCATCTGCTGAATGTGAAGAGCCCTCACCTGGGGAGGAAAACACTGCCCCAGGGAAGTGTCAAGCACTGCTCCGATGTACTGGAGCCGCTGTGTTGGCGTCAAATGGGACTTCTTTAAATTGAGGGAGAAGCCCAGCCTGTGAAGGGAGTGGCAGGTGATGGACAGATGATCCAGGACTTGCTCGGGAGAGCTCCCCCTGATCAACCAATCGTCCAGGTAGGGGTAGACGTGAATCCCCCCTTGCCCGAGATGCGCTGCCACCACCACCATGAGCTTGGTGAAAACCCTCGGGGCGGAGGTCAATCCGAACGGCCGGACCCGAAACTGAAAGTGCGAGTCGCCAACCGCGAACCTCAGGTACTTCTTGTGCTTGGGATGGATCGGCACATGGAAGTAAGCATCCTTGAGGTCGAGTGACACCAACCAGTCCTG
Organism: Ambystoma mexicanum; assembly: GCF_040938575.1. NCBI lineage: Eukaryota > Metazoa > Chordata > Amphibia > Caudata > Ambystomatidae > Ambystoma > Ambystoma mexicanum. Next base: position 916,881,751 of record NC_090933.1, on the reverse strand, counting down.
AAGCTGAAGGGCCTGGAGGACTTGAGAGAGAGTAACCATCTTGAACTTGTCCTTCCTGAGGAGCTTGTTCAAACCGCGCAGGTCCATGATGGGTCTCAATCCCCCGTCTTTCTTCGAAATCAAAATATAAGGGGAATACCATCCCTTGTTCCTCTCCGCCACAGGCACCAGTTCTATGGCGCCTTTCTCCAGCAGGGCTTGAATTTCCTGTGCAAGGAGCGGATCCGGACTCTGCAAAGAGAGGTTCCCCGGTGGATTGTCGCGAGGCCTGTGCCGAAAGGGAAGACAGTAGCCGGGAACCCACACATCTGAAGTAATGGCATGCCACTCTACAAGATGCTGCGCCAGCCTTCCCCCAACCGGCGAACCATGGGACATGGCCTCATGACTGAGGGCGAGCGGCCGCGGCGTTACCTGTGGGCTAAGAGGCAACTGCCCGAGCGGCCTTGGCACCACGGGTACCCTGTCGTCCACCTCTGGTACCCCTGCGTTGGCCTCTTTGACTGCCAGCTCCTCTCGTTTTACTGAAGGATGAGTAATAGCGAAAGGAACCACCCCTCCACTGCTGTCCCCTAGGACGAAAAGGCAGAGGTTGGCGAACTGCAGCGCCCAACGACTTCGCTGCAGCTTTCGAGGTCTGCAACCTCTCGAGGCTCTCGTCAGCCTTGCTGCCAAAAAGGTGTTCACCGTCAAAGGGCATGTTGAGGAGCCGAGACTGTACATCAGGAGCAAACCCCGACTTCCGCAACCACGCAAACCTGCATATCACGGTGCTCGCTGCCATGGACCCACTGACGCATTCAGCTAAGTCCAAACCCGACTGAACGGACTCACACATGGCATCCTTACCATCCTGGACCATAGCAAGGAAACCATCCCGTTCGTCCCCTTCGGGAATATGTTCAGCCGCTAACGCAACACAGTTCCACAGAGTGTGTGTGAAACGAGACAAGGCACAAATGGAGTTGGCCGCCTGAAGCGCCATACCACCAGAAGAAAACACTTTCTTCGACCAGCCATCAAAACGTTTGTCGTCCCTATCAGGAGGGATGGTAGGGTACGATGCCTGCTTTGCCGGGGCCGTGGCCGCCTGCACCACCAAACTCTCCGGAGTGGGGTGCCTGGTCAAGTAGCAGGGGTCGCTACTGGCTGGACGGTATTTTCGCAACAAGGATCTGCCCACCGCCGGGAGACTCTCCGGAGCAGTGCAAGCCGCCGCCACCCTTCTCTGTAAAGCCATATGGAACGGCAGTACCGGATCAGTTGGGGGACCAACATCAAGGATGTCCATCAGATCATCCTGCACAAACTCCCCTGGGGGAGCAGACCATCCCAAGTACTCAGAAACCCTAGCCATAAGGCGCCGGTACGAGGAATCGGCATGAGAGCCAGGCTCAGGCCTACAAAACTCCACCTCCGGAGAGGTGTCCGGTCCACTGGCATCATGCAGTGACTGTCTCAAATCATCAAACTGACTACGGCCCGAGACAATTTCATCTGGAACCTGACTAGGAACCAGGCCATCAGAATCCTCATCCGCCTCTGAAATATAGTCCAGGTGGCGAAAAGAAGGCACCCGAGAGTGCTTGCTCTTAACCAGAGCCTTCCTAGGGGGTCCTCCCGTGCCACGGGGTACCTCCGACACGAAAGGCGTCGATGGCGTCAAGCGAATCGGCGCCGAGGGAACCGGCATCGGCACCGAGAGGATCGGCGACGACGTCGAGGAAATCGGCGACGACGTCGAGGAAATCGGCGTCGACGTCAGATGCAGCGCCTCCAGCATCGGCGGCGTCGACACAGCCCTCGAGGCCGGAGCCCCGAGCGTGTCCCTCGACGACCCGAGCGTCGACGGCTTCGACGACTTCCTCGGAGCCGGCGCCTCGAGAAAGCCTGTCGACGCCCTCGACGCCTCAGACGTCGATGTCTTCCTCGAAGACCTCACAGGTGCACACGGTCTCGAACGCGTCGAGGACCGGGACCTGGAACGGGTACGTCGAGAACGAGTCTCCTTGTCCGAACGGGACCTCTCCCGTGACTCGTGCCGACCACTCGTGCGAGCGGTGTCTCTCGACCTCTCACGACCGACCCCACTCGGGGGCGCGGACGGCTTAGTACCCTGCGACTCAAGAATCGGCAGCATTTTCTTCCCGAAGGAAGCCCATTCCTCTGGCGTCGCACGGCTGGTGGGGTAAGCGACGTGCCGGGCAGAGTCCTCCGAAGAGGAGCTGGAAGACGACCGGTGTCGGCGCTTCCGAGAATGCCTCGAAAAGGCTGAGGAGTGGCGAGACCGACTCCTAGAAGGAGACCCACGAGACTTCCGACGACGACGCGGAGAGTCACCCCTCGAATCATCCGTCGAAAGACCCGCAGACTTCGACTTCCTGGGCTTGAACACCCGACCTACCGACAACTTTTTCTTACGTTCGCGTAAGGCTTTGGACGTGAGCGACTGGCAGTCGATACAGTCATCCGTGTCGTGGGCCTCCCCGAGGCACCAGAGGCAGGCGTCGTGCGAGTCTGTCACCGGCATCTTGGACCCACACTCCCCGCACTTCTTGAAACCTGGACGCGGGGTCGAAGACGAAGTAGAAGACATCTTCACACGAAGGATTTTCACAAAAACGAACAGGTTCGAAGAACCGAGAAGAACAGAACTCTAAAGAGTCGAGGCGTGAACCGAGAATCACGAAGCAACACGTTCGCGGAAAAAACGGAACTGAGGCTACGGGCGTCGTGCGTCCTACTTATCACATCGGATGACGTCGGAGGAGGTCCTTGACGACGGCGCATCGACGCAGAAAAAAGTTTCCGAAGCAGCACAGCTGTGGTGATTACATGTCATAGATATGGAATACGTCGGAGGACCCAATCCCCTCGAAATATTTCTACTACAGGAGACACATATTCGGAAAGAGGACAGGCACAAGATACAGATACAGAACTATACACAATTGTACCAGGCAAATGCCCGTAATAAGACAATAATGATGGGCTTAATGAATACACTGGATGCACAAATAATTAACACACTGGTAGACCGGAAGAGGAGGTACATATTTGTGCAAGCGCACATAGAGAAAAGAGTTATTACCATTGGCACTATATATACGCCCCTAACACAGTACAAGATCCCTTCCTGAATCAGGTCTTGGGGAAACTGGAACAGTTTGCCATAGGGCATATTATAATTACAGGAGACTTCAATATGACATGGGACCCGAAGGAGTGGACCGGGCACGCACCCTTCGGTGGTGGTGGTACGAGATAGAATGGAAGGTATGGCGTTAAAGACCTATGGAGGGTGAAAAGGGGACAGCAGGCAGGGTACACATGCTTCTCACATGTGCATCGCACATAATCTAGAATAGATTACGCATGTGGGACCCCCGAAATAGTCGTTTCATTAATAGATATAGAACTTGGCCCTATCTCCATATCGGATCACGCACCAATGAGGATACATCTTGGGGAGTTAAAGTTAAGCAATCCCTTATGGACATGGAGGCTTCCAGGGGATCTCCTGAGGGATCCAGTAATACGGGAAACGGCAAGGGGTAAAATAATAGAAAACTTTGCATTGAATACTACGAATGGGGTCCCGCTGAGGAGTGTATGCAACGCCTTCAAGGCGGTAGTGAGGGGGGAGCTGATTTCAGTAAAAGCTCAAAGCCGTAAAGAACTAGAGGACGCGCTGCCGCAGGCACAAAGTCTATTGGGAGGCCTTGAAGGCGGAAAGAGTCTTGTTAAGGCTTAAACAACTTATACTATGTGGACGCCAATAAGACGGTCAAAACGCTAGCCAGGGTCCTGAAGCAACAGAAGGGTCAATGGCATATAGAGGGAATAAAACTAGCCGACGGTGCGTTAATAATGGAAACAGGTTGGATAACACAGCCCTTCACAGCATACTATAAGGAGCTTTACTTCACGGGGGAACCCGGAATAACAAAAGAAACAGGCATTCCTAGAAGGGATAGAACTGGCCAAGATTACGGTAGAAGAGAAGGACAGTTTAGACAGGCAAATCCCAGAGGAAGATGTGGAAAGAGCGATTAAAACCATGCCAAGTAATGAAGCACCTGGGACCGATGTCTTTACTGGGGCGTTTTATAAGGTCTTCTGTAAAGAGGTTAAAGGGTTCCTTGCAAAATGGTTTAACACATTTAGGGATGGGGAGGGAGTGACGAGCTCCATGACCGAAGCGAAAATAGTCCTATTCGGAAAACTAAACAAGGACCCTACAAATTGTGGGTCATATAGGCCTATCGCATTATAGAATACAGATGCTAAAATCTACACTGGGATATTAGCCAATAGAGTAAACGGGAGTCATTGGGCAGGATCAATCAGGTTTCATAAAAGGGAGGCAAGCCTGGGACACCACCAGAAGGGTGATCCACCTATTGGGAAATTTAGAAATTAAATAGATACCGGCCACTCTAGTCTCGTTGGATGCTGAGAAAGCTTTTGATAGGGTGGAGTGGCCGTACCCGTTTCAGGCGATGGAACTAATGGGCTTTGGGCCTAAATACATGCAAATGGTTAGGACAAGCTACAGCAATCCTCTGATTCGCTTGGTAGTGAACAATCGAATCTCTGAAGCAATACGTGTAGAAGGGGCGACGAGACAGGTATGCCGCCTATCTTCACACCTATACGCTATTTATTTAGGACCCCTGTTAGTAGCAATTAGACAGAACCAGGCCATTAAGGGTGTCCCTTTCAGAGGGGAAACACATAAAACGGCAGCATATGCAGACGACATGTTGCTAACATTGGTACAACATGTAACTGCTTTAGTATCCACCCTTAAACAACAGGAAGGGTTGTCGAGCTTGAAAATAAATATGGGGAAAACCGAAATGTTAGAGGTGAGACTCTCGAAAAAAGCAGCCAGTCAAATACGGAATAGTTCCCTATTTCGCTCAGCAGAGGGAAGCCTAGCATATTTAGGTATAAAATTGACAAAAAGGGTGGCCGCGCTATATAAAGCAAACTTTCCAGACCTAATCAAACAAATGCAGGCAGATTTTGCTAAGTGGTCCCCGATTCGGAGCTCCTGGTTGGGACGTATAAACACAGTGAAGATGGTGACCCTTCTGAGGGTACTCTACAGGTTCCACACACTACCAATAGCGATTCTGAATGCTTTTTTTAAAGCAATGAATATACTACTCTATAGATTCATCTGGCAGAATAGACGTCCAAGAGTAGCTATGGACTTACTGAGGTCCCTTAGACACAGGGGTGCAATAGGGCTCCCCAATGCATATCAATATTATGAAGCAGCCCAACTTAGAGTGGTTAGGGAGTGGTTCTCGGAAAGTACAGACAAAATATAGGCTTGCATGGATAGAGCAGTGGCCGGAATGCCCCTTACAGGTTTGCTTTGGCTACGTGGAAATGAGAGACCTCTGAATGCAAGATGCAGTAGGGTTCTCGTACGACTTGTGTGACATTTTGGATAGGAGGATCAAGAAAGGTCACTTATCGTCTATACCTTCTCCCTTCAGTCCAGTGTTCGACAATCCCAGTTTCACTACGGGTATGGCAAAAGGTTCATTTAAAAAGTGGAAGGGAAAGGGATGTGTGAAGATCAGAGATGTGGTGTGGGAGGGGGAAGTAATGTAATTTGTAGATTGCAAGATACAGGTGGGAGTGAGGGAAGGGGATAGATTTGAATATACCCAATTGAGACACTGGTTGAGACAGAAGGAGACTCACTCATCAAGCTGTAATTAGGCCACTAACATTTGAGACATATATCACTTCACACTCCGGAGACAAACACTTAGTGGCGGATATATATATATATATATAGATTGTTACAAGAATGCCCAGGCCCAACACTATGGCCGTACCAATCGGCATGGGAAGGCTTGTTGGGTGAAGTAATACCCCTGGGACACTGGGAAAAACTGTGGAGAAACATAACAAAATTGACAAAGTCACTGCAACTGTGATAGTCATGGTATATAATGATGCTCCAGTGGCACTACACCCCCAGCAAACTGCACAAGATGTTTAGATCATCATCTGAGCAATGCTGGAGGGGATGCAAGAGAGTGGGGGATTGGTTGCACATCTGGTGGAGCTGCCTCAAGATAAAAGGGTTCTGGGAGGAGATAATGGGAAGTTTACAGGAAATAGTCCCGGAAATCTTACCCCTTACATTAGCTGAGGCCCTGGGAGGGTTGTTGAGACCGGCGCTACATATAATCACGAAGTCTCAGAAAAGAGCCCCAACAACGGCACGAATAGCTGCATGGATGGTAATTGCCAAAGACTGGAAACAAAGAAGCCCCCCACCGACGATTATTAGTTTCGCAAACTTTGGGACATAGTGGCGATGGAGTGGATTACTAACAGGGCCCAAGGGGAAGTGGACAGGTTCCAGAAGGAGTGGGGAGAAACGTTTCACTTTCTAAAAAGCGATTTTGTGCAACAATGGTGCCCCTAAAACATTTTGGTGTTGGACATGGGCTGACCCACAGATAAATGGAGAGCAACGGATAAATGATTGTCTGCTTCAAATGACATGGAATTCAGGAAGCGGTTCCTCAAGGGATGCGGGGGGAGTTCATAAAATGTTTAACAAATGCCAATAAAAATATATTTTTTTTAAATGCCATTAGTTCCTTTCCAAATCCTGCCTTGATTTGTAACCATATGGTCCATCTATCTTCTTCTGAAGAAGGACGTTCACATCTTAGTCTCTTCAATGAAACCTCTTTCCACAAAGACTATTTCTGCTACCATTTTGAAAACCTTGACATCTCTTTCTTCACGGTTCCCCTCACAAACTTCTCTCGGTACTCTGATGTATTCCCTTCCTTCTATGAAAAGGGCAGATGATTCCATTATTTAAAAAACGCTTTGCTTACTCCCTTTGTCCATGGGAATCTCTGGTGAATTATGTTTCTCATTCCCAGCTCAGCGTAAAAAGCAAGCAGCAACCCTCCTCCAGCACCTTACTTTACACCACTTACTAAGATTCCATCAATCCAGCTTTCAACCAAAACGAGGCCCAGAATTAGCCACAGTCAAGGTGGTCAAGCCACTTGGGGGGATAGGCGGGGGGGGGGGTGGTGTTGATTAAACATCAGTCAAGATGTCTTTAAATTGTTGGAAATTCACTTTTTAAGCTTGAATAAAGCTTTCTCTGTAGCTGTCCCCTGGCTTTGGATTATGTTGGCTTTCTGGAAGGACTTGAATATGTGTTTTGCTCAGTTGGCTTACCCTGTGTTTCAATAACCACTCGCCCTGGCTCCTGCTCTGTAAGCATTAGTAGATTCATGTTTGAATCTTTATACTAATGCCCGTTTTCTTTCTTGCAGTTTCAGATGCTATAATTTTGGTAAACAGTGTACTCTAATGTGAAACTGTGGTTGCCACATATGCTGACTAAACAAAACATACGTATACATAAATACATTTCTCCATCCTGACTAATTGGTTAAGTGACAACTTTTCTGCACACATCATCTACCCCTGCCAGGTTGGGCAGTAAATAAGCTCCAGAAGGATACAGTGGCATTAATTTCACAAACTCGCAGCCGGGAAATGGCGCAGCACAATCTGTACATTTTACATTTATGAAGAATTAAAAAATGTAAAGGGCTTCTATTTAATGTACCGAATTCCATTGCTGAATACCTCGTTTTGCACCTGTCGGTTGAAAACAAGCTGTAACCAAGGGAGTTGCTTCATTTAAATGATGTGCTGGGCTTGAGGACAATGGTAACGTAAAATTAGGTTGATTTGTCCTAAATTGATTGTGAGATGGGTAAAAATATATTTTGCACCTTTTTAGATGCATTTCAAATATTTGGAAGCACTTCAGAAAATGATACATGTTACTTTTTTGTGCCGATTGCAAAAGCACTGTAAACTGCATGATGTGATTAAGGTTAACAGTGTCCAAGTAGAGGGCTATCAGTATTTCTTTACCAATATTGGTTTAAAATAGAGGCAGTGGTCCAATAGAAAGATGGACACAAAGAGGGAGCAAGGAATACTGCCGTGATAGCCTGTTGCAATTGTTTAGGATAGTTGTTGGCTGTGAGTCATAACGAGTTTCAAGTACGTCTTTCAGAATTTAGTCTTCTATATGAAACTATACACCAATCAGTAGAACGTAGGCAAATATTAAACCCAAGAACTCAGTATCCAAAGGTGAATGAAAAAGGCAAGTCCGGTGATCAGGAAACTATTACTTATATTCCCCATGAAGAAATCATGTTTAAATTGTAATCTGCCACATATTTCACTGTAGATTCAAATGCACTGAGCTTTATAGGCAAAACATAAAATATTGAGAAATTCTCGCATGGCCACACAATATACAGAATGATCCTTCCTCTAGCAGTCATTGGACAGTAGGCTTCAACATGCAGGTCCACGTTCATATGCTACGTCTGCTGTTGATAGTTCTGGAAGAAGGACTTCCTAAATTTCAAAAGTTTTCATTGTTTTGATCTAAGTCTTTACAGTGGACAATTATCAAAACAAGTTCTCATATTTTTTATATTTATAGCAGTAGCCGATAAAAAACATATTCAGTCTTTTTCCATTTCTATCAACAGCAGACAGCATATGAACATGGACCTGCATGTAGAAGCCTACAGTCCAATGACTACTAGAGGAATTGTTATTGTATGGACAGTGTGACCATGAGAGAAGTTTGATATTTTATATTTTGCCTACAGAGCTCAGAGACATTGTTGATTGAGCATATTCTCCAAAGTGTTATAGGCTGACGATATCAACAAATCTCGAATTGTCTAAAGCTATAAGTCGCCTGAAGGCAGAATGTTCAATATTGATGAAACACACTTGTATACATTTAATGAGGTTTAGCATGTAACCTGGGTCTGTAGGGTATGCACTTGAGATTAAAGGGGTTCCTACCCACTGGATTCCCTGAGAAGAAGGGTGTGACCTCTTTTTATGGTATTCCCAGAATCAGGTAAAACCAGCTACTTACAGACAGAGCTTTAAAAGAGATTGAGCGATGTTGCAGCCTTATTTTGTTTAAGGTCATTATATATAAATACAAATGATGTTTTAAAAAGAAAAAAAGAATATATTTCACTAATTTTCTGTTTGGTTAAAATAGAAGTTTGAGGAAGGCGATTAAGATTGCAGGATAAATGTGAAAGGGTTTAAAGTGTGACAATGAACATATCTTCTGAGTGACTGCACAGCGCTCTTATTCAAGCACGGATTATTTTCTCATTCACTCACTTCTCACGAAAAAGACTGATTTAGAAAGACCGCTCAGAGCAGTCTTTCTAAATCAAACTGTCATACCTCTGCTGCACGCGAGTGCGCACTGGGTCTGCCAGGCACGGCCAGGAGAGGGAAGTCACAGAAGTGAGGTAAGTGTTTTATGTGTCTGTGTGGTAAAGGACGGGGTTGTGTTGGTTTGGGAAGGGAGGCGACGGGGGATGGAAGGCAGTGCTCTTGGGTGAAACTCTCCAATTTCCTATGAATCCTGCCACCGTGGGAGAAGGTGAGGGTGGTGGAGGTTAATGATGTCATATTTCAGCATTCTGAAGGCCACACAAAATGGTCCTTTTCTGTGTTCGGCGTTTAAAATGCAGAAATATCACATAGAACAGGTACTTCTTAGCCACTCCGCTCATTTCTCCAAGTGTAGTGCAAAGGCTTCTAGGAGGGAGGATTGTGGGCTACATTGACCCACTCAACAGAATTCTTCTCCATAACCAAGCTGCGCTTCTGCAGTCAACAGTAAAATGGCTGCACTGGCTCCTTGGGTGCACCGTTGAATCAAAACTGTGCCTTGCAGCAACAAAACACAAAATGAGCGAGTTGGAACCGGGAGCACACAGAGAAAGGTGCCAGTGTGTTCTGGGGTGCACCCCAAAAGAAGCGAATCAAAGCAGCGCTGCTCTGCTGCTTGCAAAAACAAAAAGTTCCCATTGAAAAGGGAATATTTCAAATGAAAGAGAATGCTGCTCTGATGCTATTTTCATCTGTTTATCACCAAACTACTTTTATTAATAAGGCCTTGCCATGCCCATCCATATCTACATGGTGCTTCAGCAGAAGAAAGCATGACCCCTGAATGTCAGGCTCTGTCAGGCCAAACTTGGGAAAATACAAGAAGCTTCATTTTCAGCCACACAGGAAACACTTTACTTTTTGAGTTACAAAGGGTCAACAACCAATAATCAGACCCTGTAAGTAATGTAATGCTCTGCTCACCATTCAACTGTATCCTACCCTGTAACCAAGTCTTTATGTATACTTACTCCTCTGTTCTGTTGCGCCCTGTTACCTCTGGGTTTTGCGCGCTATATCAAATAAATAAACAAACAAACAAACAATAATTCAAAGAAACTCCAGCTCTCTGGACTGTGTCAATTTCAGTGCATCTGTGTTCAAACAAATTGCTGCCTACAAGAAACTAACTATGGCTGCAAAACAATATTGGGAAGTCCGATGGAAAAACCGAATTTGAAAGGAAAATGCCAGCTTTCACCACATTTGTCAAAATGTGCTTTTGCAAACGGCAGAACCACCATGGCACAGAACACGAAGGCTGACTCCTGTCTTCAGCCTGCGCTGTCATCCCAGAGGAGCTGGAGCTCCCTTTAGCACTGCAGGAGCAGTGCCCCCACCTGCTCCGTGAGCCCGGAGTATTTGCTGCAACAGAGGTAAGCCTGTGGGTTTATTGCAACCTGTCGCTGAATTTTGGTCGTTATATTTCATCAGCACCAACAACGTGGCATTTTGCTTTAATTTACTTGGACCATATTTTTGATGGTACCCCGAAGCCTTATTGCGGAGCCTGCAACCTGTTTTGGCTGGATGCAATTGGTGGTAGCTGAAGATAATAAAATGGTCCAGTGAAGGACAAAGGTCAGCCCATTTGCTTCCAAAGGCAATGTTATTAATAAAACGTGTAAGACTTTTATCTTTGCAACAGGACTTCGCAAAAATGTAAAAAGGTAACAGTTTAAATGTGATTTTGTGGGCTTTAATTTAAGACGTGGACTTCACTGCCATGTTGGGAACAGAAATGGCAAAGAAGCGGATATTCTGAGTAAAGTGTACCGGATGCCACTGTAAAATGTAATACTGATATGCATAATAATAATCTATACACGTGTAAAGTTATAGAATTTTAAGTAATATAATTCTCACTGAAAAGTGCGAAATACTGGTAGAAGGGCGAAACAAGGTCCTACAAACGTGAGAATTGGACTGCTATGCTCTACATAAAATGTATAATCTGCCCATGTGATTTGTTAAAGTGCCACAACTATACAAATGTGTATATTATTTTATGATGGATATTTTTGGCCAAAAGGACTGTGGGAAGGCTTTTCACCTCATAAAATGAAACCTCATAAACTGAGACTCCTCTTTGAGGAGGCAATTAATTTAGGCTGACCTATCCGAGTCTTGGAGGTAGGCCTAGCTCAGTTCTGCCCACCAATAATTCTGTGATGTCACTATGCTCTATATAAAGGGTGACTGTCAGGACTTTAGGAACGCTTTCCAGAATTTCCTGCGCCTGCGTTCCTGATCTTCCACATTCATCCTGCCTGATTCCAGATCCCACTGCAAAGCCAAAGCATAACAGATTCCAGATCCCATTGCAAAGCCAAAGCATAGCTGATTCCACTGCAAGGCCAAACCATTGCTGATCCTTCCATAGCAAGGCCTGAACCCAGAAATCCCACTAACAAAGGGGAAAGCTGTGGTATTCTTTTCAGAAGTATCCTAAGACCAGCCTAGCTTTTTGCCCACTAACTGCATGTCCGCTGCAACCCTGCCATCCAGCTGTCCTTGTTATCTAGTCACCAGACCTTTACCCAGCTGTCTTTTGCCAGGGGAGTCCGCTATCCAGTGACCAGAATCTTTTGTGTTGAAACATAGGGGTGGCGTCCTACCACAACAACATTTTCTAAACCTCTGCATTCATTTTTACTGCAAAGATTGTACCATTTAACACACCAAGTCTCAATAGAGCTGTATATTCATGCTTAATGAAAATGAAAGCAAGAGAGTACATATATAGTGACTGGTAACAGATTTATTTAGTTAATGACCAGTCAACTTGGGTATAATTTCCCATAGTCTTTTTTGTACGTTTTTTAAGGTGGAGACAAGGGAACAGAAAGAACAGGAAAAACAGACATAGTGGTTGATTCAGATTCCTTATAGATGAACATGGATGTGCCCATACACAAACAAAGATGTGAGGCACTTACTTAGCAGTGGATCCTGCCAGGGTTACCCTTTACAAAAAAAAAAATCACATTTAGATCATGTAACCCTTATGTAATAACACAACACTAAGAAGGTGAATTGGTACACAATGAATTAGATTTAGTCTTTCACAAGTGCATCCTGGTTGTTATTTCCGTGAGACTGGCATATTATAAAAGCAACGTAAGTGTAAGGTTAGTGTACGAAATCTAAACTCTCTGTGTGCTTCTGATAGCAAGACACTGACCTGGACAAAATGGAGGAAGGATCATCTTCCAATGGCGCAGGGGTGTGGGAACCTGGCGGCAGGTAAACGGAAGGTGAATCTGGTTTTCTGGCTGGATGGAAAGGATATGGACATGTGAAAGCCCATCAATAGGCTGCAAAATTTGCAGATGAAAATAGTGGCATATCAAACAAAGAAACACAAATAAAAATATATGTATGCGCCAGAGGCGACAGAAGAGCAATACCTGATCTGCTGCGTGGGTGCAGAGTAGGGTGCAGAGCTGGGCTGGGCCGGAGGCTGAAAGCCCAAACCTTGCGACCGGGCGAATCAAGGAACCCGTTTGTATTTTCACTGGAAAATGCAGAAAAATAGAAGCAGAGGAAGTGGTGTCTGTCCACCAAGCTGCACGAGAGAGGGAGAAGAAGATCAGAGGGCTGTGGGTAGCCGTGTGGAAGAATCTTTTGTGACCAGAACCCGGACTGCTCCAAAATCCCAAAACTCAAGCGTGGACTGTGAGTATTTCCTTATCCCAGAGAAACACATAGTCTCCCCATATTGACCCTTTTGTCTTTATTCCACACTCTAAGCAATGATATCCATACCCTGGTAACTTGTTAAAACTTTTAGAATTCTCTGCGCACCCTGTCCTTGACTTTCTAAGTGCTAGCGATATTTCTTTTTTAATTCTGTCTTGTGTAAATCATAAGCCCTTAGTCATATTTTGAGTAATCAAACTAATTTCCCCATAAAGTTGTAAGCTGGGTTGACGTTGTAAATCAATCTTGGATCTTACTGTGTCCCTCTTCAACAATATAATCTAAATAATTTTTTGCCTTTCTTTCAAAAACGATTTTCTCATTTTTAACTACTTTATTTTTCTAAAAACGAACCTCATTCTACCTTCCAATTCTCTCTCAATTCACCAGCTATACCTCTCCTTTAACCTCTACATTATCACTGTGCTGTACATCTCTGCCCCAGCCCAAAAACTGCATTCCGATTCAGTGTTTTTCACTCGTTTTCTGAAAAAAACGTTTTTTCATTTGAAACTGCAAACGAGAAAAAATGCAACTTTTCTATGTGCGATTTGACTGCCCTAGGTTTTCAATTTCAATCTGTTTTGTGAACTGTATGCTTTTGTGATACTTTGCCTGATGGTTGATAGTGAGATAACATCCCTAGTACTGTGATAAAACATATGCATATCATTATTTAAACACACATATAATAAATTATTTGTCAAAATCCGGGTGTAATATTAGGCCTTTTTGCGTCTTATTTTGTGAGGGATTCCATTATTTGTGGGTTGAAGGAATATTGCAGGGTGAAACCTTAACTTAGGTGCTATCTATCCTAATTCTCCTAATTCAAAAAGTGCTCTTATTGAATTGTGCTTTGACTATGTGTTACTAGAAGGTTCATCAAGTGCATTGCTTTCATTTCCATTGTCATTATCACCCCATTGGTGATTGCTGCCTAATATTAAAATGTGTGATTTTTGTGAACTTTAAAAATAAATAAATATTGTTTTTTCACCAATCGGCCTGGTTCATGGTCCATTGTTACCCGGGATATTTGTAAAAGAGGGTGCGAGACGGGTCAGGTACCGGCTCAATTTGAATTAATTGAAATTAAAGAAAAAGCATTCCTATTGAGCACCACATCCTAAGCTAAGATCAACTGCCCCAGTGTGTGACGCCCAACTGGAATCCTTAACAGGATCCTATGAGAGGGAAAAATAGCTCTGCTGGACATGACAACACATTACCCCCCCCCCCCCCATTTTGCAGTTTTTAATATACAGAGGGCAGGCTGAAAATATTCGTATGGGTTAACAATGCCTAGCCCAGGAGCCGCATACAGTATGCCCACTGGGTCTTTAGCACCTCCCACTGGATCAATATAGACATTTCTCAAACGATCGTCAGGCAGCCGGGATGGGGCGGAATCTTTGCTCATTTGCTCCAAAGATTTGTCTGGGTGCCTCTAAACAGAGACAGCAACGAATATGGGAGTCCCCAAGGATTTGATCTGAAACGTCCTGTGTGTGCAAGCACAGCAGAATGTTTGCTGAATTTGGGCCTCTGACTGGAATTTATAGAAAGTGCCAGTTTGTGCCCTCTAAGCCCAAAACAAACCCATCACACAGAACACAAATGTCTGTATGCCACCACAAACAGAAAATCCAATTTCTAGGGAAGGATAGAAGACGGGCAGACCGGTTCATAAAATAAGCAGATCTTGAAGCTGAGATCCGTGCCTTTGTAATGATAAAACAGTCAGAAGGCCTATCAGGGTTTTTATGGTGGCCTTAAAAGCACTGAGAAACCTGGATAATGTAATTTAAATCACACGTATGTAAAGGGTAGTGGTACCAGTGAGAAGATTCCAGTGGAGCTTTTTGAGGAAATGTTGGAATGGGAAAATGAGGAGGGTTTGGAAAGAGAAGGAGTGCAGACTCTATGGAAGTGAGAGATGATGCCCCTGGGCAGTAGTGGGAGCATTGGGACACATGGACTATGAATGCAGAAAGCATAGGAACCAATGGTTTATGAATGTATGAAACAGGAGGACTCAAAGGCAATGAGCAAAGGCGGCATGACAAATCATGGTCTATGGCTGGAGGGAGCACGGAGTCCTGGACTAGGAAGCTCAGGACTGAACAATAGAAAAAACTATGTAACTGAATACTATTCATTTCAACAACTTCAAAACGGATGAGAATGAATTGGCTCCATTGGAGCTTCAACTTGAAGATTACAGAGAGATCTATGCAACTGCCTTTCAGCTTAGTGGCTTGATTTAATATCTTTCTTCTTACAGTGAAGAAGGATCAAAGACCATGCAAGACAAAGAATAGTTAAACACGTGTTCTCACACAACATGATTAGGTGGGACGAATGACTGGAGGGGATAGGGATTTCAACTAACTCAAAGCGAAATAGCTGTCCTAAAGTGTCAAGAGGAAGTTACCCAAAAGAGTGTGTCCTATCGGTATTCCCTAGTCCATCACAGTATCTGGTATTTAGTTGCCAGCTCACTTCCTAGCACAAAAGTCATAGTCGCAGGGGTATAGAGTCCTTCTGAACTTCTCAGTTTGAGGGATATTGCATGCAACAAACTTTCTGACTTCTCTAACAGGCAGGTAAATCTTGGCCCTTCCTTAAGGTTTTTTTCAGGCTGCAATCTCCTCACACACACTGTAGGTCACCCCCCTGGGCAAAGCTTTTCAGCCATTAATAGGTCTTTGGTGTCTGGCTCCTCCGGGGAATGAGATATAGCCCTCAGGAAGCTTGCAGAATTTTCCCTTCCTCTTGGCGTCTTCTCAGCTCCTCTCACTTTCGGCCCGGAACCCATGACTTCCTGTTGGTTGCTGAAAGATGAGTTTGCCCTGTTGATTCCCTAGCTGATTTTGATCAGTTTCCCTATTTCAACTATTTCTTTAACTACCAATTTCAGAGGCTTTAAAAACCACTGGTGGCCATTTTGGAATTAGGCTCAAGTAGTGGTGTCACCATGTGACACTTCAGCTTGGCGAGCAATTAAATATTGTCTCTGGAGCAGGAAGAATAATTGCAAGAAAGGCACATGAACGATGTATCCATGCTGCGCAAACCCTTGCTTCACAATATAACCCCAACATAACTTGTCTGCCCAACAATATCTAAACAATGTGCATTGGGAAAGGGAGAATCACATATGGTGCAACTAGTAGAGCGCTTCCAAAGGTGGGATTAGCTGGATGGTGAAGGCATGGACATCTTCCACTGCAGTATTTGACTAGTTGGGAGGTAAGGTATTGCTGGGCAGATATACCCGTTTGTGACAAAATGACAAATGCTCTGCAGTACAGGTATGAACATTGTCTAAACCGCTTACGGTCAGTATAAAGGCCTTGTTCCAACAGCAGTCACCCCCACCCCACTATTCTCTGGGAATGGTTAGCAGACAAAGCTTCCCTCTGCCTTGATTGTCTTCAGTCTTCACCTCCTTGGCAGAGGACTTTGAGATAGACTGCATGCCAACAGAATAACAAGAATAAGGGGTTGGGGGGGGGGCGGGTAGTTGCGCCTCTCCTTTTAAAAGAAAACATGACATTTTAGTTTGGCAAGAGTGGAAGGACTCTGGGAGATCCACCCTGCATGCCACCCTGGGTTGTGCATCACCTAGTTCAGTCTGCAATCTTCGGTTCTCCAGGTGTTTGGGACAACAATCCCCATCAGCACTTGCCAGCACAGTCAATGGTGAGGGAAGACGGGCATCACAGTCCAAAATAGTTGAAGTGACCTTGGTTGCAGGCATCTCAACTAGCTTGTGAGCAATCCCTGGTCTCGTGAACCTGTCGCATTCCCACAGGTGTCCTGTACAATGTGACCGTGTCACACTACAGATGAAAGGAATGCTTATATTGATGCTCCATGCTTTCATCTGTCATCAGAAGTGAAATTAAGGATATTTCAGCAGAAGTGGTTGTTAACGGTGCAACTATTTTTGTGTTGTGAATTGTGACATCTTCCCTTTAAAGTTACAAAGCAGTTTGAATCATTCTTGGTCCCAGATACATCACAAACCACTCAGTCAAGTTCTATACTTGTTTGAATGTGTAAATGGCAAACATGACATACAGCAAATTTCCATGCACGCCCTATACCCTCTTCTGCTTGAACTTCACATTCACCCATGGCACATATGATGTACAAGGTCTTTGTCCTGTGCTATACATGCTTGAAAGGGGCTGTGAGCCATTTACAGAGTTTTAGGTCTGTTCATAATGTGATGTACAAGGCACGTGGGTCCTGCGCAGTATGGGATGTGCAGGATTTAAATCTCGTACACCATGTGATGTATGGGGAATTTGTCTTGTGCAGTATTTGATAAATGTCTTGTCCAGTACGGGGTAGGTGTCCTGTGACATTTACAATGTATGGGGTCTGTGTCCTGTGCGTCAATGAGTGCACTATCAAGTGCGGTGTGTGACAGAATTTGTGGGTGCTGCGTGGTATGTGAAGTCTGTGATATATGCTCTGTGCAGTATTTCAGCAAGCATGGCATCCCTATCCGCCATTCCCCACTGTCAGCAACCATCACCCACTCCTACACTCACCATCTTCCATTCCTGTTCCCACTTATGACCTCCATAATTTCCTCACCTAGCCCAACTGCATTCTTGAAATTGGCGGCCACAACTCTTTACAAACCTGTGATTTAAACATGAGGGTCCATAATATCACAATGCAGTGTTAGGCCCTCTAGTAACACCCCCCTCCCAGGCCCTTTTACTGGTTATTCTAACAATGGCACAGTAGAGTAACATCTCGACAACCAGACCAATAAATAACTCTCTAGGGTGCACCGTTTTGTGAGAAGAACAAGAGCTCTATTTTGTATTAAAAAAAAAAGTATTATTATAAGTCCACTGCCTTAGAGCTCTCTGTCTTGCTCAATGAAAACAGCACGTTATAACTTCAAAAAAGGTCATTCATGATGTGTACGATATACAGGGTTCATCCCCCACCGTCATTGGCTACCACCTATTTACATGCTCATAACAACATATAGATCCCTAGTTCATTGGTCGCGTCTTCCATGACTCTAACATCTTCACACGTGGGTGATGATCACTTCACCTTGGGTCACTGAAAAATGATTGGTGAAGTACCCAGCCCAGAGACCTAATCACGTGATCTGCACCTGGTCGGCAACAAGAGCTCAGTGGATAACTTCGAGGTCAGTCTAATCCTTGCAAATAAAGTGTGGCAAAAATGCAAGATCAGCAAAGTAAAAAGTCGGAGATTCATCAGCTGCGGGATTAGCCCACTAAAATGGGAGGGGGTTTTGTTGATAGCCACACAGTTCTATGCATTAGGCTGGAGAATGGCCTAAATAATTGTGTTTCAAGCAAATAACATATAGATGATAAAGATAGTTTACAGATAAGTGCATACAGGGCTTAACATTAGACCGAGGCACTGTAAACGGGCCTCAGGGCATGCTTTTCACTAGAAACAAACACACATTTGTATTAACTTGCTTAGTAGCCGCACATTGCAAGTTACACATACCCAGGATCATACAGTGAGAAATGAATAGCTCTTCATACTTTCGAGGCCAAGGAGCAAAGCTCATGGGTGCCGAAGAAAGGCAGTGGACACACAATCATTTTATAATTCGTCAAATTAATTTATGAAACTGGTCTACTGGCGATTTCGAAGTGTCCCATAGCGGTTTCAAATTGCCCCTTGGCACATGTGGGCCTGAGAAAAGGTTCAAACAATTCTTAAGATGCAACATTAAAATGGTAATTTGTCAGTGGTTCAAGGCTCCTCCAGTGTCATGATCGACTATATTCCCATGAGAAATGTTTGGAGATGACTGGCGACAGATGAATAAAGATCTGCTTGTCATCTGAAATATTTCAATGTTTTGGCACTATTGATGTGGGAATTGTGGATTGGACTGTGATGTCACAGAGGTGGTTGAGGGTGGTCTGGTGAGGTTTGCAGTACCCAACCACAGCAGGGTAATGTATGCCTTTCCATAAGGGAATGTCATAGCTCTACCAATCAGCTCCACATGAGGACTATCTCAATGTTGGAATATGCTTTCATTCCAATTAGTTTGTATGGTTATAAAAACATTTGTCTGAAGGGCATATTTCAACAGAGCCTTTCATGCAGTACTGTACCACCGTCTCTGTGAATATCGCTTTCCCAGCTGCGCCTGGGCCCAGAAATAATTGTGTTACTTCTTGCCTGGTTTACACTCCTTTTTTGGATTACTTTTGTAATTGTATTGGTGAATTCTGAGGTAGCCCACAGTACATTTTGTTGGCCCGTACGAGGAGTCAGCTTTCCCGACCAGACGTGGGAATTCCAGCGGTGCTCCCGGAGGAGCAGGAGACAGCGTTTGCAAACCAGTCCTAGAGCTCTACACAGAGGAGGCCGTGCAGACGACCAGTTCACAAAGGACTACCTGGTCGAAACGCTCCCTGCGCTCAAAAGGCAGTGCTGGCCGTTAAAGTAAAATTTTGGGGTTGGGAAGACTCGAGAATCCCCGAAAAAGGATACGCGAGTGTACACTCGCATGACCGTGCGATGGGGGAGGAGTCAGTTTTACGGTATATAGTACGCACCCTGAAGCGGTGGACGGCGACTGGCCATAGAAGTCGTAGATATTAGGTCCACTTACCCGATAGGGATTGAGGGGACGGTAGCACATCTGCATTCGAGCAGAGGGTTGCCTAGTAAGGGGCGGACCTTAGTAGAGGAGAGTTGCTCGTAGTGCAGGCAATTGGTATAGTTGCGTAATTTTTATTTACATAATAATAAGTATTGAAGTGGTGTAGAGAAAGAAGAAACATATGTATTGGTTTTTATTGTAGCAGCAGTAGTTTGTTGAGATAAAGTGAAGTTATTGTGTCTTGGGTTTATTGTGGCTGCGGCAATTGCAGAAGGGCCAGAGCCGAACTGTAAATATTGCAGGAGCTGTACAGCACGTGCAAGAGTAGGGTTGATCAGAGGGAGGAGCAACCAAACTTAGGCATATTAACATAGGGCATAATTTATAAGGAGGTGGGCCTGAGGAGAAGGCCATTTGTGTATTAACAAATTGACAGGACAGGCCTGTGGAGAGGGCCATTGTGTAAGTGGTGTGCAAGGGTGGGGCCTGAGGTGAAGGCCAGTGTGGACAAAATAGGGTGAGCGAGTAAGATGGTAAGTATAACAGTAAGTAAGTGGTTATGAGTTTATGAGTGGGTGTGGATGAGTAAGAGGCAAAAAGTGTTTTGCGATATAAGTAAGAAGGGCCAAGAAAAAAAAGGGGTAAAAGAATACTGTAAAAAATTGGGAGAAAAGGGCGTAATAATGTCATCGTATTTGATGAACACACCCCTTCATCATATGTGCAAATAATTGCCCCAATATTGCAATAAAATGTTGAAATATCACATTTAGTGGATTAACGACACAGTTGGAAAGTGTTATCAGGAATGGCCCGGGCAGGGAACATTTCAAAAGGATATAATTGACAGTATGTATTCATATTTGGTAGCAACATATAAAGGTGCAAAGCTTAAAAAGAGACAGGACATCTTGGGTCTCTGGAAACTTTAACAAGAGACTAAAGTGGAGAAAAAGAAGGGAGAAGGGGAAGAGGAGAAAGCTACCGCTCCACCCCCTCCTTATGGATCGTTTCCTTTGTTAAAGCCAACTGCAGGATATACAAATCCTAGGTGGGCATCTCCAGATAAGGGGAAGACAAAGAAAAATGGGGCATAACTTCATTTGAAGCATAAGAAAGAAAAAGGGAATACAAAATATCTAGCGGACATTAAGGAAGGTACACAACAGCAACTGGATTTAATGTTTAGAGAAGCGGAAAAGATAGTGGAGAGGGAGATCTGGGAAAAAAAGGGAAGGGAAGGGAAGGGAAAGGGAGAGGACCAGCAGAGATGGACAGCAGGACATATACAATTTAAAATTGATAACTGGGGACAGGACATGGATGAGGACGAGCGAGATACGGCAGAAGGAGATAATACTGCTGGGACTGGGAGGACAGCACTGCCAATGACAGTAGGGATGACTTTTACCCTTGGGATCTAACAAGTGTGGGCAGAGGAAGGAGGATGAAAGAGGGAGAAGAAGAAGAAAGAGGAGCAAACCGGGAACTAGGGAAATAGGCTTCTAAACAGGAAAGCAAGGACGGCAGTAGCAAAAAGACCACAACGGGGAATTAAGGACCGAGCATGAAACTCAGTTGCCCCTTCTACAGAAGGCAAAAGGGAAAGTGCATCATGTACCTGGCAGACGATGGATAGGGATAATTTGGTCTACAGTCTACTTTCACTAATGGTAGAGGCCAGCAAGCAGATATATGTCTTCGAGAAGGCGACAGCAGGGATCCCACTGGCTATAGGAGACATCAAAAGTTTATTGGCAGTTATGATAGGGGATGAAGTGACAAGATTTGGCAACAAGCAAAATAGGCCTGGGTAAAATTAAGCACTAACATACATGACAGAGCACCATTCAACAATTATTGAGCACACGTGTGGAAAGCTCTAATAGAGCTATATCCAGATACATCAGATATGGGATCAATATTGGCACATAAAATGAAACCAGATGAGGACCTTGCAGAATACATACGAACAATACAAGAGATGTGGATGCAAGAGAATAAACAGTCATGGGGCAATAAGATACCTTTATTCCATCACATTCTAGTAAGGGGGCTCCCCTCAGATGTGCAGTGTTCCCTTGAAAAAGCAGTAGGGAATAGAAGCAAAAGGATGGCCTGAGATACAGGCAACAATTGTACATTATTGTAAAAGAAAGCAGGAAAAAGATAACTAGACGGTAGAGAATGCAGTAAAAGCGGAAAACAAATGAGTGCAGAAAAACGGCCAAAATAAGCATGGAAGGGGCAGTGCTCACGCGACCAGTTAGCGTTCCATCCGCCCAACAGGGGGAGCTTTCATTAACAGCAGTAGCGCAGCAAGGGGGATATATACAAGCACCATGTAAACCACAATGGGGAGCACAAGAGATGCAACAGCAGCCCGGATTTAAAAATGCAGGAGGAGTAAATACATACATGGGGCAATATCAACCAGGGAGGGGATATTATGCAAGAGGAAGGGGATATGGATATAGGGGTATGGCCCCTAAGTTCGGAGGAGAGTTTTTTGTTTGTTGCAATTTTGGTCACTATGCCCAAATATGCCCACTCATTCAGCAAACAGGACAGCAAGGAGGAGTGCAGCAACAGCAGCCATATATGCAGCCATACACACAACCTCAGCAGATGCAAATGATACCACAGCAACAGATGCAATTGCAACCTGTACAGACACAGGTTGTACCAGCACAAGGGGGAATGATAGCTGGAATGCAGGGTACAGTAAACATATAGCAAACACCAGCACAGACACACTCACATGAGAAGGTGACAATATTGGGACAAAATGAGGTACCCCATTACACTGGGATCACAGTGGCGGGTGGAAATCCATTCACATCCTCGCGCAACACATTTTCACAATAGGGGTGCCCACGGGAAGTGTGTCCAGTCCTAGCTGAAGACCCCGAAGATGAGCCTAAGGTGGCAGATCAAATAGGACAGAGAGACTTTTCCTTTCTAAAAGATACTGGAGCAACTAGATCCTATATAAAATAAAGGGGGTTCCCATTCTCGAACAAGAAATTGGACACACAAGCCTTTTCGGGGATGATTAAAGCAGTTCCTCCAACAAAAGATTTACCACTAACAATAGGGACACAACATATTGTGGCAACCTTATTGCACTCAAAAGACATGCCTATTAACATATTAGGAAGAGATTTGTTAAGTAAATTGAACACCACAATTTAATTTTCAGAGAAAGGGATGGTGTGCACAACACCTGGTATGTACCCAGCTAGGATGGCAGTACTGATACAAGCCTACTATACACACAGCACACTGAGAGGGATACCCACATACACAGATGTTCCGATATGGAGCGCAAGTACTGCTAGGATGGGTCTCAAGGATACAGGGAAAGGTTTTCTGAATGTCAAATGAATTTGTATTCAGCAATCACACCAGGCACACACACACTGTTATAACTAGTGGAGACAGTAGTGAGAAAAAATATGATTAAACTGTGTGCTACAGATGACGATAATGTGGACTGGCGATCCATACTGTGCACAGATCCCACACTAATACGGACAGGAGTAACGCACACATAGTTGTTTGCCACAAACGAAGAGGAGGGGGAGATAGTGTTTCAGTTGAGCATAGCTTGTCCGGTTAATATAAAGGAAAGAGCAGTACCCCAGATGGCACAACTGGTGAAAAAAGAGAAAATACATGCAGGAGGATTTAGAAAAAGATAATTTATGGATAAAAGGGCCCCATGATGTGGGAATACTGAAAGGGGAGGGAGCGGTGCACATAAGTTCAAGGAAGGAGCAATGGTGCCACGGGTGAAACAATACCCTCTTTCACAAGAAGCAGAAGAAGGGATATATGAGACACTGCATGCCTTATGGCAGCAAGGTATCATACAGGAATCTACACCAGGCAATACAACCATTTATCCGATTAAGAAAGCAAAGTGCGGGTCTTGGAGATTCATACAGGGTCTCTGCACCCTTAAGCAAGTCATTGAAGCAGAATTTCCGCTAGTTCCAAATCCGGCGACAATTTTCTGCAGCATCCTGGCCGAGGCATGCTATTTCACAGTACTGGATTTGAAGAATGCTTTCTTCTCTGTTGCCCTGCATCCAGACTACAGGTATCTCACCACGTTCTCGTATCGTAGGCCGAGATTTGAACACACGAGAATGCCACAGGGGTACTCTGAGGGACCCAGCCTATTCAACAGAGTAATACAAATGGATTTGAGCGATATGTGAGTAGTAAGTACAGTGATACAATATGTGGATGACCTTCGAGTGTGCAGCACAACAGAAGTGGAGTGTAGGGAGGCCTCAGTGATGTTGGCTGACAAGGGGTACAAAGAAAAATTACAGTACTGTCAAACATAAGTCGTTTATTTGGCACAGATCGTATCAGCAGATGGGAGAAGACTAACACCAGAAAGGGTTGAAGCAATACATAAAACACCCCGACCTAAGAAAGTGGAAAGAAATGCAACAGTTTCTAGGTTTATGCAATTACTGCAGAGCATGAGTCTTTCATTATTCCACATACACCCGGCCACTCCTCCAGGCACTGAAGGAAACACAGAAAAATAAAAGCGACATGAAATGGACAGCTGAGATAAATGACAAGCTCAAAAACAAGCTGGCGCATGCACCAGTATTCGCCATACCCAATTAAAAGGAAATGTTTCATTTGTTTTCTCACTCAGATAGTAAATTAATAACTGCCGTTCAAACACAAAAGAAGGGACAGGGACATAAGTAACTGGCATACCACAGTGGGACACTAGACCCAGTGATGCAGGAACACTTTCCTTGCAAACAGGCATGTGGCTGCGTCTGCATTCACAACTGAGAAGACGTCAATAATAACAATGGGATGCCCAGTAGTTCTGTATGTGCAACATGCATTATCTGTGATATTAGAAAGGTCCAAATCAACTTTGACAACTTCGAAAGCATCAAGTTATGAAATTATACTGACAAACCATGAAATTGGAATTGTAAGATGCAGGACAGTAAACCCATCAGAATTCATTGCAAAACCAATAGAGAAAGGATATTATATACATGATTGTGTGGCATGCATGGACAGGAGTGAAGGGAACTCCTAGGTAAAAGAAGAAACAATTGAAGGGGGGCACATGATTTTTATCGATGGGTCTTCAAGTATCGATCCAAATTCAGGACAAAGGCATTCTGGTGCAACAGTGGTAGGACACAAAAATTGAATACACAAGGAAGGAGGATTCATATTGTTTTCTCAAACACGCCTGGCAGCACGCTATTCGGCACAAGTAGCAGAATTGGTGGCATTAATTGAGGGCCCAAACATGTCTGTAGGGCAGGTGGTAAATATCTTTTCAGATTCTGCATACAAAACATCTACAGTACAGGACAAGCAAGATGGGCAAGGAGAGGGTTCAAGAGAAGTGATGGCTCACAGGTACAACATGCAGTACATTTGAGTACATTTTTGGAAATGCTACTGCTCTCAGTATAATTGGCCATAATCAAGTGCAAAGCCCATACTGGGGGACAAGATTTAATCTCATCAGGTAACGAAAGAGCAGACAGAGCAGCAAAGAGGCAGCTTTTTTCTCAGATTGACTGCCAGAGGGTTTTAATGCAACACCTGTAGTGCAATAATAGAATTACAGGGAGGCTTACCAAATGATGAAAAAGAGTTTTGGAAGAAAAGGGGGTGCTCTCTGCCTCCAACTGATTTGATGGGAAGACAGCACCGGCAAGGTGGTAATGCCAAGAAAATTGTTGAATGGGGCTCTGGAACAACTTCACTACCATGCCCACGTATCGAAAGAGCATGTGGCTGCAGGGATAAGCGAGGATTGGTTTGAGTCAAATCTACATGAATATGTGTCTGATTTGTGAGTAATTGAATGACAAGCCAACATTTTTTTATCTGGTCACACTTTGAAAGTGGCATGAGGACCTTTACTGTGACCGGAAGGGCCCTACCAGCACTTGCATATAGACTATGTTGACATGCAAGATAGATGTACGTCTTATAGATACATGCTTACTGTGGCATGTCTGTTTTCACACTGGCTTGAGGCTGGTCACTGTGCCCGTAATGACGCCCGCTAAGAAGCTACATTTTTGGTGAAGGGGGTATTTCTTAGGTGGGGGATTCCAGATGAAATTCGGTCTGACAATGGTCAGCATTTTGCAAATTATTTGATTGGAGAAATAACTGCCCTTCTGGGAATACGGCACAAGCTATGCACCATTTATTGGCCACAGGCCAAGAGCGTGGTTGAGAGAATTAATGGCTTATTAAATGAGCGCATGACTAAGCTAACAGTTACGCTTGGTAAGTCATGGCTATACTGTTTACCCCTTGCTCTCTTTTACTTTGCGAAATTCACCTGGAGGAGATCATCACGTGACTCCCCATGAAATTGTTACTGGTCGGAGAATGCATGCGCCTATCTCTCCGGCACGTACAATTTCTGATGCTAACTCTTCTTCTAACACTTTGGAAGAGGCATTCCATATGTAGCTCACAGAACTTACATTGCTTGCCTATATATCCCAACGGACAAACTTAAGCATACGGACATAGCAAACACGTGAAATAAAACAGTGGCAAGTAGGAAAGGGAATTTCCGGGAGAAGTACTTCTCTATCCTGGAGACGAAGTGTTTATACGAAACCAAGTCAGAAAGTGGAAAAATAACGTTTTACTGGCCCCCACATGGTAACATACTCAACACCAACTGCTGTCAAATCTGATGGTCATTGAGGATGGGTGCACCTCACCGGTGTGCGCAAAGACAAGAACACCAGCTCCCCCAGAGAAGAGGGTCGGAGCGCAACTTGATGGGAAGTTTTCACCAATTTTTATTAACTCTTGTTTCAGCAATAAGGGTTTATAGAAGACCAGCAAGTTTTTCAGCACAGTGTTATCGTGAACAGACGGCAAAAAATGTCTACCGTGTGGTGTGTAGTAATATTAACATGCATTAGTATAGGATTAATATTATCATGTTTTGCTTTTAAAGAAAAGAGTGTCACACATTCAAATATTAGTGTGAACAGAGCAAAGAGAAATGTGTTAAATGAAGAGGAGGTCGACCATTACACTGAAAAGGGGCAGGATATAACATCTAGAAACATCCAGGGGGAGAAAAGAGGATTGCTACTTTGTTGCCTGCATCTGTGTGCTGATATTTTGTGTGTTTTTGTTTTAAATTACTTGCTGGGCAAGGCGCCTCCGAGCGCGCTCTCTCGCGCTCTCTCTCTTCCCCGCTCCCTCTTCTTGGTTCCTCGCTCCCTCCTCCCTCCATTCCACCCACCTCACTTTGATTGGGCACTCCCCTCCTCTTAAGTTCCTCCTCCCAGGGCAGCCCCCTGCCCGGGAGCCCCCAGGCAAATGGCGGCTCCCACTGTAGCGGCTCCTGTTGTGTCTGCAGGTGTCCACAGGGGACGCCAGTTGCCAGTCAGTCTCCCAGGTTAGTCCCTCTAGCTTCTCTCCCTACCCCTCCCTTCCACCTTCAGACTCTTAGACTGGCTGTGGTGTTCCCTGTGATGTTATAATATGCACTGTATCAGTACTTAAAATTGCATTGTGAAAACTAGGCCTTTTCTCCCCCTTTCAGGATTCTCAAACTTAGGTGTGTCTTCCCACCTATCTTATAATGTGAATTTTGTGAGCTCTTTAATCCTGAGGGACGTCGTCTGACCTACTGCCCAATTTGCTTTCTGTCTGCCTATTCAAGAGTCCTTCGCTAGTGTCGCTAGTGTCTCCTCCTCTCCCTTCCACCCCTCTCCTCTCCCATCTACTCTATGGTGCTCTCCGTCTCTCCTATCTTCTCTAACTGCTTCTCTATCGACTATCCTGCTCTCCTCGCTAAATCTGGTAGGAAGAAGTTTAAAAAGGACATCCTGGTCTCCAACCCAGGCCTCCCCATCACTGACACCTACACCAGGGCCTCCTCCAAGGAAACTCTCACAGACATCCTCTTTGTCGTGCCTTCGCCAAACCTATGGACCCTTCATATGGTCTGTGCTCTCTCCTTTCTCCTCTTCTCCCATTAATAGTGGCACCTGTTGGGACGCACTCCTGGCCTCCTTCATTTCCTCTAAGGTCATCATTAAGGTTTACTCTAATGGGACCGTCTTGGTCCAAGGCCCTCAGGCCAACCTTCACCTCTTTGATAGACGCTTCCCGCGCCTCATCAATTTCCTTTCTTCCCCTGCTGTCCCATCTCCACTCTAATGGACGACCTCGCCCCCCCTTCTGCCTCCTCCTTGGCAACCTTGCCTTCTCCTTCCCTCCTCTTTCTAGACCTCTGCAGGCCATACCTCTGCTCTGTACCCCTCCCCCGAAGTCCTTCAAGGATGGCAACCTTCTCCATATTGCCATTCTTAACTCTCGCTCTGCTGTCAAACACTCCTCTGATATCTGCCGCCTCCTGGAAGAGCTTGACCTGGATGTCCTCAGTCTCACTGAGACATGGCTCACGGCCAGCTCTGTCATGAGCTTTGACACACTCCTACCTGACGACTACAAGATCCTCTCTGCACCCAGGTCCAACCGCTCTGGTGGGGGTGCAGCCCTGATCTTCCCCGAGTGGATTCCTGCCTCCGTCACTCATACGCAGGCCTACTCCTCTTTTGAATGCCTCATCGGCAGGCTCTCTCTCTCCCCTGTCCATTCCCTTACTGTGGCTACTGTCTATCGACCGCCTGGTCAGATCTCCTCCTTCCTCTCTGAGTGAGTGGACCTCTCCTCCTCACTCCTTGCCCCAACCACACAACTCCTCCTTCTTGGAGACTTCAAATCCACCTGAATGCCTCCTGTCCTCCCTCTGGACTCTTTCACGACCTCTGTGACTGTCTATCACTCTCTATTCTCCCTTCTGGCCCGACTTACTCTGCAGGGCACACTCTCGATGTTCTGATCTCCTCAGACCTTCCCCTTTCTATCCCTCTCACCACTTCTCTCTCCTGGAGTGATCACTTTCTCCTCTCCTCCCACCTCACGCTCCCCACCCCTCAGGCCAAGCCACTTCCATCACTGCTACCCACCTTCTCGGTCATCCGACCCATGAAGCGTGTGTCAGCTGAGGCTTTCGCCGCCACCTTCTCAACCCTCTTTCCCCCTTTGGCTCACTCTCACCCTGACACAGCCCTCTCCACGCTCCACTCTGCTACATCTGATACTCTTGATATCCTTGCCCCCGTCATGAGAATCCGCCTGAAGCCCAAAGCCAAGCGTAACTCCTGGTACAACTCAGACCTCGTCACCCTGAAACGCAAGTGCAGGGTGGCCGAGAGGAAATGGTGCGCTTTATCTACATCCTCTGACAAACTGGCCTGCCACCAACTGCAAAGGCAATACCGGAACCCTGTCCTAACCGAGAAGAGAGCTCATATCCAAGCCTGCGTCTCTGCAGCATCTAACAACTCAGCTGAACTCTTTATAATCTGCAAAGGACTGGCCAATCATGCCGAAGTCTCTACCTCTCCTGTCCCTTCCTAGGCCCCCTGCACGGCACTGGCCTCTCACTTCATCTCCAAAACCCAGGGCATCCTGTCCTCACTATCCTCCTATCCCCTCCCTACTCCCTGCTTCCTGCTCTTCCTGTGGCCCTTCTGCAGCCACTTCCCCTCCCTCCTTCTCTGCCTTTCCACTGTTCTCCGCAGACAATGTTTCTAGACAAGTCCGATCTATGAAAGTCTCATCAAAACAGGATCACCCCTGTTCCTCCAAAACCATCAAGGACCACATCGACTCCCTGGCTCCTGCCCTGGCCGATTTCTGCAACCACTTCTTCACCACCGGAATCTTCCCATCCCCACTGAAGCACTCCCTTGTGCACCCTCTTCTTAAGAAACTTTCTGCCGACCCCTCCTGCCCGGCTAACTATCGCCCTATCTCCATCACTCCCCTCCTGGGCAAGCTCCTGGAGAAACTGGCCCTCTCCCAGTTTAATCTCCACACTGAATCTGTTGGTTGTCTTCATGACATCAGTCTGGCTTCAGAGCTGCAAGAAGCACAGAAACTGCTCTCCTGAACATCCGAGAAGACCTGCTCTCCAACCTTGACTAACACCCTGTGCGTCCTCATCCTGCTTGATCTCTCTTCTGCCTTGACACTGTCAACCATGCCATCCTGCTCAACCGTCTCTGTGATAACCTGGGTATTACTGGTCAGGCTCTGGCGTGGCCGACCTCTTTCCTCTCTGACCGACCCTCTCAGGCCCAACTTGGGTCCTTTCTCTCTGCCATCTTTTTTTCTACCTGTGGTGTCCCCCAGGGGTCTAACCTCTCTCCTTGGCTGTTCAACCAATATCTGCCCAGCGCATCGCCGCTCTCTGCCCTAACTTTCAATGCTATGCGGATGACACCCAGCTCATTTTCAGGCTACCCTCGTCCTCCTCCTACTTCCATCATCTCGACTGCCTGTCTACTATTCAGGAATGGTGTGCAGCCAATAACCTCTGCCTTAATGCCAGTAAGACTGATTATCCTCATCGGCACAACCGCTCCCTCCTTCCCTGCAGCTCTCTGGCCGGCCTCTCTTGACCCACTTCCTACTCCCACCTGCAAGGCTAAAAACCTTGGGGTCATCTTTGACCCCACACTCTCCTTCTCTCCTCACATCTCTGACGTCTCTAATGAGTTACACTACCAACTGCACCTCCTAAGAGGTATTCTTCCTTTCCTCTCCTTCCCCCAGAACTCACTGTCTTCAGAGCTCTGGTTCTCTCTAGGCTTGACTATTGCAACAGCCTCAAGCCCAGGGATTGTATCTCTACAGAACTGAAATCTCTGCACTGGCTCCCAGTGGCTGCGAGGATTAACTTCAAAACCCCCGCATCGTCCACAAGGCCTTCTGGGGCCTGGGGCCCGAATTCCTTCAACTCTCTCTTCCTAAATATCTTCCTTCTCGAGCTCTTCCCTCATCCGCCTCCAACTCCCTCAGGGTCAGTAGCTTCTCCAAGCAAAGAGTTGGTGGTAGAGCTCTTTCTTCGGCTGTTGCCTCCCTCTGGAACAGCCTCCCTGCCTCCCATCTCGGGTTCCGAAGCACCTCAAAACCTTTCTCTTTGCTTCTGCCTTTTCTCCTTCTCTCCTCTGCTGACCTCCTGGCTGTAACCGGAACTGCACTGACTACCTGGACACCCTTTGATCTCAGGCCCAGGTCCCTCCCCTGCCAGCGTCACACACCTGCACTGCTCACCTGGCAACCCCTGCACTTGGGGACTGGTTCTGTATCCCTACAGTCCCCCTACCAGCCATTGACACCTGATGTATGCACTTACCCTGGCACTTGCCACTTGTTGGCCGTTACTACCTGTTGTTATCATCTTTTCCCATGTACGGCACTTGTCCCTGGCCCCCTTCCCATGCACTTGCACGATCTCAATGACACTTGTGTATAGGCACGTTATACATGCCACATCATATCATATCTGGTATGATGAAATGCAACGTGTGGGAAGAGAATGGGCAAACTGCACATGCTACATCTGCTCACTCATCCCACACCTTATAGGGGCACCCAAACTTTTCCTACATCAGGCCGCATCATATGAGGAAGCAGGATGCCTAATGCACCCATCCCTCTGCAATACTAGGGGTCTATGTCAAGGAACAAGTGTTTCTGTCCAGTGGGTTGATGAAGGGGAAGGGTTTGACATAGATAATCATGTGCAACTTGACAAGATGGCTGAAAAAAGAGAAACCAAAAAGATGATAGTAGAATACGTAACAGAAGGCTCTAAAAGCTGGGAGCAGGTGATAAATGAACACAAACGACTGCATTGTATTGATAAAGAAGGTCATAGCATTCCATGGTGTCACACAAGACCATTAATGAGAACAACAGGGGCAGTATGGTAGGATGGCAAATGGGAAGGGGGAATAATACAGTGTCGTTGTGAAGGTATGGTAGGATTCAAACAAAATGTGGTGTCTAAAATAAATGATAGCTGCAAGGCCATTTGGGGAAAGTATGTACATGCATTGGCTTGGATAGGTGAAACTCATCAACCAGTTTACATAAAGAGCTTTACACAATTCCCTCTACGTTTCAGATCCAGGTGGTTCATCCATTTAGCGAACCAAGACTGGTTATGCTAAGGTGATGAGGAGTACGGCGCTGACTGAGGGGACAGCTGTCATAATGGACTTGTGGTGGGCATGTGGATTGAAGGCCTACGCCTAGCTGCCTCGCAATTGGAGTGGGTTTGTGCAATTGTTACACTGCACAGCCCCTGCCATGGTGGTGCCCCGAAGCAACAACATCAGGATTTCGTTAAAGGAGCAGTCAGTGGTGCTGAAGGAAAATGTGGTGCAGCAAGACAAGGAGCAAACAATGCGACAAGTGCTAAACAGAAAAAGGAGAGCAAATAAGTATTGATCCGAGAACAGTGCAGAAAATCTGGCAGTAACTCCTGCTGAGTTTCGACTGTTTTGCAAGGCAACCACCTTTTTCATGTCTTTACTGCTTCCAGGTATTATGAAATAATCCGTACTTTTTCTACATGAGAGTCAGGTATTGAAATTATCCATATGATATTTAAATATTGACTGGTACCCAGTATACATATGTGTGCGGGGGACAGGAGTGACCCATGGTTGATGGGCACTTCATTGTTTGTCCTTATTATACTCAACCTAGTGCCAGGGTTGATATTCTCCTTATCCCCTTTACATACACTAATTTTTGATATACAGCGTGTACTGAGGTGTGCTCCAGACCTTTTGCTTTTCTTGGCAAAATGCAGCTAATGCCAAGTGGCTACAACTAACCAGGTACGAGCTACTGCAACCGGCCAATTCAACAGTAAAGGGCGTAAAACGCGGTAAAGGAAGAGTTGAGGGCGTTATGTTTATTGGCACTCCAGAATAGGTACGTGTTGGACCCTCACTGCCATTGAGGGATAAGCTTGGGCCAAAATAGGGAGCAGCTGTTGTACCGTAGTGCCCGATGGAGAAACATCAAATGGAACATTGAGTACAGCTATCAGTGCAATACAGACACTCCACGAGAAAATGACAGACAAAGCAAATGGATTGCAATCGAACAATTAGCTGGGCACACATTTTGCATGGGTGCCTGCTTGGCTCTCAGGAATATTTTAAGTGACTGTCCCCTCATGCTCGTCACCTTCTGCATTGGCAAAACTATTTTGAGACTCTATACTAACAAAGGGAGAGGAAAATGTATGTTGTCCCTGAATATTAATGGGTTAAATGATATAAATATGCCCATTAACAAACTAACCAAGAGTGAAAAGTTAATGATGAAGTTGACTGGGTTGCAATACCACCAGGAGATATAGAGAACTATGATGCTATTGAATTTCATGCGATAAGGATGGGCAGGGGTGCGTGCTGATAGAGGGATCACTGGAAGACTGGGAGGATGCACGTGACATGAGCAGCCTAAAAAGAGTATGGATCCCTAAAAAGAGACGAGAAGAGTGGTGACTAGGAGAAGGAAAAGAGTTGGTTATTGATGGATCAATAACAGGGGGGAATACATGTGGTAAAAATGGAAGTTTAGCACAGTAAAAAGGCACAAATCTAGCTGCGGGATTAGCCCAATAAGATGGGAGAGGTCTTTGTTGCTAGACACAGAGTTCTATGCACTAGACTGGAGAATGCCCTAGTTGTGTTTTAAGCAAATAACATATAGACGATAAAGATGGCTTACAGCTAAGTAAACGGCTTAACACTAGACTGAGGAACTGTAAACGGGCCTCAGAGCATGCTTTTCACTAGAAACAAATTCACATCTTTATTAATTTGCTTAATAGCCGCAGAGGCTGGAAGCACATTGCAAATTACACCTTCCCAGGATCATACAATGACAAATGAATAGCTCTTGATACTTTCGAGGTCAGGGAGCTAAGATCATGGGTGCGGACGAAAAGCAGTTGGCACACAATAATTTTATAATTCGGCAAATTAATTTATGAAACTGGTCTACGGCAGTTTCGAAGTGTCCCATAGCGGTTCCAAATTGCCCTTTGGCATGTGAGCCTGGGAAAAGTTTCAAAGAGTTCTTAGTATGCAACATTAAAATGGTAATTAGTCTGCGGTTCAAGGCCCCTCTAGTGTCATCATCGACTATATCCTCATGAGAAACGGATGGGGGTGACCAGCAGGAGATGAATAAAAATCTGCTGGTCATCTGAAATGTCTCAATGTTTTGGCACCACTGATGCGGTAATTGTGGGTTGGACTGTGACGTCACAAAGGTGTCGAGGATGATGTGGTGAGGTTCGCAGGACCCAACCACGGCGGGGTAATGTATGCCTTTCCATAAGGGAATGACATAGCTCTACCAATCAGCTCCACATGGAGGACTATCTAAATGTTACAATGTGCTTTGATGCTAATTAGTTTCTATGGCTATAAAAAAGTTTGCCTTAGGGGCGTATTTCGACAGTACCTTTCATGCAGTACTGTTCTGCCGTCTGTGTGAATCTCGCTTTCCCAGTTGCGCCTGGGCCCAGAAATAAATGCGCTACTTCTTGCCTGGTGTACACTCCTTTTTTTGGATTACTTTTGTAATTTTATTGGCGAGTTCTGAGGCAACCTGCAGTACAAAAGCATCTCTTTTCTCATTCCAGACACACAGGCGACCCCGTCATGCCTTCATGTCGTAATCATATAAGCATTGGCATCATCCTTTGCTCTCCCCAATACAAATCACAAAGTTTGTTATCCTCTGCTACCCTCTTATCAGCTACCCCTCCCGAGGGGCAGGCGTGGGTTTCCAAGTCCCACTAATTAGTCTAAATAGAGAAGGATTTAAGAGTTTTACTCATGGGCATCTGGTAGTTCAAATAGGGTGGCCATTATCCTGGAGGCGCTAGTGTCCTAAATCTCGGCTTGTGTTTTGGCAGCTCAAGACCTCTGCCCTGGCTCCCATGGGTTTGTCCTTCACAACTGGCCACAGCTCCTAGCTGTGTTGGGCCACTCACATTCCTTATTAATTTCGCAAAGCACAAACAACATCTATTTTTGTGTGTGTGTTCCCTACTTCGCCTGGGGAGGGGGGAGAAATATTCAACCATGAGGCCTCATTGTTTTGTGCGCTCAATACAGCCTCCAAGGATTCCGGATATAGTGTCCAAGATCCATTCTATTTGTATATTGTGCGCCTGCAATGTATCCACCTAGCAGTCTATGGAACGTGTTAGTTGTTTGCCTCATAAAGCCAAATAATAAGTGTGCCTTGTGCCATACACCTATAACCGTAGATTCCCCCTCCCCCCTTTACCCGCTTATGTGCATTTCCTGAATATAAGTACACTTTCCGCAGTCTGAATTGTTTAGGAGGGGCTGGGACCTGAACATGCATCACAACAGCACTTTTCTTCAGAGTGGCCCAACCCACCAGGTTTACTTCACAAACTCAGCCCCTGCTTCTATGTGCCCACGGCTCTGCAGCCACCTTGAAGAAATTGAATGTCAGTCTAACCATCACAGAGCTTCCATAAAACCAGGTTAGTTTAAGAACCGTGGAAATGGGAAGAGGTCCTTTTGCTCTGTGGCAGTGTGTGCGGTCGTGTGAGGGGTTTGTCTATGGTGGCTCACAACGGTGTGCTATGCCAAGCTAGCCCATACTTTGTAACTCCATTTTAAAGTGTAAGTCCGGCAAGCACTTTACCAATCTGGTTTGCTTTCTACTGGCACATAGAGTGCATTTTTAAGTCAAGCCCTTTGCAGCTGTCTGGTGTTGAAGGCACAGGACATGATTCTGGGGCAAATGACCAGGGATTTCGGCCCAAGTCCCAATCAACTGACAAACTCTCTTCTTGGTCAAACGGGCAAAGGATCCAGGAGGCTCCACTGGTCAAACCACCTGAGCAAGGTAGGGTGAGGCATAAGACTTTTCTCTATACTAAGAAAGAAGAAATGGGGACCTGGGTTTTTCATATCACTGGGAAATCCTTCTCTCAATCATAATGTTCATGCCCCACAGAACACATATCAAGGCACTTAAGGGAATGAGGAAAGGACCCAGGCAGCCTCCATCCTCTTACCTGGTATTGACGACCTCGGTGGCACAATGTGCACAATGTATCTTCTTTGAGAAGAAGAGGTAAGAGTGGGAGATGAAGAGAAGAGAGCAGAGCTCACATCAACCAGGCGCAATGTTTTGTCTTGCTATGGCATGCTATGTTGCGGTGTGTCATTCGATTTTTGCAATTTCATACAATGTTAATAAATGTTATATAACACTTGTGAAGTAGCGCTGTGTTTGTAACTTTTTGTGAGTGTACAATTTTATTCTGTATCTAACAACTGACTTGTATGATTGTAACTTAACATACAGTGGACTTAACATTAGCACCCACCCATCATTGCATGGAATTCTCTTCCCCGGGACATCTGAGAAACAGTCCACGCTGATTTGTTTAAACCAGATTTAAAGCCTACCTCCTCACCTCCGATTTACCCTCTTAAACTACCTCTCATCTGCCATCTAGCCAAACTTTTTCCTCGCCTATAATCTGCCTCGGTCCCTCACTTTCTATGCCTACACTCCAGCACTTCATCCATCATGGTCACATTCCTAATATAGCTGGCCAAACCGTCTACCTGCACTTAAAAACGTTGGTTGTCCTTAATCTATATACGTCCACCCATGTATTGTCCCGAT
Source organism: Ambystoma mexicanum (assembly GCF_040938575.1). Lineage (NCBI taxonomy): Eukaryota > Metazoa > Chordata > Amphibia > Caudata > Ambystomatidae > Ambystoma > Ambystoma mexicanum. Next base: position 916,845,474 of record NC_090933.1, on the reverse strand, counting down.
GTTGTGGAGAGGAGTAAGTCTCCACTTACTCCTCTCCACAACAACCTGGCCAGAATGTCACACAAACTCACCCCATTGTAAGCAGTTCACTTCTTTCTTACCCATTGACCCTTTTTGTGATCAAAAGAGCATTTTTCTCCCTATATATATAAATAAATAAATCTGAAGTTCACATGCACACAACTTACACTATCACCTTCTCCTTGATGTTCCCACTACACACTGCTCAACATGCAAACGCCTACCCATGACTGCAGCCATGTAGGCTGTGATGTTGCCTCATGACGTCTTCCAGCATCACGAAAACCAGACCTCCTGTGGGCACTACCCTGGAAGAAACGCATCACCACATGTTTGCTCTCCTTCCTCTATCCCACTAAACTCCCAACATCTGCTTCTCTCAGAGGACCCAAGAGACAAAATGGTGCACACATGTCAGATGTCTTGGGATAGAAGCCCTAATAATTTAACTGAGCAAGCATTGGCAATGCCAACAGTTTGGGCTTTTGTGTAGGCATGGGAAAGGCACTTGCCAGGCACTGCCATAGTGGTATTATCTGGCTATTGATGGTAGCAGGTGCATAATGGTGCGAGTATACCTGGGCATCTAATAGCAATGTCTGGCAAATGTCTAACAGTTATACACAAGCCAAAAGTGTTGCCTTCGACAATGCTTGTTTTTAACAGGGCTTCAGTGAAGGACACACTAGTGCATATAAATCGAGTGGCTGGAGGCAGACCTGGTTAATACATTTTTATTACACCAGTAGCGGGTTTAAAACTCCAACTAAGTCATTAATTTGTAGAAGAATGTTTTGAGAAAACACTGGCAGGCACTTGAGTACGAAGTTTGCTGGTAAGGCTTAATTTAAGGGAGCTCTAAGAGTTCACATAAGAAGGTGCTTTGGGCAGGGAGGGGCAGGAACTGGGTGGGAATGGCCATAGGGATTAGCATGGCCATGGGTGGGCAAATACCCAAACAACACTTACAAGCGTAGTGTCCCTCTTCATATGCAATTTCTCCTCATCATAGCAAGAGCACCACACAATAGTCCAAACTAAGAATGGATTTATAACAATTTATATTTTAAAACCCGAAACTTTGTGTTTTAAAGGAAATCAACCCCAAATGATCCTCGGGCACAAGGCTTTCCTCAGAAATACCTTCCCAAGTATCCCAATATGCCTTTACTTTTTGTGATCTGTGCCGATGTGCAGGAGACCCGTATATCAACGTTTGCCATCATAAAAAGAAATACTTTAGGACTGAAAGGCCCACTTAATGAAAAGATGGAGAAATGCTTCCATATGTTTTGCAGAGTGTTCTCTCCCCTCCAAATGAGAACATTCCCATTTCGACTCTGGCTTTTATTTCAGAGGGGGCCGTCTGCATACTGCATCGCTTTCAGGCACATCTCAGTCATGCAACAGCTATGCCACAGCTCGTATATCAAATAGAAATCACGTGCAAGGCCACACAACCTTCCATACCAAAGTCTTCTCTTTCAAGTAATCCTCGGAGAGCTCTCATTGCACCTCGCTGCTAAAATCACATGACTTTTGTTAGGAAACAGACAGCTCAAACTGAAATATCAAACACATCTCAACTACACACGTTGGAAGGATGCAAGTCTCATTTACTCCAGGGGAACAGGTGCAAGACCCGCGCAGCAAAGTACTAAACGTCCGCCATATTGTACTTCGGTGGCTATACACAGGGCTCTCGACAAATGCGAAACATCTTGTGGTATCCATTACTTATGCGCTGTTGGCCCATGGAGTGGCCATTACTCAGGCATGCTTGAGTGCCGCACGAGTTATGCATTCAAGGACAACTGGCAAATCACTACATTCTTACCATTATGTACAAAAAGTACCTTTTCAGAAAAATTCAAACTAAGGCAATTTCTCTCCCTAGTCGTCATAGCCCTCTTGTCAGTCGTAACTGCAGTGATGCCATTGAAACCTGAGCACAAACATAAGCAGGGGGTGAGAAATGTTGGGTAATGACAGAGGCAGAGCATTAGAAAGGAAAAAAATGCCAAAGCATGAGGGGAAACCATTATATCTAAATGGCCGTGTGAACTCGGACTACAGATATACGAAAGGCGTGTTGACTTGTCATGTGCCGCCGCACGTTATTAACCAGATTCCGGAAAATGCAATGTCTTCCACTGAAAGGCGTTAACGGTAAACCCTGCCATCTGCTCGGATGGCTAGTTTAGAACATAAGAGCTCTGTCCACACATGACAAAGAATTTCCTAGACTCCCTGATGTTATGCTAGGCTTGTTAGGATATATGATATGATGTATGGCCTTTATAACGCGCCTGTACACAATTGTTTCAAGCTGGGACGAGGGAGGGGGAACAGATGGAAGACAGACAACGATCCTACTTGGCCAGGTGTCATTCATATCCCCCAAGTGCAAGGGAAGGAGGGGAGACTGTGCAGTACATGGGATAATATAATAAATAACAATAAGTAAAGTACGGCCAGCAGGTGGCAAGTGCAAGGGTAAAGGGTAAGTGCAGGCATCAGGTGACAAGTGCTGGTAGTGGGACTGTAGGGATACAGAAAACAATCCCCAGTGCATGGGTTGCCAGGAAGGCAGTGCAGGTGTGTGACTGGTGGGGGAGGGGGCCTGGGCCCAAGATCAGAGGGTGGCCAGGTAACCAGTGCAGTTTCAGTCAGAGAGTCAGCAGGGGAGAGTAGGTGGAAATGCAGAAGCAAAGAGAAAGGTTCTGAGGTGCTTCTGGAACCAGAGATGATTCTCCTCAAGTTTCAGGGGGGCAGGGAGCCTGTTCCAGAGGGAGGCCCCAGCCGAAGAAAGATCTAGCACCAACACGTTGCTTGGAGAAGCAACTGACCCCTGAGGGAGTTGGAGGCGGATGAGCGAAGAGCTCGAGAAGGAAGATATTTAGGAAGCGAGAGTTGAAGTTATTGAGGCCCCAGGTCCCAGAAGGCCTTGTAGACAATGCAGAGGGTTTTGAATTTAATCCTCGCAGCCACTGGGAGCCAGTGCAGAGATTTTAGTCCTGGAGAGATACGATCCCTGGGCTTGAGGCCAAGGACAAGTCTCGCAGTCCTGTTCTGGATGAGTTGCAGAGGGCGGAGAGTAGAAGCAGGCAGATTTAGAAAGAGGCTGTTGCAATAGTCAAGCCTTGAAAAATCAGAGCTCTGGAGACAGTGAGCTTCTGGGGGAAGGAGAGGACAGGAACAATACCTCTGAAGAGGTGCAGCTGGTAGTGTGACTTCTTAGCGGCGTCAGGGATGTGAGGAGAGAAGGAAAGGGTGGAGTCGAAGATGACCCCGATGTTTTTAGCCTCACAGGTGGGGACAGGAAGAGGGCCAAGAGAGGCCAGCCAGAGAGTGACAGGAAAGGAGGGTGTGGGTGTGTGATGAGTAGAATCTCGGTCTTACTGGCATTAAGGCAGAGGTCATTGGCAGTACACACTCCTGGGTGGCAGACAGTCAGAGATGAGAGAGGGAGAAGAAATGGCTCAGAGTACCCTGAAAATTAGATGTGCCTCATCCGCATAGCACTTGAAGTTGGGGCAGAGCACTGCAATGCAGTGGGCTAGAAGAGCCAGTTATTGGTTGAACAGCCATGGAGAGAGGTTAGACCCCTGGGGAACACCACAGGTACAGATAGTAATACAGGAGGGACCCAAGTTGAACCTGGGAGGGTCGATCAGAGAGGAAAGAAGTCAACTACGCCAGAGCCTGACCGGTGATCCCCAGGTTATCACGGAAACGGTTGAGCAGGATGGCATGGTTGACCGTGTCAAAGGCAGAAGAGAGATCAAGTAAGATGAGGACACAGGGGGTGTTGGAATCAGGGTTGGAGAGCAGGTCTTCACGGATATTCAGGAGAGCAGTTTATGTGCTTCTGGCAGCTCTGAAACCAGAATGATGATCACGGAGACAACCAATAGATTCAGTGTGAAGATTGAGCTGGGAGATGGCCAGCTTTTCGAAGAGTTTGCCCAGGAAAGGAGTGATGGAGATTGGGCGATAGTTAGCTGGGCAGGATGGCTCGGCAGAGGGTTTCTTAAGAAGAGGGTGCACAAGGGAGTGCTTCAGGGGGGAAGGGAAGACTCCAGTGGCGAAGGAGTGGTTGCAGAAGTCGGCCAAGACGGAAGCCAGGGAGTCAATGTGGTCCTTGATTGTTTTGGAGGAACAGGGATGAATCTGTTTTGACGACTTTCACAGATCAGACTTGTCTAGAAACCTTGTCTCGGGAGAACAGGGAAAAGGCAGAGAAGGAGGGCAGAGAGGTGCCTAAAGAAGGGCCAGAGGAAGAGCAGGCAGTAGAGGGAGGAATGGGAGAGGAGGAGAGAGAGGACAGGATGTCCTGAGTTTTAGAGATGAAATGAGAAGCCAGTGCCGTGCAGAGGCTGGGTGGCAGTGTTGGAGTTGGCTTGGCCTGAGGGGTAGAGAGGGTGAGCTGGGAGGAAAGGTTAATCTCTATGCAGGAATTTACGCAGAGTACAATACAATGCCTGCTCACACTAGGATATGGCATTTGTAACACGCCTATACACAAGTGTTTCAAGGCGCGACAGGGCAAGGAAGGGGGAACAGAGGGAGGACAGAGACAACGATCGTACTAGGCCAAGTCACATTGAGATCACGCAAGTGCAGGGGAGAGGGAGGGCAAAAATGGCAGCGGAAAGGGGATGGAGCAGTGCTGTACATGGGATCAAAACAACAGCAAGAAGTGCCGCCAGCAGGTGGCAGGTGCAAGGGTCAGTGCAGACAGCAGAAGTCCAAAAGTGCAGGTAGGGGGACTGTAGGGTTAGGGATACAGACCCAAGTGTAAGGGTTGCCGGGAGGCAGTGCGGGTGTGCAACTGGGCGGGTAGGGGCCTGGGCCCAAAATCAGAGGGTAGCCAGGTGACCAATGCAGTATCAGACAGGAAATCAGCAGGGGGGGGGAAGAGAGAAGGCAGAAGCAAAGAGGAATGTCTTGAGGTGCTTCCGGAATCAGAGATGGTTCTCCTTGAGTTCCAGAGAGGCAGGGAGGCTCTGTTCCAGAGGGCGGCCCCAGTCGAGGCTGTTCCAGAGGGAGGCCCCAGTCGAAGAAGGATCTACCACCAACTCGTTGCTTGGAGAAGCGACTGACCCTGAGGTAGTTGGAGGTGGAGGGGTGAAGAGCTTGAGTAGGAAGGTATTTACGAAGAGAGAGTTGGAGGTATTGAGGACCCAGGTCCCAGAAGGCCTTGTGGACAATGTAGAGGGTCCTGAACTAAATCCTTGCAGCCACTGGGAGCCAGTGCAGAGATTTCAGTGCTGGAGAGATACGATCCTTGGGCTTGAGGCGAAGGCAAGTCTCGCAGTCCAGTTCTGGATGAGTTGCAGAGAGCGGAGAGTAGAAGCAGGCAGATTTAGAAAGAGGTTGTTGCAGTAGTCCAGTCTGGCGAGAACCAGAGCTCTAGAGACAGTGAGCTTCTGTGGGAAGGAGAGGAAAGGAAGAATACCTCTGAGGAGGTGCAGTTGGTAGTTTGACTTCTTAGAGACGTCAGAGATGTGAGGAGGAAAGGAGAATGTGGAGTGGAAGATGAACGCAAGGTTATTAGTCTCACAGGTGGGGACAGGAAGAGGGCCAAGAGAGGCCACCAGAGAGTGACTGGAAAGGAGGGTGCAGGTGTGCCGATGAGGAGAATCTCTGTACTGGCATTAAGGCAGAGATCTTTGGCAGCACCTCACTCCTGGATAGCAGACAGACATAGATGACAGAAGGAGAAGAGGTGGCAGAGAGGAGCCTGAAAACGAGCTGAGTGTCATCCGCAATGCATTGAAAGTTGGAGCAGAGAGCGGCAATGCAGTGGGCGAGAGGTGCCAGGTATTGGTTGAACTGCCAGGGAGAGAGGTTAGACCGCTGGGGAACACCACAGGTAGAGAGTGAGATAGAGGAAAGGAAAGACCCAAGTTGGACCTGGGAGGGTTGATCAGAGAGGAACGAGGGTCAGCCAGGCCAAGGCCTGATAGGCGATACCCAGGTCATGACGGAGACGATTGAGCAGGATGGCATGATTGACTGTGTCAAAGGCAGAAGTGAGATCGAGTAAGATGTGGACAGAGGGGAGATTAGAATCAAGGTTAGAGAGCAGGTCTTCATGGATTTTCAGGAAAGGATGCTTCTGGCTGCTCTGAAGCCAGACTGATTATCATGGAGACAACCAACAGATACAGTGTGAAGATTAAGCTGAGTGATGGCCACATTTTCCAGGAGTTTGTCCAGGAAAGGAGTGATGGAGATTGGGCGATAGTTATCTGGACAGGAAGGGTCAGCTGAGGGTTTCTTAAGAAGAGGGTGCACAAGAGAGTGCTTCAGGGGGAGGAGAAGGCTCCAGTGGCGAAGGAGTGGCTGCAGAAATCAGCCAGGGCAGGAGCAAGGGTGTCAATGTGGTCCTTGATGGTTTTGGAAGAACAGAGAAGAACCTGTTCTGATGAAACTTTCATTGATCGGACTTGTCTAGAAACCTTGTCAGGGGAGAACAGAGGAACGGAAGAGAAAGAGGGAGGAGAGGTGGCCACAGGAGCGTAGGAGGTAGAGGAGAGAGTAGAGAGAAGAGGAGAAGAGGAGGAGAGGGTGGACAGGATTTCCTGGGTTTTAGAGATTAAATGAGAAGCCAGGGCCGTGCAGAGGGCCTGGGAGGGGAAAGGAGAGGTAGAGACTGCAGCAGTATTGGCCAGCTCCTTGCAGATTTTAAAGAGTTTGGCCGAGTTGTTAGATGCTGCAGAGATGCTGGCTTGGATGCAGGCTCTCTTCTTAGTGCAGACAGAGAGCCGGTATTGCCTTGAGGAGGAGACAAAGTGGTGGTGAAAGTCAACTGACACAAGCTTCATGGGTCGGATGACCGAGAAAGTAGGTGGCAGTGCTGGAGTTGGCTTGGCCTGAGGGGTAGAGGAGATGGGAGGAAAGGAGAGAGGAGGGTTGAGGGGGATAGAGAGTGGGAGGTTTTAGGAGATCAGAATATTCAGAGTGAGTGGGGCCAGGAGGGAGAATAGAAATAGAGAGAAAGTCACAGAGATTGCGAAAGATTTCAGAGGAGGGACAGGAAGCATCCAGGTGGATGTTAAAGGTTCCAAGAAAGAGGAGTTGAGTGGTCGAGGCCAGGAGGGAAGAGGAGAGGTCCGCCCAGTCAGAGAGGAAGGAGGTGATCGGACCTGGAAGGTGGCCTATAGATAGTAAACATGTCTAGTGCTCCTTATCTCGATAATACCATAGTAACTCGATATTACTTTCTTCAGCAACTACACGTTGTAACTGGCACTCGGTAGTGTGTATGTTATTTGCATAAGAACTAGAACTGGCAGCGAGTAGTGTGTATGTTTTTGGAATAGGAACCAGAACTGGTGCTCAGTAATGTGTATGTTATTGGCATAACAACCAGAACTGGTGCTCACTAATGTCTATTTTATTGGGAAGGAAAAAACCAGAAAAGTGCTGTGTGACTACTTTTTAAAGAGAGCTGGGTTAGACTACCTGCAACTGTACTCATAGCGTTGTGAGGATATCAATTGGTTGTTTGTGGAACTGCAGCCTTTGGTTGCAATTAAATCAGTTGGAGAACATTAGTTGGCTGTTCATTGAACTGCCTTCAAACTCAAAAGGGGTACACTGCCTGCCAATTGAAAAGTGGGCGGACGCTGTCCACCAGCGTGTTCCCTCAACTTGAGACCTGCTCTCTCAACAATGTAATGTCATCCTCTTCCTCATGAAGCAAGTGGAGTCTTGCTGCCTTTCATAGCATGAACAGTAAAGGGATTGGGGCAAAAAGTCGTGGTAGGATAGCTCAGCGGCTACGTGCTCACCTTGGAAGCAAGATGACATGGAGCCACACAGGTTCCATCCTCGGGTCCGCGCTTAGAAACCTCTGGGTATTAAGTGCATTATAAATAACCTATTATATCATATCAATGGATCTGATTGGCTGCCCAGTTTGTGTCTGGTTATTGCCTCAAAGTCTAGCATGGTCTACAGCACAAAGATACCAGTTACTATCAATTGTAAACATTTTCAGGATGGTCCTTAGCTGTATTATTCCAATAGTGTACATCGAACACCCACAGCCCTACTCGCAGCACCGGAGCCTCCTCCCTGCCTCTACTGGGAATTCTCGTGGGATGTGCCCTAAAGGTTTCAACCACTTCGCAGATGATGCCTTCTGGAAATACTGGAATCAAAATAAACGCTGGATGTCATTTCTGCGTTTTCTAATGACACCAAAGACTCTGGGTGAAAGAAAAAAATGCTCCGACACTCAGAGCCAACGTAAGACAAAGCAAGTAAACATAGGATGGCTTCTCTGATTTTTGGGCGTAATGAAAGGTTCTGCTTTTGTAATATAACACTCTATGTCCCGGATGCGACCCCAGCTTGTCTCAGTTGCTCAGCTTTCCTTTGTCGCAGCCTGATCCTGGGTTTGTAGGTCCTGGGAGAGGTTTTCCATGGGTCCCAGGACCTAGGTGTGTCTAGCAGTTAGTATTCAGCAGCAGTAAAAAAGGGCATTTGAGTGCATCCGGGCCAGGCCAGGCCTCAAGTCTAGACCAAGCTATATGTGACTTAAGTTGGTTGGAAGGCAGGGTGCAGTATCATACTTTCTTTAGGGGGTCTGTCTCTACTCCCCGCCACAAGACCTTCCTCTGTCTCCCTGACTATTCTGTTCCTAAGGAACCACTCATTCCTTCCTTCAACTCTGCTCTCCACTCCTCTCTTCCTCTAGCTTCTCTCCTTTACCATATGCTCACCCCTCCTGCTTTTCCACTATGTAGACTTTCGTCTCTCCTGGCCTACCTATCTCCTCCTTCCCTTCCACAGATTCACTCTCCATATCCTCTCCTTTTCACCCTGTCTTCATGCTTCGTTTGGCTGTTCTCCATCTCCAATTATTAATCCACCTCCTCCTTATGGGCCATCATCTTCCTTTTGGTGTAGCATTCACTTGAGATAACTAAAGCCACAGAGTAAAGACATCATTGAGGCATTCTCCATTTTTAGACTCCCTGCCGAAAGGCAAGACTCTGAGAATAGCAAAAAACATCCTTTGGTCAGTAAAAATGATCAGAATGTCAAAGAAAAATCAGCCTTGACCCCTCAGGAGGAATAAATAACACAATATCTGACTCCAAAGGAACAAAAGTAACAATGGGACACACACCCAGAATAGACATAGGGATCTAGCTTTCCTAGAAGATAATGGCAGAAATACATTAAGAAACATGCATGAGCCGAGGGAATCGTGGTTGACACGAGGAAATCGCACAGAAATGTAAGGGAAGGTCCAAAGAAGGGATAGTTGTACCTCATGTAGAAGGCAGGCCTTTCTTTGGGGCTAGCAGAAAAGCTGCTGGAGCAAGCCCAAACAGGACGATGGTGGAAAGATCAAATGAGAATGCAAACGCAGGCTTCACTGCCAGCTGAAACTTGGAACTCTACTCACTTCGAGCATGATGAAAATAAAAATGACTAGGTAGGGAGGGCAAAAGAGGTGGCGGCAAGGGTTGGCAGGTGGACTTTTCTGGTAATATGGACTCACACACTACACCGACGCCATCACCAAACTATCACTCTTTGATGTAGAATAGAATAAACACATTAGGCATAAGGGAGGACGTACATGGCATTTAAAAAAGAGGGCAGTGGGAAGGCTGGGAAAACAGGAGGGAGAAAGTTATTGCAGTTAAAGAACTCACTTGCGATGGTCGGAGATCCTATCCATGAGAAACACTTACTTTGCCTGCATATGGAGGTTCTTGATCACCAGCATGATCAGACACTTAATACTGACACAATCAATGTAGCATGAATAAATATGCATGGCTTAATTCACCACACAAAAGGTTGAAACTAATCACACTCCTTAAATATCTCAGGATACAGTTCGCAGGAGGGCAGGAGATGCATCTGCTTCCACAAGACTCAAACAGACTCCGGTCCAGCTACTGCTCCACACAAATGACATGCATTACTTAACGTAATAGCATTTCTGATGATTGTATCTGCTTAGATTCACATGTTGTGCATATGGTCCGACATCCAGTGGTAACCGCAGAGTATTGCATCTCGTCTTTCGGGGACCGAAAGGGGACGTCGGCATAGGCGTGTTTGTAACACTATCCCTATCGTGACGTGTAGTGTACCCAAAATCCCTCACACGCCGAGGTCCCTCCGATTGTATTTTTTCTGCCATGAGGGAGCCCAAGGCTATTTTGAGTGAGTACATGAAGAAGACAGAAAGTAGTAAGACGTCTATGTTCCTTCCAAACCAAGCGGGGTGGTAGGGAGGGCGCATGTGAATCTAAGCAGATACAATCATCAGAAATGCTATTATGGTAAGTAATGCATGTCTTCTGATGCTTGTTAATCTGCTTAGAATCACATGCTGTGCATAGACTAGCGAGCAGTACCAGAGTTGGAGGTGGGTTGTGAGAAGGAACAGTAGAGAAAATATGTCTTAGTACTGCTTGTCCCACCTGAGAATCAGACCTAGAATGAGTGTCTAGGCAATAGTTTTTGTAAAGGTGTGTACAGAACTCCAGGTTGCCGCTTTGCAAATGGACTCTAGGGGAACATTTGCAATTAATACTATGGAAGCCCCAGTGCCCTGAGTAGAGTGTGTTCTAGGCTTGAAGGGCAGTTCTCTCTTAGCAAGAGCCTAACATAGTGTGATGCATTTGACAATCCACCTGGAGATAGCTGATTTAGAGACAGGATCCCCTTCTCTACCAGCTGTCACTGAATCGAAAAATTGGTTTGTTTTCTCAGTGGTTTTATTCTTTCCAGGTAGAACATGACTGCCCAGCGCACATCTAGTGTGTGTAGGCTTCTTTCGGCCATGCTAGTGGGATTCTGGAAAAAGGTAGGAAGTTCAATCAATTGGCTCACATGGAACTTCGAGATGAATTTAGGAGTGAATCTGGGATGCGTGCGCAGAACTACCTTATCGCTGTGGACTGTAACAAAGGGGTCTAGAACAGAAAGGGCCCGTAGTTCACTAACCCTTCTGATAGAAGTGATAGCCACTAGGAAGGCCGTCTTATACGTAAGGTCTTTTAGACTTGCTTTATGTATTGGCTCAAAGGGAGACCCCATGAGCATGGTTAAAACCACATTTAGATCCCATCCAGGAGCTGGGTGAGAAATGGGAGGATACATTCTTTTAACCCCTTTCATAAAGGCCTTAATCACCGGTATCTTCCACCACCACACCTTTTGTTGTGACGTGGTGTATGCTGAAAGAGCAGCCAGATGAACCTTTAGGGAATTGAAGACTAGCCCTGTGTCCAACAAATGGGTTAGGTATGGCACAATGTGTGTGGGTGAGCAATTGATGGGATTGGTGCCCTTGGTATTACACCAGATAACAAAACGTTTCCATTTGCTGGCATAGCAATAACAGGTGCTAGGTTTCCTAGCTTCCCTGAGTATGTCCATGCACCTCTGAGGGAGCTGTAGGTGTCCAAACTCTATGACCTCAGGAGCCAGGCTGCTAAGTTCAGAGTTTGTGGGCATGGGTGTAGGGTCTCCCCCCTGTCCTGAGACAACATGTTGTATGGGCAGGGTAGTTTTACTGGTGGGGAGGGGGACATTTCCATCAGATGTGCGAACCAGGGTTGGCGGAGCCACATGGGGGCCACCAGTATCATGGTAGCTGGTTCCTGGTGCACTATCCTGTTTAGAAGGGAAGTCGGGGGGAAAAGCGCAGACAAATTTCCCTGACCATGTTATCCAGAGACCGTTCCCCTTGGGGCGGTTCTGGGGGTACCTGGAGGCGTAGTCTTGGAATTGGGCGTTGCGAACAGTTCGATCTCTGGTATGCCCCATTCTGCGAAGACGTTGGACACGATGTCTTCGTGCAGATGCCATTCGTATTCTATGGCCAGTGGGAAATCTCAGCTGAGCACGTCTGCCAGAAGATTGAGTTCCCCTGCAACATGTTGGGACAACCGAAACATCTTGTGTTTGAGAGCCCATATCCAAATGTTTTGGGACAGCTTGGATAGCCTTGGAGAGTGAGTGCCCCCCTGTTTGTTCAGGTAATACATGGCTGTAGTGCTGTCTGTTAGAATCCGCACTGTCTTCCCTTGTAGTTGCATCTGAAAAGCCTTTAATGCCTTGAACACCGCTAACAGCTCCAGTAAGTTTATACGGTTGGACGCTACTTGTAGGGACCACACTCCATGCGCTGTCTGCTGAAGCAGGTGAGCCCCCCCGGCCCATGAGAGATGCATCTGTCATGAGAGTGGCTTCCACTGCAGGGGTGGTGAAGGTTTTCCCCTTCAGAAGTTTTTCCCTTGACCACCACTGCAGAGAGAGATTGAGGGCTGGCGAGACAACTACCAGATCTTCCCATTGTCCGCTGGCCTGACACCACTGGCTGCTGAGCTACTCTTGCATGGGACGCATGCACAGCCACGCGTGGGGAACCAAGTATATGCATGACACCATCATCCCTAGCAAACGCATGGCTTTGCGCACCGTCACCTCCCGACTGACCACATATTGAGGGATCTGAAATGGCATGTTCTGAACCCTCTCGTTGGAGGGGAAGACAAGGCCATCTTTCGTCCGGATTAGAGCCCCCAGAAATTGTTTTACTTGACTGGGGACTGGACTGGATTTTTCTTGTTGATGGAGAATCCCAGACTGAACAGGTGGTCTACCGGTCCTTTGGGTGTTCAAAAAACATGTGTTGTACGAGTCCCCTGTTATGAGCCAGTCGTCGAGGTAAGGGTAAACCGGGACGGATAGTCTGCGCAGGTGTGCTGCTGCTACTGCCAGTACCTTGGTAAACACCCTTGGCGCCAAGGCAATGCCGAAGGGGAGTACTCTGAATTGGTAATGCCTGTATCATGAACCTTCGATATATCCTGTGTGCTGGCATCATTGAAATATGAAAGTATGCAACTTTCATGTCCAATGTTGCCATGAAGTCCCCCTGTTTCAACAGTGGGATCACCTCCTGTAGTATTACCATGCCAAACTTTTGAGGTTTTATGAATTTGTTCGCTGGGTGCAGATCTAGCACAGGGCACATGGTGAGGTCCTTTTCGGGTACAAGGAAGTACACTGAATAAATACCATTGTTTACCTGAAGAATAGGGACAGCTTCTATGGCGTTCTTTCCCAGCAGTGCTTCCACCTCTTGATTCAGGATCTCCAGATGGTCCGGTGAGAGGCACCCGAGTGTGGTGGTCTGAATTGTGGAGGTCGAGCGAATTCCAAGCAGTACCCATGGGCGACCGTCTTTAATAACTAAAACAAATACTGATTCTTCTTGCATCAGAAGCATGCTCAGAGGAGAGAGAGGTGCGGCTCCATCGCGCTCCGCAGTCCTTTGCTCTCTCCTTTTCCCCTTTCCTCGAGCTGCAAGCTGTGTGCTGGGAACAGGGCCCCCAAAGCAGCTTGGATTCTATAGGGCTGTAAAGCGGTAAGGTGAGTGTTGGCAGGTAAGCTGGCTGGTGGGCTTGCAGTGCTCTGCCCGTTGCTTGCCCATCCATTTTCACCACTACCACCACTCACTTTATTTATTGCTTATTTATTTATTGGTCATTTCTTAGGATCTTATACAATTAACAAAACTGTTTCAAAGCGCCCACACGGCAACAGGGTGGGGACAGGGGAAGTACACAATGAATTACAAAAGCATAAATAGTTAAAATGAATAGTACAAACAGATGATGAGAATGAAAGAGAAGGGAGACAAACCTACTATGCCTTGTGAGTGTTCAGAACATGCAAGTGCAGAGGGCAGGGGCGTGATGGATAGGTGCTGTGGTGCTCAAGGAGATGTGCTCGGGGGGAGGTGCTTAAGAAGGGAAAAGATAAGTGCAAACTCCTATGGGGAGGGTGAGCCTAAGCAAGTGCAGTGAATAGACAGTGGCTGGGATGAGAGATGTGGGGGGATCAGGGCCCCAAAGATACATAAGGGCCCTGTACATCAGTCACACTACTGTATGATTAACAGGGAAGAGAGGAGGAGAAGGAAGAGGTAAAGAGAAATGTCTTGAGGCTTTTTCGGAACTTGAGGAAGTCTTGCTCAAGACGGAAGGGGAGGGAGGTCATTCAACAGAAAGGCAGCCCGTTGTGAAGTGGGATCGACCACCAGGTCTCTGTTTAGCAAACTGCTTCACATGCAGGGAGTTGGTGCCAGAAGAACACAGGAGCACAGGCGTCTAGAAGGAGAGTATTTGGTCAGAAAGCGTTGAAAACATAGTGGTCCCTGGCCCCAGATAGCCTTGTGGTTGATACAAAGAGATTTTAATTTAATCTGTGCTGAGACTGGGAGCCAGCAAAGGCTTTGTAGGGTAGGAAAGATGTGGTCCCTGGGGTTGAGGCCAAGCATAAGTCTTGCAGCCCTTTTCTGTGTTAGCTGGAGGGGTTCCAGGGTGGACGAAGAAGATTAAGGGGGGAGCTGTTGCAATAGTTGAGCCTGGAGAGAACCAGAGCATGGGTAACATTGAGTCTCTGGGGGAAGGTGAGGAAGGGTAGAGTGCCTTTGAGAAGGAAAATCTGAAAGTGGGATTTCTTGATAATGTCCTGAACATGAGGGATAAAGGAGAGGCAGGAGTCGAAGATGACTCCGAGATTCCTGGCTTCAGAGGAGGGGGCAGGGGGAGAGCCCATGGAGGAAGGCCAGAGAAAAGGGATGAAGTAGGGTGAGGGGGACCCAATGGGGAGAATCTCTGTTTTGCTGGCATTGAGGCAGAGGACATTGGCAGTGCACCAGGCCTGGATGGCAGAGAGGCAGTCAGGGATGAAGGAAGGTGCAAGGGCATCAGTAGGAAGTTTGAAGAAGAGTTTTGTGTCATCAGCGTAGCACTGGAAGTTGGGGGAGGACGCAGCAATTAGGCGTGCCAGTAGAGAAAGGTATATGTTGAAGAACCAGGGTGAGAGAATGGAGCCCCGAGTGGCTCCATCCTTCCTTGATTGAAGAGTGAATGCTGGGTGGTGTGTGGAGTAGTGTGGTATTGGTGGGAGAGAGGTCTGCTGATCCTGAGCTGATTTTAAACTGATATTAAGCTGATATTAAACATATTGGGTATATCGAGCTTTTGGCATGTAGGATTGCAAATTGTAGTTGCATCTGGTAGTGAGTAGTGCATAATAAAACTCACTATAAGTCAATACAAAAACACAACAAATTACTGCAATTAAGTGAAAGCATTGGTGGTTTGAGGAGTGAGGAGAGAGTGGGTGCATTTCCCTCTCTTGTCTTCTGCCCCGCCTCCCCCTGTGTTACGCCCGCGGGTAGAGCACTGTGGTGTAGCAGTGATCCTTTGGGAAATCCGCTTCTCCATGGCACTCATTCCAAGCTCCAGAAGGGGGGGGGCAGGAAAGTTGAAAAGGAACAAGCCACCCTCTGACCTCTGGAAACCTGCAGGGGTCGAACAAGCTTATGCAATCTACCATAAAGTGGGCACTAAGAAGCCAGAAAGTGTTGTCACATGATTGTGGGACTCTGGGAGTGAATTTTGCAGCGGCTCCATCGTCTGTGTCCGCTGCTCCTTGCTGATTTCCCCCAGCTCCCTTCCGCTCCTTGATAGTACTGATACTGTTACTGATATTGCATATGTTGCTCTGGGAGCGAATATGGACCCTTCCAACCCTCTTACATATCCCCCTCATACCCCAGTATTAGTGGGAATGGTGGAGGGTGGGGCCGGGGGGCAGGGACAGCTCCTAGTGCACCACGTAGTGCATCAAGTTCATCCAGTGAGTCATGGAAAGTATGGCAGTGCCCAGGTCTAAAGAACACTCCAAAGAAACCTCTCAGATCAGTCAATTTTAGAGGCGCTGAAGCACTCAATTGATCTTTTGTATACGAAGAACTGCCTGGGGTGGTTAAAAACAATGCTAATAAAGCTATGGAGGTCATGGCAAATGGTGTGGCCAACACGATTGAGGAGTCATCAGGCCCGGAGGTTGGCGTTTATTCAGATAAGATGGGGGTGATTATATGTATTGGCTCGGAGGGCCCGATGCTCCCCTCTGTGACTGCAGGGTCAATAGTAAGTAATGCTTGGAGAAGTTTGCCAACATTTTAAAAGTCCATGATGTAATTATGCCAGGAGGATGTGCCATTAACAGAAGGTGACAAGATGTAGGATCTCCTATTTATTCAACCTCAGACATGTGGGCGACAGTACTTTCCATGGGAGTCTGGGAGGGTCGCTCTTCTCGCCAATCATGGTAATCATCATGCAGCCTTTACAGGATCTTGAAAAGGCTATTTGGGCACAGGAGGAATTAAGGCAAACTGATAATGCACGGTTGGCTATGTGCTTAGCTATTACAGAAAGGTTGGTAAATGATGAGTGTATACTGGGGGTGAGCATATGGGCAACGTGAGGCCGAGGACATCTTAGGAAAAAGGTGGGCAAAGGGTCACAGACATTGCAACCATCACTAAGGTCTGTGGGTTCCCAGTGGTTTGATGTGTGGACATCAACAAGGAGACGTTGTTTTGCAGCAGGCCTCGATCTCGGTTCAACCACCCAGAGTTGCAGTATCGAGTGAATGTGCAATGTCTACACGTTAGTACGGCTCTACGGGCACAGATGCTCGTTCTTGTGATACTGCTTGTGGGAACTCCAGTCAGCATTCTGGTTGACACATTACCAGCAGTGATTGTCTACATCTAGTTCCGGAGAAGAACAAGCACCATGCTAGCTCAGTTGATCCCAGAAAGAAGACAGTGCTCGATTTGTGGGATTCCAGAGTGGGGAATGTGCCTGATTTATTGGAGGGGTGCAGATCCCCTAATCTGATTTGTACCTTTAAGGGAAGGACACACAGGAATAAGAACGTCTATAAGCATGCCTGGTTAAAGCTTTGTCAGAGATTTTGGATGTTCATGATATCACAAGTATTATTTTTACCACCTGTCGAATTCTTTGACTGCATGTTTTGCTGGGAGTGTAACTTCATATTTGGATATGTTAACCCTTTTGTGAGGAGATGATTAATTAACTGTAAAAAAGCCCTATCGAAAAGGGGGATCATGGTTTACATGGACACAGTCTTTAAAACCTGTCATGATTCCTGACACAAGCATATTGCTGAGACTTTGTCTGACGTGGCAGTCTTATCTCAGATAAAGAGGGGGGAAAGCAGTATCTTGGACTGTCCTAGAGACTCTCTCGATTATGTACTGAAGACAGTTATTCCTTTAAAGAGTTAGTCATTTCCAGAGGGGCTTCTAAGAGTGTGTCCCACTGTTTAAAACCTATCCCGCCGTTGCAGGTTTAACAGTCCTTTTGTGGGAGCTGCAAAGTGTGTGTCTGGTTCAGAGCCACATATCCGGCGGATAGTGGCATTACAATCTACTTATGGAACATTAGGGGGCTTAGTTCTAATACCGATGATTTAGAGTGGAATGAGTTCATTTCTTTCTAAAGCTGAGATTATCTGTCTTCAGGAGACGTGGAGTATTAACCCAGTTCATAGACCAGGTTACCAGACATTTTTTTAACCAGCAATTGAAGGCCAAAGAGTGTGCCCAAAGGGTGGTCTAATCATCCAGGTCCAAACATCTATTGGGACACTGCACTCCCCTACAGTTATCAAGCTCTCCAGATTTGTTGGGGATCAAAATCAAATGGAAGGATAGTTGAATGCTTGTCCTCCTTAATGTTTATCTCAGGCAGTCTTCAGAAGCAGTGGGGTCAAGGGATAATGCTATTTCATTGATATTTGAAGAACATTTAGATATAGGTCCAAAACGGATAACGGTGGTAGGTGACAAATTGCCAATTTGAACCTGATCTTGTTGTTAATAGAGATCAGTCTGCAGAAGATGAACTTTGGGGGATTCCAGAGTTATCCGTTGCTGCCACCCAGCAGACCTACACTCTTACTAGCAAGGTACAAATATAACAATTCTATAGATATGGCCGCAGGGCATGTAATGGTCGGGCACGGGAGGATATCCCGGCTAAATGCACTTTCAGGTCTAAGGTAGCTCAGACGCATATTGATTACATGTTGGTGGATCTTGCATCTTGGTGTAGGGTGCGTTAATTTGAGGTTATCATGAGACCAGAGAGTGATCACGAACCTTTACAGCTTATATATGATGCTTCGAACTTAAGGCATGCTGGTCCTTGGTAGGCATATAGTGGTAAAATGTTCACAGCATTCAGCAATGGTGATTTGTTGCCCCTCTTGAATGCTTATTCGAGAGGTGATGCGGATTGCAATTATCTGTTATTTTATGACCAGCTATTATCTACTGCAAAGTGGTATGCTACCTGTAAAACCAGCTATCAAAAGCTACCAACAAAGGGGATAGATGTATGACAAAGAATGTAGAGGGGCGGAGGTTGACCTATATGCAGCTTTAAAAAATCTGCTTGGTAGGAATTGGGACAATATCAGAAGTAAACGTCTAGCCTATAAGTCGATGCTCGCTACGAAAATAAAAATCAGCAATGTGAGAAGTGCTGGCAAGCCCTGAAAAACTGCAGTATTATCACGTAATCAGAAACACATTTGGAGGATGGTTGCTCAAGATTCAACATCCTCTGTGCAACCTTCTTTGATAGCGGATCTTTATGACTATCTCACTTCAGCTCTCTATTTGATGCAGATATTGTAGGCACAGGTCGGTCGCAGAAACTGACTATTTACATGGGAATGCGAGTTACAGAGTTGGGTTCTGCTGGACTTGAGCCCCTGAAGTTTAATGAAGGGGAGACTGAACTCGCATTAGCGCGTCAGAAACCTAATAAGGCGCTGAGATTGAATTTCTGTCTAATAAACTTTTTTAAGGGGGAACCTTTGATATGGGTACCTTTCTTGACAACATTTTTTAATTAAGTTCTTGCGAGGAATAGAATCCCTAGAAGTTGGCAAGGGTTGATCATTATTCCATTATTTAAAAAGGGGGACCCAAGTGTCCCCTCTAATTATAGACTGACATCCCTGTTAGATTCCATCGCTAAGCTCCATGCTAAAGTATTAACTTTAAGGCTTGAGTCTTGGTGTGCTGATAATAGGATTCTATACCCAGCTCAGTCAGGGTCTAGGAAAGCTTCATCGACACTAGATCAGTCCTTCAGATTGTCCCTTTTGGTGGACAAATAGGTTAAGCTTGGTAGCATGCCTTTATATGTTGCTTTTAATGATATAACATCCTTTCATCGATGGTTGGAATTTCGATGTTTTTTTAACAAATATTTTTTACTGAAAAAACTCATTGAAATATATAGGGGGTTGGGAAATATATATAAGGGGCGGGGCGGGAATAGCTATTTAAAAAAACAATAGGGGGTGGGGGTTTGGGGGTGGAACTCCCCCAAAATAAAAAGAAATCAATTTCAATTAGTTTTTTCGGTAAAAAATACTTGTAAAAAAAAAATCATTGAAATTCCGACCGTTTATGAAATGACATTGCTTTGAATGACATACATGCGGCTTTTGACTACTTATGGACCTTGTTAGAATCAATATGGGTGCCAGTAACATTGATTTTGGCAATATCTCAATTATATGAAAACAACGTTGTAGTTGTCCATTGGGGCATTGCAGGAGAGTGTACTCCCCAATTTTCTATCTCAAAAGGGCTTAGGCAGGGGTGCATTATGGCACCTCTCCTATTTTTACTATTTATAAATGATATTGCATAAGGGATTAATACTTTGGAAGCTGAGGCGCCATTATTGGGTGGAAAAAAGTGGGGTATCTTATTTGCTGATTATGTTTTAATTTCCAAAACCCCCCTTGGTCCTACAAAAACAATTGACTGCTTTTTCAACCTAATGTCAAAATAAAGACTTAAAAATGTATATTTCAAAGTCTAAAGCTATGATTGTTACTCCTAAGAACTACTATATGTGCAAATTTTATTCATTTTAGATGGGTAATGTTAATTTGGAAAAGGAGGAGGGTTATGTCTATCTCAGGCTATTAGTTCGCTATAACTGCAATTAGAGTTGCCAAGTAGAGACAAGCTTAGATATCCTGTCCAGGAGTGGACTGGCAGTGATTAGCTTCAACAATATGTATGGAGGGAGAAGTATTTCCCCCACAATGGAAATTTGTAGAATGCAAGCAGTCTTCAAAGTTATTTGGAGCAGAATTGTGGGGCTATTCGGATACCAATAGCCTGGTTTGTGAGGAAAGTAAACGATTAAAGCAGCCCCTTAAATTTTATCTGTAAATTCAGAGCACTATTGGGAAGGTTGAGTTGGGTTGGTATGGGCTGGAGTATCTGATAAAATTGCGACCGCTGGTTGCAAATATGGCATACAAGTGAACCTGTAGTATACTGGGAGGGAATGAGAAACCTGCTGCATCAGAACGGTGCAACAGGTCATCCATGGTTTTAATTTATTAAAAATACGGCCATAAAGCTGGACCTTCCTCAGCTGTGGAATGACCCCCCGCCTTTGGTTGGGACACAATTATAAACTTGTTTTGAGGGAGGCGCATGATAAATGGTTTTTAAGAGAGATATGTAAACAATCATGGGGGAAAAAGGTGGTGCTTGAATTTTTAGAATTGAAAAGTGGTTTTGTACTGGAACCTTATCTAGATATACCTTGTAAAAGATCCAGAAGACTTAGGAATTCTTCTGCTTCATTACTTTGTTGCACGATGGAAGAAGGATTTTCTAGATAAATGTCCACTCTGTACTACCTTAGTGGAAGATGCTATGCACTTTATCTGTATATGCCCCTTATGTATCTCCCTAAGGAGACATTGTTTAAGACTGTTATTTGTTCAATGGCAAAGGAGGACTGTTGTTGCGGCGTATAGATTGCTGAAAATCACAAGGAATGAAAACTGCTTAGTTCACTTAATGAGGTATTAAGCCTCTGTGTGGGTGTTGCGTGTTACATTTTTTAATTGTTGTGTATGAATTTTTAGTTTTATGATTTATATGTACATTTTACTGTGTTTTACATTTTGCAAAAATGGTATGGCTCTGCCGAAATAAAAAAATGTAAACAACTAAAGCGTGGACAAAGGGGAAGTTGTGGCACACTGTGTGCTTTCATGTGTGTTATGGCTTCCTGCGAAGGCGAGACCACTAGCAGTGAGGAAATTGTCAGCCACCCCAACTACATTGTGGGTTTGGGATAGATTGGCTCAAACCGGGACTTGGCTAATTTTCAGGCCCGGCTACACCAATACATGGAAACCCATGATTCACACCGGCATACAGAAACAGTGACTTCCAAAGATGGGAAAATGGAGGGTGAATATATATATAGGACAAATGTTCATTGGCATTAGAATAATAGCATATCAGAAAGGCAAGGACATGTGGGGGGAACAGGAAAGATTTAGATTTGGCAGTGGAGGTACTGGAGACAAAAAAGGAGATTCATATAGGTACTACAAGCGCAATTACGGCATTTGAAACCCTAGTTTCTTTGCCCACAACATCCAAAGTTATGAAATCTAAAATATAAAACCTAACACTCTTCCAAGTTCAAGCCTCAAGTGGCCCCACAGCAAGGCGTGGCATAGGGACTTCCGGCAAGACCTATCCTCGAAAGAAGGGGAACAGATATATGCCTTAATGAGACTTCTTTTTGTATCCAACACAAAGAGCCATCTTACAAGATGCTATACAGATGGTACCAGTCCCCAGATAAATTGAGTTTATATTTGAAGGGGAGACAGGCCTCTGCTGGTGAGCGTGGGAGGGAGCAGGCATGTTCATGCATATATGGTGGTCCTGCCTGAAACTGATACAATACTGGGTCTCAGTATTTTAGGAAACAGGGAACATACTACAGACAAAGATACCCAAAACCCCAGTACTGTGTTTGATGGGAATGCAACTGGAAGAACCAAAACTACCCTGGAGGTCAGCTGAACTAGTGGGGAAAGCACTCCTGGCAGGGAGGTTAACTATTGCCAAACAATGGAAGTCCCAATAATGTCCAGACTTATTACATTGGTACACCAAATGATGGGACATTATATTAAATGAAAAACTCTCCCACTGATAGAAAGGAGAACGAATGTCCTATGCTGCGATATGGTGGGCATTTTAAGGGACATACTGAGTAGATCTGAAGAATGGTAGGCATGTTCATGGTCTGGATCCTTGAACAGCAAATTGTTCTCCACCTTTTGAGTTGCAGCATATTCTGAAGTAGAGTGAAGGGCACCACTTCATGTATGTTATTTGCAGAACACCAATCTTCTTTTGATATGGAGTGCTTAGACACACAGCTTGTGACTATATGTCAGAATATACAAGCAAGCATCATACGTGAGGGAATGCAAAGTGTTATGGGTATTGCCCAGCGTATTATACACAGAAGTATTTGAAGTCTGAGTATGAACTCAATTAGCGATATGGTACAATACCATTTTTCATGATTAGTCTCGTTAATCCCAAAGTACTTGAAAAACGTGCAGCATGAAGTGTTGATTGGATGAAATGGTCACCAACCTATTGCAAAGTGCTTCCTGTGGTTTGTCCTGACAAGTGGATGGGAACAGCTGGGTCTACGTTTTGAAGGCAAAATGTCTTCAAAACAGCTGGCAGAGTTTGGCAGCTGTTTTACAGAAACAAAGAAGAAAGTTCTTCTTAGGTGAGCATTTTTTTTAAGTAGGGGACAGCTGACGACTGCACAGAGATTTGGAACAATGTGGGTCATATGTGAACAGTTGTGACAGTATTCTGTTTAATTATCTGCACTGCCGATGGGCCCTTGATAATGATACAGTCTTTGATAAGGAATGGTGAAGGACATAGGTCATAGAGGCCAATAAGTCTGGGGGCGGAGTATTCCAAGGTCACTGAAATGTATATAGTTGGTAAGCTTAGGTCAAAGCTGTTCACCCAGTCAAGGCAAGCGCATCACTGCAAAGCTACGAACGGCGTGGGTCACAAGACTCACAGGAGAATTAAACACAGTGCTCACATCGCTAGATCAGTAGCATGGCCATGATTGCAAGACACTGTATATGAGTCACCCGTGTGAAGCCTGTTCGAAGAAGGCTGGTCACAGAAGCAGGGTAGGTAAAAGGGATTTTCTGCATTGTTTTACAAAAAATCGTGCAATGCACCACTGGGGGTTTAACACATTGCTCGTGAAGTCAGATTTGAATAAATATACATGACAATGATACGAGGAGAGCATACGGCAAATCAAATAAGAAAAGTGAATAAATCATTTGAACAATAATCATGGGAAATGTTCCTTCAAAACGTGACTTCAGAGAAAAGGACATCAGCACTTTAAATCTTGTACATATATGAACTTATAAAATATTCGGTTACTGAACTTCATGTCTGATAAGATGTTCTTAAGAGAAATACTGGCTCGAGTAACTACTAAAGTCAGGATTGGCATCATAATGCTGTGCCGATGACGAAAGCCATTTTGAACTATAGCCCAAAGGTTATTTTGAGTGGGTTGCACTGCAAATGCCAATAATGTATTCCATCAAACTCAGAAATCCTGGCTCTATTCAGACAACGCACAAACTAACAAGCAGTGGTGGGCTTACTCTATAGTCCTTCCAAGTGTTCTGTCATCACGGTGGTCTGGCTGGACAGCTGCAATGACATCCCTTCATACCAATGCTTTGCAGCCGAACGAGAAGTAAAATATGCCAGAGGCAGTGTTAGAAACTTAAATATATGGCACAAGTGCTATAAACAGCACTGCCAGGTTTGAACAGCTGGAAGAAGCAAGAGCTGGCAGCGCATCACTGCAAAGCTACGAACGGCGTGGGTCACAAGACTCACAGGGGCATTAAACACAGTGCTCGCATCGCTAAATCACTCCAACCCTAACCATTAAGGGGGAGGGGGGCGGAACGTAACTTAGGAAAGAACTGTTTAATCCTTTCACGAGCCATTTCCACAACTGCAGAAGCATAACCACCAATTCTAAGCTAATAACAACGTGCCTATCTGCACGCCACGTACCTTTGAATGGCATGTTACAATTGCCATTCAAGAGAATAGTCAATTGCCCTTTTCTCTATTAAAACACGCAGGTGTAAAATACTCGACATAGACTGCTAATGGATTCCTCCCTATACCGTAGGATAGAGGCGGGACGCTTTATGGCGAATTATCGTGAAATAAGGCCTGCCCCTGCGTAAAGAGACCTTTCTAATGAATTTACTTTATAACGGAAAAGGAAAAGCCGACTGAAAGCTGGCAATGTACACTGCTGCAGTGCCGCATCCATTGCCATGTACATGGCCAGAGGTAGCAGAAGGGCCCTGAATCCCAATGATCAGACGGTCAAAGGGGGAGTGTCCCGTTTTTCACACGTCATAATGAGTGTGTTTTAAAAGCCATTGAATCCTTCAGTTCTGCGCTATAGTCATGCATGCAGTTTGTCTGTTTAGACTGACCCTTGTGTTCCTAATTCCCACCAATTTCTGTAGTCGTGTTTGCCATGCTCATTAGGGTTTCCTTGCTTGTTGGATTTACGTTGATTGGCAAACCCCTTGTTTCCTCAGCCTGTGCAGTGGAACTCCTAGGCACCCAGCTTGGCTTGGTCCCTATGCTATATTCTTTTGCCCACTCTTATCTACTGAAAGTGTGTAAGGTCAGGAGTTACACTTCAATGGTGTACAATTATATATTACGAAAGTCAAACATGAGAAAAGAAAATAAGAAAGCAAACTGCAGTCTCTCAAGGTATTCGCCAAAGTTTTGCAGCAGGAGACTTTAACACAACATTCTTGGTTTACTCTCTTCCTTTACTGTACAGCACATCCAACGTCAGGCAATAATACAATTCAAAACATTTAGAAATGTTAAAACATTAAGGGGCCTGAATATAAGCTGATGAAAGGACTCTTAGTATTCAGAAAGGGGTGAAAAGTCGATAATAAAACTCGACATACGTTTTGAGAAGAGAGCTCTGATATTCGAAGAAGCCCAAATGCTCGAGCAAATTGGTGCAGAGTTGCCAAAGCACCTGATGCTGGATAGATTCCATCCCCAACATCGCACAGTAGGTACCACTGAGTTGCAGTGGATCTGAATAACAAATAGCTCTTGTTTTTGCCAAAACTCCTTTTGAGTTTTGTGGCATGACCGCCATAAATGTGCCACGTTACCTGGTCTTCCACAGTTCTTTCAAAACAAAGGGGATTAACAAACGTAACATTGTGAGGATCCAATCAGGGGAGTGGTACTACCTAGACCATGTTTCATAAATAGTTTCTCTATTTGTGATACATATGGATACTTTTTGGGCCCTTGACCACATGCGACTCCAGAATACAAAGTCCATGTTCAGCCCCAATTCCTGTCCCCATTTTAGAAAATCAAATAAGTATGTTCCTCAGTGGTGTCAGCCCGATTAACAAATTAAAAAGCTTTGAGACCCTGCCCTTTCTCAATTGGCATGCAACTAACACGCAAACCTATGCAATAGAGATTAAGTGGCGAATCTGGGAATAACAATCTCGTACATTCATCTAATTTGAAACCATTTAACAATCTTTGAAAGAGTGGAATATACTGGTCATAAATTCGTGAAAGAGCCCAGAGTCCACCCCCCCCCCCCGCAACACCTCCACACTCGTAAAGATCCCCCCGAAGATCTGGAAATAAGTCTGGATGACCTATGACAGGCGACAGTGGTACCAGAGGCTTGCCGACTCTCCATTGACAAATCACTTGATCCCAATAATGGAGGGTGGTGTTGGTGGAAGCAAGACAACCACCTTTCCAGGAAGAGCAACCAGGGTTCAGAAAAGGAAGTTGGGCTAAAGGGATCCTGGTGACCTTCTGCTCAACATCTATCCATTTAGCTCTATATCCAGAAGCTTTTAAACAAAATGAAGGCATAACTGTGTTGGTAAAATAGATCTCTGTACACTAGGGACCCTCTCTTCACCCATTGAGATTCCCTTTAGCATCACAGTCCTCAGGATCCTTGCCTTCCTTATGGCCCAAATGAACTGGCAAATCCTCTCTTGTAATACATGCATAAATAATCCCAGAAACTTGACCGGAAGGGCTGAAGAAAAGGGCAAACGCCTAGGGATCAAGTGCATTTTAATGCATGTGACCCACCCACCCAAGAGATTTCTTGGCTATCCCATCTCATCAAGTCTTTCATGAGTGATTTAAGAAGTGATTGGAAATTATATTGGAACAAACCTTTATAAGCAAAGGTTACACCTTGATCCACAAGTAATCGATGGCTTCCTTAGCCCAGAAAAAAGGGAACTCGTGGCTAATGTGGGCCATTGCTTAATGTGATTCAGAGATATTCAACCCTGCCGCTATGCTATGGTTAACCGAGGAGCCAGAGATAGAATCAAACTCTCTCAACTCCTGCATCAGAAAGGGCAGTGTAGACATGTTAAGACATATAGCATAAGCCATCCTCAGCATAGAGTTATATCTTATGAATGCCATCTAACCCCCACACACCCTCAACATGTCTATCCCTGTGGCTCTATGGATAGTGCCAAGATCAGGAAAGATAGGGGCCAGCCCTGTCAAATACTCTTGGCTATATGTAAAGGGCTGATCAAGGCACTGTAGAAGCAAATATGTGTGATTGGATGCTGAAAGTTAACCAGGACAAAGGAGGAACATTGTGGGAAAAACCAAATGCTGTAAGAGTGATATCTATATAATTCAAATGTACCCTGTCAAAGGATTTATTGGCATGCATTGCCAAAAAACCAATTGCCTTTGCTGATTTCCTGCCAACTTCTATCAAATCCAAGATTCTTCGACATTATCATAGGCATTAAGATCAATAATAAAACAAGTATGATCAGTATCTTAAAAGAAGGTAAGGGCTTTCCTCAAGATGTGCAGCTAAAATGTTAGTATATATTTTTGAATCCACATTTAATAATGAAATAGGTCTAAATGAACTACAGTCTGCAGTCTCTTTGCCCGGTTTCAGTAGCAAAGTCGCGGCAGAGTTAGTCTTGGATTGGGTTACTGAATGGGTGGTGAGGGATGAACTGAATTATTGCTCACGACCATACAGGATGGATTTAAACATTTGAAGAGTAGTGGCATGAAACCATCTGGTCCTGGAGCTTTGTTACTCAGTAAGGAAAAGGTTGATTGATCTACCTCTTCTTCTGAAAGGCGATGTTCTAGATCAGAGCAATCCAGCCCTTCCAACCGGGGAGGATGTGTTTACCAAGGCATATTGTGCAACTAATCCTAAGTCTTTCCACGACATCATCGTATTATAAAAGGATAAAAGGTCCCATTACTAGTTATAAGTCCCTTCCCGATCTGCTAAGCACAAGATATTGTGGGGGAGGGTTTTGCACCCGCTATTTATATGCCGGTATCCAATGGCATCATTCCATTGAGGGAAGTTATGTTTTGTTCATAAAAGGGACTTGGCCCTTGAATTTGCCAAATGAGCCTCTAAATGAGCCCTAGCTATTCTCACATTTCAAAGAGCCTCCAACAAACCCTTCTCCTTGAGCACATAGTTGATGTTTGAACTTTGGCTTCTATATGCATTCCATAGGCTTGTCTGGTTTTAAGGAAAGCCAAAGCACAGGAGATATATGTATATACCCCTCAGGACTGTATTCAAACCATCTAAAATATTCTCGCATTCAACTCCCCTTTGTTTTATTCTCCATGAAATAATTTGTAATGACTCTGCTATTCTGTGGCACATGATCGTGTGCCAAAAGTTTAATCATACAATTTCCATATAGGTCTTAGAAGGGGGGTGAGGAGGATAGGGTCATTTTAACAATGCAAATATAAACAGAAACTGGGGCATGTTCTGCCAATAGCTGTCATCAAATCCTAACTCGGCGATGCAGGCAATTCAAGTGAAGAGAAATGATTGAATGTGAGAAAAGCACTTGCATACATCAGCGTTCAATCACTTTCCCAGGGTGAAACGTTTTCTGCACAACAATCAGCCCCAACCAATTCAATTTCTGAAGTCTAGGGAGGTTGGTGGTAGTGTCTTATCCTTAGTGTGGTGTGGTACCACATTGAAATAGACCCCCACCCCCAGGAGCACTCCCTCTACAAACGCTGCATTTCTAGGGAGGTCGGATAGAAAAAGCCCCTGCTTTTCAATGAGGGCATAAATAGAAGCTGGTGTCTTAAAGTTATATTTTTTTAAAGTTATATTTGTCTTTTATACTGCAAATGTCACAATGTAGTGTTCTTAAAGTGTCAGACCTTGTCCATACAGACACAAATTGTGATTCCGCCCATGATGGCAGCCAAACTATGATCTGTGCGGTGAAAAGGAAATGGGCTCAAGGATGGGAAGGGGTTGAGGGAAGTGGAAAAGTGGGAAAAGCCAGGGAGGGAAACATGTTAGAGACTTAACTCACAACATGCGGGTAAATAGAAATATATCGGTGAGTGATAGTGATAGTTTGGATAAATGTATAGTTTCAGTGTTTTGACCAGAGGAACATGTAATCAAAAGAATGGACAAGAGCTTCCCATATTGACTGGCAGAAATTTCATAGAGGACATTACTAGTGTGGTGATGGTAGTGATATTATGTTAAGTCATGTTGAGCATGTGTGACAGCCTTGAGGTGTTCCCAAGACTTCTTAGGAGTTGTGGGTGACTACTAACCAGATAATCATATTAACAAGACCCCACCAACCTCAGACCCATTACTAATTGTAACTTTCTTCTGAAGGTACTCGACAAAATAGCAACCAAGCAACTGCAAGATTATGTAGACCAACACAGCCTGCTACACCCCCAACAATCGGGTTTTAGAGGTGCCCATAGCACAGAGTCAGCATTGCTGGACTTACAGACAGAAATGCTGAGTATCCTAGACAGAGGCAAAACAGGTTCGTTAATCCTCTTGGACCTCTCGGCGGCTTTCGATTTGTTAGATCATGGGAAGCTCCGAGAGGCCCTAGGCGCAGCTGGTAACTGCTCCCATGATGCAACAGATTGGGTATCATCATTCCTAGAAGACAGGAACTCAAAAATCAACTGGGCAGGTCACTCCACCTCACCCAAACCTGTAGACTGCGGCGTCCCTCAAGGAGCCAGTTTCTCTCCTTTGCTTTTCAATGTATACATCCGTTGCCTTTGTACTCTTCTATCTCAGCTTGGAATTTTTTT
Source organism: Ambystoma mexicanum (assembly GCF_040938575.1). Classification (NCBI taxonomy): domain Eukaryota; kingdom Metazoa; phylum Chordata; class Amphibia; order Caudata; family Ambystomatidae; genus Ambystoma; species Ambystoma mexicanum. The sequence goes on along the minus strand of NC_090933.1, from coordinate 916,816,412 downwards.
CACCAATTTCGCTGACGATAAACAGCTCATCTTAGAGTTGAGTGGAAACCATTCCTTAGACAACGAGAAGTTATCGATTATCTATAAGACCATTGAAAACTGGATGTTAACACACTGGATGTGTCTTAATAGTTCTAAAACGGAACTTATGACCTTTGGAAGCGCTAAAGCCTTAAAAAACCTTGGCTCGGACTATTCCACCTTCACTATAAAAGACTCCACCATTAAGGTATCAAATAAGGTCAAAACCCTAGGTATTTATTTACAATCTTCCCTAGGTGCAGAAGCCCAAACCGCTTATTTAAAGCGAAATTGTCAATATTATCAAAGGCTTCTCTGCCAGATCAGACCATTTCTTAACATCAAGAACAGTGCCACGATAGGGAGAGCTACCATCCTGCCTCGCTTGGACTATGGTAACGCGTTAATGCTTGGCGCTAGCAATAATTGCCTGAAACAATGCCAGATTATTCAGAATAATGCTGTCAGGTCCATCACTAACAAATCTAAGCGAGAACACATCACCAAGGACAGAAATGATCTCCATTGGTTGGCAGTGAAGGAACGGATCCTGTTTAAATCACTAACCCTAACCCACCGATGTCTCTACGGCACGGCACCAGCATACCTTAAGAAAAAGTTCAGGTGGTATGAGCCAAGTCGTAGCTTGAGATCCGCCAAGCAAGGACTGATCAATCCTAGCCTTCCAGGCAAAGCCACTGGTCTCGGTCGAGCTTTTCCGAGTTTGGCAACTTCCCACTGGAACAAACTGCCTTGCAGCCTTAGACTGGGAAGCAACACCCAACTCTTTAGGAGGCATCTGAAGACCTTTCTCTTAAAATAACTAGGCAACTTCTACACCGAATCATGTTGCCATCTTTCTGCCCCCCTCTCTTTACTTTCTTTTGTGTCGTCCTGTTAATCTTCGTCCTCGTGTCTTTTTCGCGCCCTGATGCTTGCGAGCTACGGCGCATTACAAATAAATAAATAAAAATAAATTAAATCCCCTGTATGGCCAGAGGTTTATTTGGGGAAAAGCCAACCCCGCCAAAGAAGGAGTCAGACCAGGAATGGGCTGTTTACAGAATGAGTGCTGGGGGGACATACAATGAGAGTTTGACAAAAAGGATCTCCCTCATCCTGAGTCATACCTGAATGGTCTTGGGTGGAGAAGAGAGAACGAGTGTTGCACTTGTATGTATTGAATTGGTCAAAAAGCCACTGGAAAAGGGAGAATTAAATTAGGGCTAAAGCTGTAAAATAACTCATAGAAGTCTTGCAAAGCCAACAAAGACAATCACGTTAAGGACAACTCTCTTTCGGGCAAGTTCTCATTGTAATGCCCATTTGCAGCAGCTGCCCGGCACCGTAAGCACAGGTTTTCAAGCCTTCCCACGCTGCCTAGGAGTATTCAAGTTATGCCCAAAGGAGCAGGAGAGCACACACTCTTTAACTTACTAAGAGGCAAGTAACAGTCGCTTTAGCAAAACATATCTGGCCAAGGATCCCTAAAGACCGCCAATTTTGTAAAGGAGGGTCACTAGCAATTATGAACGTACCACAATTTTATCCCAACTGGAGGTAAAATAGTTTAAATCTCAGATCAGTCTAAACTCATCTCTGGGACAGAGGTGGGTCTCCTTGAGCATAGCCAGAGCTACAACCATATCATATACTCATTTTAGCATCGTTTTCCTCTTTATTTTCAAATTTAGACCCAGGGTGATTAGTCTTACCTCGTCTAAGCAAATTCACCCATTCGGCGATACTAAAAGCAAAGAGCATAGAACAAAGACAGCTTCCTAGAAGCTCACAGATCAAATCCTTGTTTTGCAACATGATAACAAACCACTCCTGGCCAGTTAAACACCTATAACAAAAAATAGTTCAACCATATCACCCTCATAGGGAATTTCCAAATGTGCCCATAGACCAGGGCCCTCCAACAGAGATTTAGCACTATGAAAGAATGAATGGTTAATGCTCTAGGGAGTATCAGGGTCTGCTATAAAGTCTAGCCCGAAGTGCAGAAACCTCAAGTCACCCTCTCAAATAATGCCTAACCTCATTTAAGTTCACTTTTCAAATTCAACAACGCTTGGGTGGTAGTCTGTGCTTAAATATCACAAGATTAACATAACTAAACTGAGTAACACCCAACAAATTACTTTCACTTTAATAAAGGCAATATCACAAATGTGTCTAAATGTAGGATCAAAGCACAGTCAAGATACGAGTCAGAAATCATCAGTAATCCTCATTCTAGATTTTAGTTTACCTCCTCCCATCTCTCACTTTTCCCTTAGGCCCCAACTATTCTACCATCTTTTGCACTGTAGTTTTGGGTTTGCATTTTTACTTATTCTTGTGCATGTTTCTTGGTTGTCCGGTTTCAAAAGTGAATCTGACTCCTTCACATTGAAAATGGACCATCTTCTATCTTTTTGGGTAAAGTTCAGGAAGCAATACAAGCCCCAAAGCTATTTTAATCTTTTGCTTATTGTTATTTGCTTAACCAGATATTAACCACTTGTAGGGCTTTGCTCTTGGTGAGGATGGAAGATGCAAGGTCCTGAAACAAATGTATGAGTGCCACAGAGTAATATGTCTAGTGACCTTTGTGCCACTCCTATGATGTTTTCCTTAACATTGTAAAGGTGACCACAGGTAATGAAGGTGGGAGGCAATTGCCGCTGTAGTTGCAGAGTTAAGCTTCATATCTGCATCATCTGGGAGCTTCAGAAGACTTAAACATAGATCCTGCACAAAAACCTTTTAGATCAAAGTCAGTCGCAGGTTCATGATTTTTCTAATGCACATGCGGTTATGACGCAATACATTTTTGGCATCCTCCTGCCTCAGTTGCAGAGTTTTGCATTGTGCGTCTAGGGTCCCCCATTCTATTAGCCACATCTGATAGTTTGTATGCCTGTTCACAGGTAAATGTCACAGATGGCTCCAGAAATAATCAGTCTCAGTACGGTTCAAGGGCCCTACGGCCGTCTCTCTCTCTCACTCTCTTCTAAAAAAATAAATAAAAAAAAACCCTCCATTGCACAGACATCCCCTACATCCCAGGTTAGCCTACTGATTGTTGTCCCTTACTGTCTAGGTTAAATCTTATTATAGAGATGAAGACCTAAAGGCAGAATGCCTTATCTTTCTCATTTCCCTCAGGGACTTCCTACACTGCCCCTACACTATCCAATAAGGAATTACCTAAAAGCTGGTATTGGGTTGTGCCTTTCAGGTACTTTGCCCGATTCGGTTTCCAGCCTGTCACGCCCATGTATTCTTTTCCTCCACTACTCTTGAGTCTGGCTATTCTCCTCCCTTCCATTCAAACCGTTTCCTCTGGTCTTTCACTGCTTCTTAGCCTCACCATCAGCGTTTTATGGTGCTACTCCTTCCTCCACACTACTCCCCTCACCCACACTACTACTCCCCCTCTCTACTCAAACACCCTCCTTTCACTCACATAGGCACTTCACATTCACCCCCCTACACTCCCTCTCCTGAACACACTTGCCACTCTTCCACGTACACAAACACAGAACCACATGCCTTCAATAACCAATACCTCACCTGCTCAAACAATCGCCTCCGCACTTAGCTTCTCCGTCCTTCAGCTGGTATCTGTCTGCCACCTCCTTCTCCTCTTACCTCACTCGAACAACCTAAAACGTCTTGTTTCCTGGGGTCACTTTTAACCCCCTCCATATACTCTGGTTGGTTATATGGACCTGTCATCCTCGATTGGGAGGTGTTGAATACAGAAAAGATTATAAACAACATGTTAAGCCCTGCCCTTTTCCCCCATGCAGAGCCGTCATGTAATGGGATGACGGCTCGGGACAAGCGATTTCCAGTGTCATGTTAGGGGGCCTAAGTTTGGGTGTGGGTCTGTGACCCTGGTTTTACTCCCTTGCTTATAATTTGGTGATACTTCCTTGTAACCCTTTCTTAATTTCTCATAAAAGCGGTAGTAGATTATTCGTAGTGGTTAGTGCACGATCTCTGCCTCTGAAGGTGGCACTGTATGAACCTGCATATTTGTCACACAGCCTTGGTGTGTCGACTTTTTTCAGACAATCAAGAGTGAAAGAATGTCTAGGGGTCTTTCAGTGTTAATTCTGCATCAGTGCTCATTTGAGGTAGGGTGAGTCATAAAAACAGCCAACTAGCGAACTGGTAACTTATGTAGGCAGAGCCTGACTCTGCAATTTAGAAAACACATCCCAAAAATCTGCAAAAGTCAAACCAGTTTGTCAGATGCTCAGCAGGGCAAGAGGTACTGAAGGTGTTAGGAGCGGCAAAAGTTAGGCATGTCTCTATTTTGACTCTTAAGGCGTATATGGCTCCAAATCAGGTGCGTAAAACATAGAATTTAAACAAAACGTTTCAATAGTAAAATCAATCCTATGCTCTAGCCAGCAATTAATTGACTCTTTAAATTGCTCATGTTATATCACCGCCATTCCGCACTGCATTAATTACCTTAATGATTTTAGGTGTGTTCTCACAATAAGTACCAAGAGATCTCAATGCTACACAGGATCAGGACAATCTTTGCCTGCTGCAAGCAGGAGTCATGAGTGGAAACTGAGGTAGCGGGGAAAGGGCTTGTTTGCCCACTCACTGAAGTCTCCAGGAGGACGGTGTATGCCACCTTTAGATGTCATATTCCATGTTCAGTTAACTCCACAGAACATACCCAGCAACCCTCCCCTTCTGCCACTAGCACCTCATTCAGCTCTAGCGGCATGTGGGCCCCATCTTGAAAGACGTGGGTGGCTTGATTTTGGCAGATTCGAGTACCCATGTTTCAGAAATCTTTGAATCACTTGTTGGTCTCTCTGGGTACCAACATTCTACATATATAGGTTACTATGTCTCAGCTGGAAAAGAGAGGGGAATCCATGGCCACAAAATCCCCAGCCTCCATGGAGCCACTTACAGGTACATCTTTGAAGTAGCCTCTGCAAACCATGCCCTCAATTTGGGGACCCTAATTTTCTGACCTAAAAATGAGTGAATCCCTGGTTCAATGCTTCGGAGGTGCGGTAGTGAGGTGTATGTCTTGGTTCTTTCCAAGCTCCCTTGGTTCCCGACTGTTTATTGTGTGCATTTAGAGATGTGATGTGCTTGCTTTGCTTATGCCCGATTGCCCATGCGTCCTGTTGAGAATTACTCATATTTGACCCTTGCCTACATCGGCCACATATTAGGTTATCCAGCCTTTGATGTTCCCGAATGATTCTCAAGATCTATGGGCACAGATGAATTCTCGGGTGGTGTTTCATTTGCTTAATAAGTATAATCTTTTTTCTACCTTTCATTACTTCACCAAAGTTGTCGTATTCACATAGAATGTCATGGTTTGTCATATAAGCAGACTTATCACATGCAACATTTCGTACAACAGTTGTGGGTGAGATCATTGCTGATCTTCAGTGTGATCATACTGACCCTCTGAGTGATAACCCCACATCCTTTTTGCATATCAGTAATAGCAATCTTACCACGCAGAACCCCTGTGTTAATTTATATTTAGTACAGCTTCCGAGTTAATGCTCTGGAGGGCTAACCCTGTGTGACTTTGTGTTCATTTGCTCTGAAAATAGCCTTTTCCTAGCGTTTTCAATTGATAACTGGACCCAAGGTAAAAGAATGACCTAGAGCCTTAAGTATGCCCTGTGCCACATTTAGATACAAATGTGGAGATATTCACGTGCCACAACTAGAAAGAATTTGGAAATTAGCATGCATCACATCTAGAAAGTGATGCCACTAACCAACCCGCTAAAATTCTCATCCTTCTGCATACACCACTCAAACTCTAACCAAACACAATCACACCTCTAAAGGACACCAAATTGCATGAACTTCACTACACCGCAAGAACAAAACAAATCACACATAGGCTCGCATAACAGAACACAATGGCTACCAACCGAAAACCACACCTAAGCTCAGCGAACAGTGTTAACCGAACTGAAGCTGCCAACAGCACATCACTGCTCTCCTGTACTTTTCCCGCTCAGTCCTACTAACTCACCCCACCCCAATCCCTTTCCTTTTCAAATCCGCAAGAGCGTCAGGGGACCACCCCGGTGGTGACAGTGTGCGGTACAAATGTCCTTTAACATTAACATATATTTATATGTTACAGGGTCAGTAAAAGCAACCCTGCATCTATGGTCGAGTTGGACTTCTAATAGGATGAGCACGTTTGGAGATGCTTATAACATTGGTGCCATTGAATGGCGGTTCAGAAAAGGTTGCTGAAAAATCTTAGACTCAACTCTTAATAATGTTTGAAAGTTTTGTGGATTTATGGCAAGTGGGTGGGTGCTGGAGGGGCGTAATGACATGCCTAGTCCAAAAAGCGCAGGCAAACTTTTGCCCTCTAGTGAATCCCAAATTGCTGGACGGACTTGCACCAAACCTTTCCAAAGGCCTCAAGTCTGGTCTGACTCACAACACGTTCGTAGTTTGTCGTATAGCCTTGCAATGGCTTATTAAAACATGACCAAAAATGGACAAAATGCAATTAGTAAATACTGGGTTTTCCCAAATTCACAGGGCCATTTTTAGAGTACGAACTGGTCAGTTGGTGTTTGCAGACCCACAACGACAACAAAAATCAGTGTGTTTCAGTGTTTGGCAAACATTTGACTGTTAGCCAATCTAATTAGTTTGGAGTCCAGTCTTATTTTCCAAAAGTGTCCAAATGGACCCACCTTGGTTACTGAAGTGGATGGGCCAGGCCTGTAGACGGCCAATGAGGGGAAAGCGGCTAATGGGCACTTCTGGTAGCATGATGAGTTCCAGACACAGTTCAAGGCTATGCTACTGATAAAGTGGGCCATTGCGCTGAGTTGATGGAAACTTAACACCTGGCCAGGGTAACTACGAGTAAAAAAAGAAAGATGTACATGCCAGCTCCCTTCTTCAATCCTTAAAGGAGGACAACCTTTTACAAAGCCTCCTCTGAGCCTGCAGGGCCCTGATGGAAAACGTGTCACAAGCCAGGCAGAGGGACCACGAATTGTCCAGTCACAAACATTCCGGGCACAAGGACCAGGGGTTTGCAGCTGCGAGAAACACAGCATCAGAACTCTGTTTCCAGGGAAAAGGACATAATAGGTCCAGAATAAGTTTCAATCTTCTATTCAAAAACATGCAGCTCCTTCGCGATTATACGGAGGTGGGGCACAGGAGAATCATTACAAACATCCTTTGCATTCAAACTGCCTCGCAAAGAAGCCTACAAGCTAGTTGGCCTAATGATATTAACATGCTATCAACAATGCTTACTGTCAGTTTGCTTCCTTTGAAAAACCAAACAACATTCAATGTTAATCATTGTTTGATGGAAGGAAAATAAAGTGGACGGCTTAGAATGCTGAAATAGGACCCTTGCCTACAGCTCTAAAATAGGGCTTCACTGTCTACAAGGATTACACAACCACTGATGTACTGTACGTCAGGTGCTAAACATATTCACAAGATCAGCTAAATCAAATCTATTTTAGATCTGTGATGCATTAAAAAAAGACGTTCGGCCATGGGCGTTAAAATGGACTCAAAAGCTGGTCGGTCCCAGATGACGACCATACTATGAGCAGGTAGTCTGAGATCTTACTGGCACCTAGAAAAAACCGGTGGTGGCCGTGTGTTTATGAACAACCCGTATGTAACTAGTGCTGTCCATGTCCTCTAGAAAATCCTGGGCAAAGACGTCTGTGTGATTGTCAGCCGAGATTTTGAGGCCCGTCAATTAAAACAAGTAGTTCGATAGAGCTGAAACAGGCAGTCTGCTTCGGGTGACGTAAACAACTCTCAGTACACACGAATTAATGTGGCTTCTTATGCACTTCTCCACTAAATGTTCAAATTAGTCAAATGGGCTTAAGGTTTAAATGGCATGTGATTGAAGCTGAACAGCTCTAGGTAATACTACCTCCTCTGCCCTGCAAATGGTTATTACTGATGATGATGTAGTGTGATTTCCAGGAGTATGAGGGAACTTAGGGCATGGGCAATGTTGCCTTTCTTGTCCACTAAGAGTTAGGTATCCTCCTGGGCAACTGTGGGGGTACGTGATTTTCCGGACAGAAATATTGTCGTCGTACGTGATTGGAGACTGGGTTCAGAACCGACAGCTCAGAGTAAGTAATTAAATTAAATTATCGGGTGAGAACTAAGTCGTTGCCCAGCAAATATCTGTCAATGACACCCACTGGGAAGCCACCAAGTAAGCTGCAATGCTCTTGAAAAGTGACCCAGTAAACCCATTGACAGGAACCTCTATGGCCTCATTTACGTTGACAAAGGTAGTTTGCAATCATCTGCTGAAGATCATGGGCTGTAGTATTTTTACCCACATGCCCAGTAATGAGATTATCAGAAAAAACAGAGTGTGATGTGCATTTAAAAGTATGTGAAAACTGGGGGGCGGTGTTGCGCGTTGACAGAAATGGCTGCGGCCTGAAAGAGCTCTGGCGCGGGCTTACACATCCTCGCAAAAACAGCCTGACCTCTAGGGGCAACATCACCACCACAATGCTAAAAAATGGCGCTGAGACCCCCAGGGAGCTCTAATCTGAGTGCTGACTCCCGGTGCCGCATTTGACCGCACTGCGAGCCCGAACCACAGGCCCCACCATGTGCGTTCCCTGTGAGCAGGTGCCCTGTGCTGCACCAACGTGGGGATCGGGAGCGCTGGACCACTCCAGACCGATTGGACCAGTGACCAGTGGTCGAAGTGTACGAAAAGAAGTAGTGGAGCTATGTTCCCTGCCGGTCTGCCCCGCTATCCACAAACCCCATCGCTGCGCCCTCCCACACACAATCCAAACCCACAAACACACCTACCTGTTATTTAAGGGAATGTTCAGTGCAGTGCACTGAAGTGCAAGCTTCAACTTATTCGTACACTTTTAATTTTAAAACGAAACCGTTCCAGAAGGGTTTCTTTTTAAAATAAAAGTATAGGAACAGTGAAACTTAAAAATAAAAAGTATAGGATCACCGCTCCCGCCCACTTCGACCTCTGCTGGGGCCAAATCCTCCCTGCAACCCCGCGGAGGAGGCTTGCTGCGAGAGCCGGGCAGAGCCACAGGAGGGAAAGTCTGGACACCCGCGGCCCGCCCGGTCCAGCTACCCGCTCAGCAGTCTCCTGATCCTTCCCTGATGGAGGTCTGCATGCCTCTACAGGGCCCTCGGGCGGCCCAGTTTGTGGGTTCTGTGGCCCGCCTCACCCCCTCGTGTGGCAGAGGGTTGCTGATGGCCGGTCACATCGGGCTCACAGAGCTCTCGACCTGATGCACACCACCGGCCTGTGCTGCACACCTAGCCCTGGGACTCAGTGAAATACTTCTTAGCTGGCACCTTGTGGTACAATGGCGTGGAGAGTGACTGAGGGACGGAGTGGAGTGGCGGTGAGTGCTGTGTCCTTTCTGTTGCGACCCGGTCCAATAACCTGTGTAGGCACCCTCTGAATACCGCTCAGCCCCCGAAACCCAGTGGGTTGTCAGCAGACTGCCACAATGTGCTAGCTAGCCCCATATCCTGTACCACTCCCCTGTGGTGCCGAGACCTATGTCAGGATGGGCTAATAAAACACCCAACAGGTGCAGCAGACACACATAAGCTTCAGGGCCTGACGGTACCCCACTAAATGGACACAAATCCAGTCACTGATCAGGACATATATATCACAGGTGCCTCATTTTTAAACACAGTGGAGCGCAGACGCAGGCATTGCTCAGGATCTAATTGGGCCTGCTGCCATGTTTGAGCCACCTTACAACACGCAGATCGCCTCTCACATAACATTATGGTGAACCCGAAAAGACAGGAAAAAATTGATCGATTTGTGAGGGCTCCCAACCCCTTTCAACTCGACGTTGCTGCCCTGAACCAGACACTGGTAGAACTGAAGAATAGCACTGATATACTGGGCACAGAAATTGACACGCTCACCTGCATTTTTGATATTTCTACGGTACAGATCGATAAACTGTGCACCCGAATGACAGAGGCTGAGACCAGAATTGGGGACACCAAGGACAAAACATCCATCTTGCAGAGAGAAGTTACCCACCTACAACAGACGGTGAAGAGAATTGCAGCCAAAAATGACGACCTGGAAGTTCGTACTTGACAGAACAATATACGCATCCTAAGGGTTGCAGAGTCCACCCCCATAGATCAAATGGAGCAATTTGTGGAGAAGCTGCTAATGGACGTTCTGGGGGACCCTCCGATCTCGAAAATGTTCTTAGTAGAACGAGCACACTGCACCTTGGCAACCAGACCCCCCTGGGGGCTCTTGAGCTCCCCATCATCGCATGCATTTTCAACTACCGCGATAGATATGCCCTCCTCAGGCCGGCCAGGGAGCGGGGTGAGCTTTGCTGGGGCTCAGCGACGATCCGCCTGTTTCCTGACTTTAGCCCACAGGTGTAGGAACAAAGGAAGACATGTCAAACCACAAAGAATGCTCCGAGACGCAAGGGCGCCCGCTATGCGATGATATTCCCAGCCAAACTTCACGTGGTGCACAACGGAAAAGCAATCTTTTTCACCACCCCAGAGGCAGCAGAGCCATTTGCACCCAAACAACCTACCCCCCGTGGCTCCCCCGGTCACCCTCCCTGATGTAATGTGACCCTACGTTCAGTCTTTCCTTTTTTTTTCTCGATCATTCTAACACCCTCTTCGAGGGCAGCAACCCGACATGCTACACTTTGTGACCTAGTGACTCCTTTGTCCCCAAAGGACGAATCTACTTGTACTTGGTGAGCCGGTCGCCCCTGGAGGCTGTTGGCTGCAAGTAATGCCCCGATTCCGCTGACATTGGGGAATTTATGTGTTTAAGCTGTGTTGGTAATGAGGGGTCAAGCCGGTATGTTGTGGTTTCTGGCGTGGGTGGGTAGGGAAGTTGGGGAAATGAATGGGGGGGAGCGGGTCATGCGAGTATGCCAGAATGTTTGTGGCGCTCGCAGTGATGGGGAGTGGTAAGAGCTGTTGGTCCATGGGTAAAAAGCTTACACGATTGAACACTTCAATTTGCAGATTCAGAAGTGTTGTAGACAGTTGCTGTGCTGGGGGGGGGGGAGCATATCCGAGATACACAGGTCACGTCGCAACGATTCACTGACCTTCTCTAACACGAGTAGCCATGGTGGGTGAACCGCATGTCCTGGAACATCAGAGGGTTCACAAATAAAGAATTCTGAATGGTCATCAACCATGCTAAACTGCACACTGTCAATGTACTCTGTTTACAGGAGACACACCTCCCTGTTGATGGTCGACTCCCTCTTGCCAGAGGTTGTGGGATACACAGATATGGGTCCTCATACACTTCACATTCCAGGGGGGTTGCAATATATATACACCAGCTGTTAAGGTTCGATTACATGACAAAATATGTGACCCCGATGGCCGCTACATCTTCCTTGACGGGGAATGTTCAGGGTTTAGGACTTTTCATGAATATGTATGCACCTAATGTGCACTTTCCAGAATTGTGCTGCAATAATCCATACATTTTCTGTCTGCATATGAATTCATATGGGTGGGTGATTTCAATGTTGCTGTGTCCCTGGCCCTAGACCAATCTATAGTGGAAAACAGTAAAGTGGGGGGTCCATCCACATATATATTTCTTGGCATCACATTCTTGTTTTAGTGCCTATATAATTCTGTTGACTTGATTATGTAAAAAAGTAAGCCAAGTATCCCTAAAGAGAGCAGGTTCTACTGTAGTGTCATTCCAAACATAGAACTTAGAGTATTAGTTTAAACTCAAAATGCTGCTTTTATTGTGTTAGCTGTTATTTTAATGGATTTTAATATTTTCCAAGTATATTGTAATATATTAAGAACAAGGCTTAACGTGCAATACAGTCCATAACATCCAATTGAAAAGCTCATTGGTGGGTTAGTATTGTGTGCGCATAAGGGTTGCATAAGACAAAACAATGAAAAAAAAACTAAAGGTTACATGAATTCGAAAACACACCTTAGAGAAGCATTTCCAACAATTTGCCCCAAATCAATTTTATATGGAACCAAACAGAAACCTCAAATGTCTAGAAGGGAATAGAATGGACCAAAGAAGGCATTTGATTGGTGCATGTTTCCTATAGTATTAAAAGCTGATGGCATCTGTAGGTTATATCTGTTGGTTTGCTGCTTAATAACCTAGTTGGATCACTAGAAGTCATAAAGTGAACCAACTGTGAAAAAAGGAGGGAAAGCACATTTCCAACAAAGGACCAAAACCATCAGTCAAAAAAGTGGGGAAGGAAGGAAAGCAGATTTCCAACAGAGGACCAAAACCATCGGTCCAATCTATGACAACACAAACTACTTTATCTAAAGCCCCCATTTCTTGGGAAGACATAGCCAAATCATTGGGGCTGGTTGATGTGTGGAGACACTCACACACCCAAACATTGGGGAGTTTTTATTCTATTCGGGAGCTCATGGAAGATAGATTACATATTGATACCCGCCCCATTGGTTGGAACTACATAATCAGTCTGAGAATACTGCCCAGGACGCTCTCTTACCATTCCCTGATAGTTGCATCCTTCTCCATCCATGATATGGAATTACACCCCTGCGGAGGAGCTTCCACTCCTGCGCTCTAGAAAACAAGGTATTCCAGTCTGGGATCCAGGAAGACGTCTAAGATTATTTCCAAATTAATGCAGACTTGGTTGTGGACTTCAGAACGGTTAGGGAGGCCTTTAAGGTCTTCATAAGAGGCAGCTGCATATCCAGGGAAGGGGGGGTTTCTCAAATCTCTGAAGGGGTCCCTTAGTAGCTTGGAGAAAGATATTAAGCATCTGGAATATAGACAATCCGGGGGGAGGGATCTACAGATTGAGAAAATGTTATCCTGTAAGAGGCTGGAATACCTAGAGTATACGTTTCTGGGGAACCCGATCCTGGCCACAAAATACGCGGAGGGAGGTAGACCCTGTCGCACACTAGCCTGGGCGATTCGCAAGGACAGGGCCCGGTAGGGAATATTGGAGGTCTCCGACGGTAAGGGGCGCCAAGTTTGTGATACCAGCGAGATCAATAAGGTCTTCCGGGACTATTATAACGCCCTATTCTCGTCACAATCGAAGGTTACTCCAGAAGAAATTAGGGGCATATCTGGACCGAGTCGCCCTTGGGTGGCTAGATCACGCACACACAGACCTGATGAATACACCTCCAACGGTCGATGAGATCTGTAGAGTCATCCGAGATCTCCACAGCGGTAAAGCCCCCGGCCAAGACGGTATCTCTGCCGAATTGTGCAAGGAATACACCAATATCCTTGCCCATCACCTTAGCCGGATGTATGAAGCCTCTATGTCTGCGGGTTGACTCCCCAAAACCACCAGAACAGCAGTGGTTACTCTCCTCCTATAACCCGACAAGGATCCAACCAACTGCGCATCCAATAGAACCTTTTCATTTATAAATACATATAACAAAATTCTGGCAAAATTACTAGCCGATAGACTCCTCCACCAAATGGGTGCCCTTGTCCTCCCCGATCAGGCAGGGTTTATCCCTGGCAGGTCTACACAAAACAACCTGAGACGGCTGTTCTCCTTAATGAACAACGTTAATGATGACCGCTCCTATAGTAGCCGCAGCCCTAGATGCAGAGAAGGCCTTTGACTCGGTTGAGTGGCCTTTCCTATTTGAAATCCTTCGTAGAACCAGCTTGGGGCTCCAGTACACACAGTGGATTCAACTGCTTTATTCACCCCCTCAAGCCGCGATATTATCGAACCAGCTGATCTCAGACAACATATTTCCCACTAGGTGCACAAGACAGAGTTGCCTGTTTTGCCCCCCCCATCCTTTTTGCACTGACGGTCGAACCCCTTGTATGTGCCATCAGAGAGTTCCACTCACACAGAGGGGTGCAGATATTCGCACATACATCAATCATTTCCCTCTATGGGAATGACATCCTGTTCTATGTGTAAAAAACAAAAAAAAAAATCTATAACCCCCTGGTGCAGGAAATAGTATTGGCCAAGATGACAGTCGTCCCTAAGATGTTATACATTTTTAATAATGTCCCATTGGTCCTGCCTACCTGGGTCTGGAAAGGTGCCTGATCATTACTTACTAAACTTGTATGGGCGGGGGGACAGCCGAGGGTCACCCAGGGGTACACGGACTCCATACATCGCAGGAGGTCTTGACTACCTCATCCTGTATGGTTACTATCTTGCCTCCCAGATACAATATGCTATATGGTGGTGGCACCCTACAGCGGACTTACCACACATTAAACTTGAGAAAACTACTGCCCGACCAGAGGACTTGAAGGGCATGCTTTGGGGAACCCCTAGACGCATCCCCAGGAGTGAGATTCAGCCTATTGACATTACACGTTGGGCATGGGACCAGGCCACCTCCAGTGTTAACGTGGGAAGAAGCTTTCACGCTGACTATGCTTTGTATGCAGTTCACGGGCTCCCACTCACTCGAACTAATTTTCATAACACAATTCGAGAAATTAGGGGTCCACTCCCTGAGTGATCTCGTTCAAGAGGGAGAGTTTATTTAGTGGGAAAAACTCAAGAGACGAGGCCCCTGGACACCGGTCACCATGTTGTTATATTTTAGATTGTGGGAGACCCTCTGTGGGCATCTGGGACGGGTTCCCCCGGGTGCCTCCTCACTCGCTGCTGGATACATTTGTGACTAACCTCCCTCTACTGAGTGGTGTGATCTCAACATTATATAAGCTTATTAAATCCTTGCACCCGACCTCCCCTGGACAGTTTAGGGCTAGATGCGAAGGTATTGGTTACACCCACAGTGGAGGTCCAGTGGCAGGTGATCAGCGGGATGACCCACAGGATCTCTCTTAAATCAAGGTTTCGGTCGACACATTTTAAATTTATACACCAGTCTCACTATTCCCCTGCTCGACTTCACAAATATTATCCTGAGAGATCTCCCACCTGCCCCAGATGTCACTTCGACCCGGCTGACTATACATACATTGTGTGTAGAGGTGTCACAGTATTGTTTTTATGGCGATATGATAACCTTCTTGCCAAATGACAGTATATCATGGTTATCGCCGTATAGCAGGTGGAGTTAACTAATCTTGACAAATATTTTCTTAAAGGTCATAAATTGTCAGCATTTTGAAACTCTTCTCTGCACATTTTTAGCTGATCCTCCAGGAATCTAAGGCGGCTGCAGATATGGTCTTTCATAGAGCTCACTCGTTGATCGCCTTAAATGAAAGAGTGACTAGTGGAAGTGTTAAAATGCACATTTTGAGCAATGAGCTTGCTGCTCAGTCACAGGTCATCGCTTTGAAATTCGGCCTCAACCTGCATTATTTTGGAACCACATGGTATCATGACCCCTCGCTGCGATCAGTCATAAAAGTTTGTTTTGATAACGCTTTATTCCATTAAAGGGAGAAAAGTCACTCATATGAGGTCTGAAAGCCCATGTCATTGTGTTTGTTTTGTCAAAATGTCATAGCCAACACACTCACCGAAAGGTTGCATATTGATCAAATCACTATAGCTTGTTTACCATCTGTCTGGTGTATTATAAAGGTCTGATGTTGGAGTCACCACTGACCATGTAATCCTAACAGGACAGCGTGCAATGGACGGGGTCGATTTCTTTCTTGATTCTTGCAATACATGTTCATTTACCTTCTTAAAGATAGTGGCACAAAAACCTTTTGAAAATGACAAAGTTAAAATACATATCGGCACAAATATGGCCTAGACCACCACATCACCACAGCCCCAGCATTACCATTTCCCCCAGGTCTGAGCGCATTAGGACCCTTGTCATGTGAGTTGAGATGGAGGAATGCTTTCATGGGTCGTGTCACAAATCGAGGCCAGACCTGAGAAATATCTCACCCCCATTGCTCTGGATACTTCAAATTGAATGTAGAATCTGTCCTGCCTGCTTGAGTCCAGTGCCATATGCAGAAGGCAGGTGAAGGATCAAGCGAAGCAACAACTCTTGTGCCAATGTCTACAGAGCTAAAGTTTTTTGTGGACATGCATCAGAAGGGCATCCAGTTCATTCACCACTTTGAATTCTGGGATGTGTAGATCCCCATCTTTCAAAATGGTGTGAAAATAACAAATCGGCTGATCTTTAACCCGACTCTACAAATCACAGAGAAAGAGCGGTCACAGCATCAAAGCTGCATTTACTAATGTGGCCTCACTTTCCCTATGCTCTTGTCTGCTAAACATCACATCCCACAGTGCAAGATCCAGAATGCGCAGCACTTGCTTACTGCAGCCCTTCCAAATCACATTGAAAAGCTCATTTAATAGCTGCACGCCCTAAAACGGTATACCGGTATAAACAAATGATGGTTATTATAGTCCAATTAAGCTGTTCACAGTATCTACACCGGTATACCATTATACCGTTACACCCCTAATTGTGTGGGAATTTCGCTTCATACAAACATTCTGGGAGGGAGTGTACGGTGCCATGGGAATGATGATTCCTGACTGCCCACGTTACTCTCCAATGGCTTGGCTACTTTTTTTTTCCAATATCCTGGGGAAGGTGGCGAGGAAACTCCTCGTTATGGCCTCAGTGGGTGCATGGTCATTGGTAGCTAAAACATGGAAAACGACTAGACCCCCCCCCTTCACTTCAGGAGTGTATCCATACATTGAAAATCTGTGAACACTGATAATCATCGTACAGGAACTCGCTCCCCCCGCAGCTAGATACTTGGACTATTGGTCCCCATTTCGGCATATCTCCTTAACATAGTTGATGCATCACCTGGCCTATCCAGAGGACACTTGATTGAATAAACAGTCATTGAATGAGACAATATGTCCTGTGTCATACATAGTGACTGGCATCTCCCCAAAAATAACACTAGCACATGCGTCTAACCTTACCATACTCAAGTTTAATGTGAATCTGTCTAACTACTGAAGGTATGTACGCACCTGTTGGGGGATTTGGGGGAGGAGTGATGTTATTGTACTTTACTGTTACGGAAAATCTGAATAAAAAAAGAGATTAAAAAGAAGTATGTGAAAATTGTCCCACCTACTTGCAGCTGGTTTACAGTCATTTTAACCCAGCTCACTGTGGTCCAACAGTCCAGGCAACAAAATATCTTCAGTGAAATGAAATCAGATTGAAAAGAAGTGGAGTCTCCAAATACCACACCATTTAGGTGTCCGCTTAAGTATATTGCTATAGGCTAAAGCAACCCCATTCTTCTAGCAAACAATAGCTAACAAAAAGTGTCTTGAATGACAAGTGCTTTGTCAAATGGGTTCAGCTACACTAAGCTGAAGTATTTGACGCACAATCAGTAAGCCCCTTGTTTCTTCAAAAGCATAGAGCATAGATGCATATGTTTCAGTGCAATCAATACCTCATCAGTGTTCCTGAAGGCCAAGATTCATGCCAGCTGGCACTGAAGGAAAGATTAACCCATCCCAACTCACCCCCTTCAAAGCCTCCAAAATCCTTAATCGATCACATAAGAAGTTCAATCTTCCATTTAACACATTAGGAGGAAGATGATGTCTGGTGTCCTTTATAAGCCCAAAAAGTGAAGACATTCTGGACTGCAGACTAGTTAAAACCCCGGACCAGGTTCAACTCTGTTCCTCAGACTTTGTCTTTCATATTCCAAACTGTCGGACTTAACTTCATCAGTATCTCCAAGGATGGAGACAGTCAACAATGAGTAGATGAGTTCACATGAAGTAGCAAACTGGGAGCCACTGACACACGCGTTAACAATGTTCGTTCCAGCGCTCGTCATACAATGTTGCCGCTTGCAACCTTGACTTCAACACAGACTAGTCTTGCATCGGTCTCCCCAACTCACCAGCTGTGTCGATATCTCTGTTGCTTCCTTGTTCTTGGAGCAAAGGACAATACCACGGCGACTGCCGCACCTCCCAACCTTGGTCACAATGCAGGATTCTTCGGTCCAGTTTCCTGGCGTTACATTTTCTGCTTTGAAGGCTTCTTGAAAGTAGCAGCGTCTAGCTCAAAAGGTCAAGCGCATTACCCTTCTTACGAACCCTTCTGGGTTTGCCGTTTTTCTCCCCTCGTTCAGCTGCTGACTCGAACCTGCTGTTCCTTCATGTGCTTTGACTCGCTCAGAGTATGCTCTCATGCTCCGCCTTTTATCTGTGTGGGGAAGTTTAATGGAAGTCAGGTGTGAGTGATTGTCAGTAATTGCTTGACTTTGCCTGACCATAGTAGAGGGACATGTCAGGTACACTGCTCGGGTATGAGTCCGTTTTCTCGCAGAGCGCGCTGTCCATATGAAAGTGTTAGAGAAGGGAAAAGGGAGGAGAGGGGGCAAGGTTCCTATGCATCCTACCAGCTAGGATGGGGTAAGGGTGTTATAGGTGGCGGGATACCATGACTCGCCACCCGGTGTCCCACTCCCCAAAAGACCTCTCAACCAGCAGTACCTCCCGCACTAGTCCACCCCCAGAAACTGAATCCAAAAGGGATGACAGTGTCCTGGCCACCTTGATGACAGATCCCTGGGGACTAGCGGGTGAGACACCTTCTGGTTTCTCACATCTGGCACCAACTCTTTTCAACATATATATTAATTGCCTGCATGCCTACCTGGAAAACATTACTGCAGATGAAACTTGTATTTGTGTCAAGGGAATTCCAGTTTTAAGTTATGCAGATGAGGCTATACCGAAGGGAAGCACCTTGAACTGGTAGTGCTGAATGTCCACCTTGAAGCGCAAGAATTTTCTGTGCGCTGGGAACATGGAAATATGAAAATAAGCATCTTTCATGTCCAATGTTGCCATGTAATCCCCCTTTTTTAGGAGGGGATTACCTCTTGGAGAGTAGTCATGTGAAATTTCTGGGGCTTGACATACTTATTTGCAGGGCGTAAGTCTAAAACTGGGTGCATTGTCAAATCTTTTTTTGGCACACGGAAGTAAGTTGATTAAATACCCTTGTTTACCTGTTTGCTTGTGACAAGTTCGATCGCATCCTTTTCTAGATGATTTACAATCTCCTCGAGAAGGATCTTCTGGTGGTCTAAGGAATGAACCGTTTGTCATGGAGGGTGGTTTTGGGGACGCTGGAGCAGCTCTATGCAGTATCCTGTGGACAGCACTCATCTGTCTGATGTGATCCCTTCCCAAGCTTGGGTGAAGTTGGTAATGCGTCCCCCTACTGGAGATGTGTGGGAAGGGACCCTGATCTCGGCGTCACTGTTTTGTGGGAGGCGTGCCACCTCTGCTGGGGCTGCTTCTACCCTTACCACAACCCCTCTTGTTTCCCCTGTTGAAATTTTGGGTAGACTGCTGGTTGTTACCCCATGGAGTACCCTGCCCCTGAGAATAGTTGGAGCCTCTTTGTGAATTTTGGCCGCGTGGGCGACGAAAATTGCTATTCCCTCATTGATTAGGGGGCTTGTTGGTAAACGGTCCCGTCCCAGGCATTTCAGAGTCTCGTATTCATCCTTGGCATTTTTTAATGCATCCTCTACCGCCTTGCCAAACAGTAGCTCAGGCTCCACCGGCTTGTCTATTAAGGATGCTTGTGTCTCGGGTTTAAACCCTGATTGTCTTAGCCAAGCATGCCTCTTAATAACATTGCTCTCTGCAATAAGCCTGTCGGCATTATCCGCGACATCAAAGGTTGCCTTAAGGATGCAACCGGAAACGGCTCTCCCCTCCGACGCAACCTGTGCCAACTGGCTTTTTAAAGGTTCCGGTGCAGAGTCGATGAGTGCAGCAACTTGTTCCCAGTGGTGGCAGTTGTAACTAGCCAGCAGAGCGGTGGAGTTGGCAATCCTTGCCTGGTAGGCGGAAGTGGAGGCTACCTTCCTTCCCAACCCATAGATCTTTTTGCTCTCCTTGTCGGGGGGAGCCTCAGAGGATAAGGGCGTTCCTGCCCTCTTTCGGTTATTAGTCACTACCAAGGAGTCTGGTTTCAGTTGGCCCCTTATGTACAGCAGGTCTGACTGGGCTGCCCTGAACAACTTTTCGATCGTGGGGTTTACTGCCCTGGTGAGGTTCGGTTTGAGAAGGCAAGGATTAATTCTCCTTTGTATAGACTTGAGAATGGGGATGGCCTGGGCAATGGGTCTCTTTTCTCCCACTAGTTCCTCGGCAAAGTCCCTCTCCTCCTGAGCTCCCTGAGTATCTATGCAGAAGTGTTCTGCTGCTCTAGACAAAACCTCATTTAGGAGAGGTTGTTTATCGACTGGAGAGTCGGTAACCGGAGGTTCCTTGCCTACTGGGGAGTCTACTGTGTAGACTTCTGGGTCATCTTAGTCCTCCTCTTGGTCGTCGTCATCCCTGTAGTAGTCCACCCCAGTTTGGTCGTCCAACGTTGCAAAATCTGGATCCTCATCTAGTAGTGGATCCTCATTATACTGAAAGTATGGCTGTACGTAGAAAGGGTCAGAAGACCGACTTTGCGTTGGTGCCTCAACTCGAGGTTTCTTACCAGGGGGTTGCGGGTCCCTAGACCCTGAGGGAGTAGCCCTGTCAGGGGTATAGGAGAGGAAGTGATCTGGATTCTTGGCATAGAAGTCTGCTAGGGATGACATTCTAGACATAACTCTGTCTATATCCTCACTGGACCATTCTTTAGAGCTAGGGATTACCCTTTCTTGGGAGGTTTCCCTGCAATATCCTGACTGGACCTATGGGCTTGTGCAGGGGTCTTGGTTAGTTTAACAGAAGACTGTGAACTGTCATTATGTTTCTGTGGTGCAGAAGAAGGCTGAGAATGTTTCTTCTGCTGGTTTCCCCCCTCCCCGTGAGTGGAAGAGTGCTTCCCTGGTGTTTTCACCTTCTCAGGGATTCGACGTCTGGTGTCGAGATTCGGGTTGGGACCCGGGAGCAGCTGTTGCACGGTCTGCTGACGCCGACTCCTGGAGTGTGGCCTGGGCATGGTTGTCGGCTTCGTCTTCGGACGATCGTACCTCCATTACTTTGGTGAGTGAGGTACTCTTGGCAACAGTGGATGGTTGCCTGGTGTCATGCGGCGATCTTAACCGAGAACGCCCAGATGACACCGATTCGGTGCACCGTTCTCCTTGTGCCTCTTTCCGAGAACTCGACATGCGCGTCGAGTCTCGGTTGGACTTCGAGTGTTTAGTGGAAGTGGTGTGGGTAGCGCTCGTTTCGCCGGGTGTCTTCCCCATAGCTGCCCTGCCGGACAACCTTCCGAGGTCGGGGACTTGCGCTTGTCTGTCTTTCGACGCCACGTTGCCCTCGCCGTCCGATAGTACGGCGTCGCTGCCATCACTGAAGGTGACCTCCGCTTCCATGGCCTCTCGATGCCTGGCGTGGTGGGCCCAACGTTTGGTCGAATGGTCCTTTAGAGTCTTAGCCTTGAACCGGCTACACGCTCTGCAGTTCGCCTCGGGGTGGTCCCTCGGCAAGCAGAGTTTACAGGTGGCGTGTCTGTCAACCCAAGGGTACTTGCGGTTGCACTTGGGGCAAAATTGGAAAGGGGTACCCTCCATACGCACCCTGTGGCAGTGGGCTAGTGTGTAGGAATATATATATATATATATATATATATATATATATATATATATATATATATATATATATATATATATGAATATAAGTGAGTGAAGAGTATGTATCACCCCCCGCTCTCCCTACTTGTACAGGGCCAAGGCCAGAGGCCTTCCAAGGCCCAGACCGAGGCCAGAGGCCTTCCGATACCCAAAGTCTGTTGTGCAGCTCTCGACGGTAATTTCTTCTCCGGGCCGGCATGGAGCTTCGATGACTCGACGTGGGTATGGAAGAAACGGGTAAATATTATAACTTTTAGCAAAATTCTGGCTAAAGCCAGGGAACTCCGCAGAATGCTTCCGACCAGTATGGCGGAAAAAAACAATCTGAGGGTCCTACACGCGCGAGGGATCATGGGTACAGTGGACGTCACACTAGGGATAGTATTACTGGCACACCCAGTGTCGACGCCCATTTCTGAGTTTCGAAAAACAAACTGTAATACTCCACTAGATGTCGGCCTATGCACAGCATGTGATCTAAGCATATTCCACAAGTATCAGAAATATATATACCCATATATAATTTTTGTAAAACATTTTTTTAAGGCAGATAATAAAGTAAGGAAAATCTGAGACAGCCTGTTTTAGCAATGCCCTGCAAAAAAGAGGCTCTGAATTAACTGAAGGGGGGCACAAAAAAACAATGGTTTGACCCAACTATAACCTTAAGGAGAGGATGCAGTCTTCCAACAGAACTTCATGTAGTGAGCACCTAATTAATGTTGAGGGATATGATGCCAAGTGCAAGAATTATTTGCATTACCTAATCACTATTCACTCGAGATGGCGTTTTCAGAAAAGCAGCCTCTCAAACTAGTACACTTGCAAAGTGTTTGACTCCTAGTGATTTCAAAATATATAAGAGATGACCAGTCCTTGCATTTAAACACAGAATGTATCACTCAAGAAGAGTATCAGCTCCTCAGACTGGTCTTTGGGCCTCATCACGAGTTGGGGGGTGATGACGGGCAAAATTCCGCCAGACAGAATTACAGTGTTCGCCGTGGTATCTAGCAGACTTACTGCTACATAAAAATGTAACCGGAGCGTGGACACACCATCGGCGGTAAGAGTAATTCCATACGCCAGAATTACAGCCATAAATCGACTTTGGATGGCAATTCCACCCAGAACTGGCGGAATTACTGTTAGTGCCAACCATTTCAGCACTACTTCTGCTGGTGTAAATGATGCCAGGCGAAAACAGCGTAATCGCAGGAATGGAAGCCCAGCGGCAGCCATCTTTAAAAATCCAATACACCCTGAATCTCCCATTTCCTGCTGCTGACGAAGCCAACAGTCATGTGGAACGTTACAGGAAAAGGGGAAAGGCAACGTGGTGGAGATAAGGCCCCGAAAGCAGAAGTTCAGCGATGGGGAGCTGCACATCCTGATGGATGCGATGGTTGCTCATCCTGTATGGCTCCAGAGAGCAAAGGTACCAAAGTGAATGTCTGACCTACACAGTTCAGAACCCTACCTGCACACTCACACCTAGTGTGAATACAAGATCCTACTTGTTTTGCCCATTCAATTTCAAGTATAGAAAAAAGATTTTAAGTGAAAGTTTAATCACAACATGCCCTTATATAACAAAAAGAAAATTAATAATTATTTACATTACAGGGAATCACAAGGAGACAAAAGTTTTAAAAGGTTTCTTTGGGGAAAAAAACATAATCCCAGAATTAGATGGCAAATAGCCGAAGCAACAAACCACACGGTTCTGGTTGAAAAACACTTCCTATTGTCTCACCATCCAGGATAGAGGGGGGATAAACAGTGCTTCATAAAAGAGAAGAAAACTAAACACTTTTCTGACTGTCTCCTAATGCACTGTAGGAGTCTAGAAAAATTAGGGATACTGTTGAAATAAATCCTACGCGTTTTGGGACCACAAGTCCCATAATCAGGGAAAATACCCTCATATGCCTGCAAATATAAAAGAAAGGTGATATATAATTACTAACAAACACCAATCTATCGAAACATCTTCAAATCTAACATCTTAGCAAAAAAACGAATTCCTGACTGTGATGAACACAGGGGTAAATCAAACTCAAAAGCAACCATTTTTGATTCAATCCCACCTAACAGAGCGTGGAATAGTAGTTCCATCCAACTTAAATCTCAACATGATGCATGGAGCCCCTATGTTGGAAATAAAAGATATTATGAGACCAATGTGCACAAGATTAAGCTCCATAACCAAAAGATTCTTAAACAAAACGAATGAGCCATGTGTACACCCTCGCGCAGGACCTTAATAGCATCACCCATGCAGTGATGTAGCTATTATAATACCTCATTAGTGTGTAAGATGCAGGAATATTTCTCAGCCCGACCCCAAAGGATGGGTCTTGGGTTCAAAAACACAAAACTGTAATGAATCTCCTTAACCCGTTCCAGCTACAAATGAAAACATAATATGTTGTGAGTAGGGGTGTCACAGTATTCGTTTTATGACGGTACGATAACCTTCTTGCCAAATGACGGTATATCATGGTTATCGCGGTATAGCAGGTGGAGTTAACTGATCTTAACAAATATTTTCTAAAAGGTCATAAATTGACAGATGTATCATCAAACACAAAACCAGGCACCCAGGGCCAGAATTGGGCTTTTCAACATACTTTCCACTGAAATGCCTTGCTTCCACCAAACACAAACACACGTGGGGAGAGGAGGGGGTGGGGTGGAGGCCTGCTGCAACTGGCAAAGCAAACTGAATAGCTTTTCTTAAGTGGTCATTTAGGCTTTTTGCTTCCCCATTGGCTACTGGTGAAGATGAACATGTTGCCATCTTGATAACCTGCATGCTACAGATCAATGGAGGCTGATGGTAGTATATGCTTGTGCACATACACACACGCACTTTCTCTTTACGTTACAGCCTTTAGTTTACTTGCGGGCCAAAAGGTGTTAAGTAATCACTGACATGTTACCCTTTGGTATGGCAGCAGGGAATACCCACAGAGATGAGTGAATTTCGCAGTGTGACTTATTATATGTAAATTCAATGATAGAACCAGGGAAATCCCCCATTGCCATATGTTTAGAGAATATTATCCATTATAAATATATAAACCCCAAAGCCGCCACCCCAAAGTAAACCCTATTACTTCTTGGCACTGTATCTATTCTTCCTATTGCTAACATATTGATTTTGTGTAAGGCACGTGTGGTTTATGGAATGGCATTAAAAACTGCTCCAACTGAAACTACTTGGCAGACGGCACATCCAACAGTGCAAAACCAAGACTGCGCAGCAATTGCTTACTGCAGCCTTTCCAAATCAGATTGAAAAGCACACTTAACGGTATGAACGGTATAACCAATGTGACGGTTATTATTGTTCAATTAAGTGGTTCAAGGTATCTTTAACGGTATACCGTTATACCGTTACATCCCTAGTTGTGAGTGGGTGTCACCACTCACTAAGTAGCAAGATAGTACAAGTATCCCTCTCTCTTAAAAAGGTACCTGATAGTAGCCATAACTGAAGGCGTGGGTGCACCGTCGCTTCAATATGGTAACGGTTGTCTCGTGCCTTGTGGGGTAATGAGACCAAATCAATAAATCACTACACTCGTGCATTTATAAGGTGACCCTTAATATGCAAAACCAAGTTCTTCTTACTTTTACTGCCCGATGTCTATCATCTGTGCCTCGGTCTACTCTCAGAGATGTCCTCGCTGCATAGCGTGCCCCGGAAGGGAATCTAGCCTACTGAAGTTCAAGGCGCGTTGCCGCAGCATCCGCAACGGACGTCCGTCGCAATCTTGGGGAGGGATAATCAAACCAGTCAGAACCGTGTCTCCACACGGAATAGGGGGCAAGTCTGGGGCCTGGGCGTCTGCGAACTTCGGGGAGGAGCTACCAGGGTCCTCTTAGGGCACTCAGAAAAGAAAAAACTCATACAAAATGTCATGCAGAGCAAGTGTACCCCTAAACAATAAACGTAAAGAAAAAAATAAATGTTAAAAAAGTAATACTCAGAAAGATTTAGTGAACAAAGAAATTAGAAAGAATATTTTCTAGTTCCAACGCGGGGTCCCTAGACGCTACCATGTCTGTTATTCCAATTGGCCCAATCAACATCCGTATAAATAGTTACAGAAAACAATTCAAATCAAAAACAATATTCATTTCTCTCGGATGGAGGGCTGCCAGACTATCAATACACCAGATCTCTTGTGGATGCAACTGTTTGATTATGTCACCTCCTCTCTTGCTGCTCTTCACCTGTTCTAAGATAACACATTGCAACTGTGCGTTGGTATGCTGCTTTTCCTTGAAGTGTATAGCGACTGGTGATTGTAGACTTACGCTCCGTCCATCGCTGTTTCGCTTAGTACATTCCACACGGACACCTTAATCCATTGACCAAATTCATAGTCACATGTACAACAGGAACTACTCCTAATATCTTTGCGAGTATATGGATACTTAATAGAGGGTCATAATGTTGTGACAATGCTGACAAGCATGACATGGTATAGTTCCCACTTTAATCATCCTGGGCTGTATGATTGCCTCACATTCTGCACGTACCAATTTCTGTCGAATAGGAGAGCTATTCTTGTAGCCAAAAATAGGTGGTGTAGTGAACAGCTCTGCTTGTAATGCAGCAGAAATATTATTTTGCTTTTGGCAGTAATCCTGTCCGTAGAATTAGTCACCATTTCCATGTACCCCTAATTCGGCACTGCAGTAAAAATTTCGCTAATTCGGTTACCTCCCCTTCTACCGCATACCACCCAACTCGTAATGAGGCCCTTTGTCTTAAACGGCAGAGTGCCAACTCGTGGGAGAGCAAAAACAGAAATATCTCCAATATTGAAGAATTACAAATACACCTGTTATTTACTTTCACGTTGTCAGGTAGTGATGCCATGATTAATTAGTGTAATATCCATCCTAGCTAGTCTAACCAGTCTTAATGATTTGTGAGGACTGGTAAAATGAAGATAGACCAAGAGTTCATCTCTAATTACTTATCAGTGAGCTTGCTTAGACCAAATATAATTTTCATCGCCCCAGTCCTAACAAACATCAGGACTAGGATGAGGGAATTACGAAGTTTGTATTTTTACAACGTGATCTGAATTGCAAAGACATGCCACCCGTCTGGCATGCTGTGGAACAATAATGCATTGGCAGTCATCTGATGCGAAGCACAGCATCGAACAACCCAACCAGAACACACAGAAAAGTTGTCACACAGACTCCGAATTCTTCCTGTCTTTGTTACAAATCCTTCAAAAAAGTGACGCATGTGAAATAACAAATGATTGCATTTCACTCTTTTTCCGAAGTGGTTAAAGAACTATGCAAGAATTCCAGCCCACTTTTTTTATATGCACACCTGGGAGGAATAGCGAATCCTGTTACTTTCCTCGCTGCTGCCCTGATGTGGTTTAGACCAGATGTTTAAATGTTACAGCATGTACAATTTCTTCTCTTCTTCCAAGGCAAAAGTGAAATAAGAGGAATATTTGACTTCACTCCACAAGAGACCTATTTAATAGTTTGGCGGTTATGTAAGTAAAGGTAGCTTGGCTAAGTCAATGTTGACGACATACAGAACGACATGATCCTAATGAGTTGGAAAATATTGGCTCCCAAGAGTATCAACCAGATGCTACTGCGCTGAGAACGCTACTGTATTATTGAATTTCATTTTTATGAGCTAAAATTTATTATTCAGCCATTAAGGTATCCGACATGAAATCTTGCATAAAATACTTTTACAGTGGCTTTCTGGAAAGTAGATTTTACTTTAGCTTGAAGACATCACTGACTGGAGGGCTTCGAAGGCCTGTTTGATCACAATCAACAGAGAAATGCAAGGCCTGTAAGCAATTTTCCCCCCAAATACCAGATTAATGAAAGTAGACCATCAACAGAATAATCAACTACCTGAAAGGGACAAGGAAAAGTGGTAGCAAGTTCCAGCGCTTCGGAGAAAACTAAAGCCATGTGTCGTGTAACAGGGTTTGCTTTCCCTTGGCAGGCTGATAAAGGCTTGGAATGAACGTGCATGAGGAGACCGAGATCAAATAAAACGGATTTCTGGAATACTGCAGCTGCTGGACCTCACCAGAGTGCAAACCTTTTGCAAAGGCACGCACAGCTAACCACCAGTTCTATGCTGAAGACCTAAGGCTAAGCAGGGTCAAATTCTCCCCAGAGCCACATATCCCAAGTCACAGCACTGGACCCTTTCAAACCATTATACATACCGAAACGCAATGATGCTGATTCTTAGGGTGCAGAGGGGACGAACTGAGAATCTACATCCCAACATCAAAGACAACGGTTAAGGCTTTGCTCATCTTCAAATAGGGGGATGTAAATCCTCTGGTTTCCATGTTAAGTGACTTTATGCACTGTGCACTTATTTTAATTGATAGTGCCACTTAAACTAATCCTATCAAAAGTGATTACATTTGCTGTAGGACGGCCAGGCTAGCATTACCAATTCTTCTGGGTTTCCCACACAAAAAGCTTTGAAAAAAGTTGACTTCACCCAGCAACGGTCAACTGCAAAGAATGCTGCAGAAGAGAAAATGACTTACCCTCCCTTCAGTAATGTGCTTGTTGATGGATTCTCACTCAACATATTCCTCATCATAGATATTTTCAGTGCAAGTTGATTTTCAGGAATGTATTCCGCTATCAAGGGGCACAGTGCAGCATCATGCAAGCTTTCATCAGTGCCAATGACTCCGTGGCTCTGTAAGGGACGCCAGGCACTGTATATATAGAGTATGCAGAACCATCTGACCTCAGTTCCACATTTTTACCCTTTTGCTCAGCAAGTGAGGGAACATAGAACTAGATCCAAGGAAAGAAACACTGTCCTCTGCGCTGAGCAAATCAAAATTCCTATGCCTAACTGCAAACATCTTTTATATACAACACTAACACAGCATACTTGCTTATTGATGACCCAGGTTAAACAAAATAGTTGAGCTGGAATAGCTAAATCTAATATTTTACAAAATGTTGTGCAAGCTAAATTTCCAATTTGTCTTAATTTCATTTAATTGTATAGCCGTACGTATGTTTGTGTGCCAAAATATCATGCTCTTTACATGTTTTTTGAAGACTTGCTATTCTTAAGGGCATAGAATACTTATTTTGATCCTGAAATGTATTGATCGTGTATTTCTGACTTGTTTGGCTAAGCATCCAAGGTACTATATGCTAATCTAAATAGTCTATCTACTGATGATGCTATCAGGTTTTCCTGATGGGTGAATTAAGTCCTTCCCCGGTTACTAAGTGACCTCTTGAATTCGGTGAGTCACTTATGATTTTGAGTAATTGCCCCTTTCCACCTGAGTATTGTTCCTTGTTAGGGTCAACGATAAGCAGTTGTGGTGTATAAATGTGGGCCTCTATATAA
Source organism: Ambystoma mexicanum (assembly GCF_040938575.1). Taxonomy (NCBI): domain Eukaryota; kingdom Metazoa; phylum Chordata; class Amphibia; order Caudata; family Ambystomatidae; genus Ambystoma; species Ambystoma mexicanum. The sequence goes on along the minus strand of NC_090933.1, from coordinate 916,787,391 downwards.
GGAAACCTTCCTCCACTGAACGCAAGAAGTTCCTTAGTGACTGGGGAAGGAATTAAGTCACACACCAGAAAAATAAGAATAGTACTACAAGATCGTCAGCCATACATGAATACTGAGAGAGCAGATATTCTGACGGAACGCCCCTTCCAACCACGACCGGCAGAAGAGGTCCTCCCTGGCTAGAAGGTACCAAGGAGACAGATGTCTGTGCCCAAAATGTCCAGGTACATTGCCCTTCTAGTCCATTCTGGGGAAATCAATTATGGTGGACCAAACCACCCAACATCCTTGGGTCCAAGAAGGTGGCAGAAATAATCAGGCATGCATACAGAAGAGTGTAGTACTAGTCCACAATCAGTGACCCCCTTGGAGGAATGACCAAACTTTCACTTACGTTTGACCATGGATACCAAGAGGTCCACTTGGCTTTCCCAATGGTAGAACATCTCTTACATGACTTCCTGGTACAGCTTGCACTTATGAGAGACTGAAACCTGCATGCACAGTACCTCTGCCACCCTGTTCTCTGTCCCATGAATATCAGCAGCTGACAATTTGTTCCACCGGGCCCTGAAACACAGCTGAGGAGCTTCCCTGCACAGGGGGAAGACACCTCAACATCAGCCCACTTGTTAAGGTACTGCATGGCCACTGTGTTGTCCTTAAGGATCTGTAGACACTTCCCCTGGATTGAGGGAAGGAAAGCAACCAGGGATAATCTGATTGCTTTAAGCTCTAGCCAGTGGGCATCAGGGGTGGACAGGCCTACAGGAAACTCTGACGATTTCCCAGTAGGCCTCTGCAGCCAGGGACTCTTTTGTGTAGTTATTTACATAATAAAATGAAAAGGGTTGGACTTGCTAAAAATGTGTAATATGGGGCTACTTTGACAATTGTTCCCAAGGACTCTTTTGGTTCCCAGTCGACCGCTGGTCGGTGTGAAGATTTGTTTCTAATAGGGTCCAAAGTCTGCTCACCATGGGGCTGTGCAGGTAAGAGTCCACATCCCAGCACAGATAGGTCTTAGGCTAGCATCATCTAAAGCCAAGGTTACCAGGCAGGGTTTCCCTCTAAAAAATGTATTCTCCCAAAACAGGAGGTACTACAACACAATGTTCGAAACAGATCCGTCATGCTGCTTGAGAAATGAGACCACTGACAATGTAGTAGCCACTAGTTGGAACCTCATGCACAGTTGAGACTCTGGCACCAGGAGCATACAGGTTGCTATGATGCCCAGGAGACATAGGAAAGTTGAATCTTAGACAAGAGACTGGCTCTGGAACACACTTGCCATACAGTTGATGTTTGAAACCCTGTGCTCAGGACTGAAAGCCCATCCCGAGCAAGGGTCAAGTACTACTCCAATTAACTGGAGGTGTTAGGAAGGATTTGCGTGGGAGTGAGGTGTAGGTGGACTGATGCCAGACAGGGAGCTTAAGCTTGAATATGCAAGTCGTCTAGGTAGGGAATAAGCAAACCTCCCCCCAGACACATGACCACCACTACTAATAAGGTGGTGGAAACCCACCAGGCCAAGTCTCCTCCCCTGTCCTTTATTACATAGCCGTGGGACCTCCCCCCGGCGCAGTCTCATATTCCTTTCTCTCTGTTTTTGCCTCCTCTCCTCCTCCACGGGTCCTCCTCCTCGCCCCCAGTAAACAGTGCTTTTTCTTTTAAAGGAGTAATCACAACTTCCAGATGACAATACCACATACTTGTATTTCTTCATGCATTTCTTTACTGGATTTTTTAAAGAGGTACTGTTGGACCGTTTCTTAGGTTCTTGTCCCTAAAGGGGGGAGTCTTTCCCGGTAAGGTCCCACTTGCCTGACCCCAACAGTGGTGTTGCAGAGTAGGCACATCTCCCAAGCCTCACAACGGCGGGCTCCCCTTTGGGGAGATAGGAAAAATTCCCGGGATTCATCACAGTATGCAGAAGCAAAAATAAAATTTTTGAAGAGCTGTTCATACCTAAACAAAGTGCTAAATGTTCAGGAAAAAGGAGGTGCTCTATATATACACCAAGCATGGAGTCACTACCGGAACCATATTCATGTCTGCGCTAACAGAAGCTGAAAGAATTTCCAAAAATAAGCCGGTACTGTGAATATCTAAGATGAGGAATCTGTGGGCGAATGCAGAGGGAGCTGTTACAGTCTCTATACCAATGATAATTCCGCATAACCTACAAGACAATGTATATTTTGTATTTGTATTTATTGATTTATTAAGCGCTTTACGCCAAAGCGCTGTACAATTGAACAACAAATTACATAAACAATAACAGTAGAAGCAAATACATAATGAATCAGTCGACTAAACAATGAAAAGGGCAATTAGCTGAGGGAGTTAGGTTGAGAAGGGGAGAGGGAGTGGATGGGAGGGGAGTGGTGAAAAATGGTAGGAGGAGGGATGGTGAGAGTGAGATAGTTAGGGGAAGAATAGGGAGGAGAGGGGGGAAGCGATTCAGGGAGGAGAATGGAGGAGGAGAGATTTAAGGGAAGAGCGGAAGGAGGTGAAGGTGGGGATAGAGCAGATGGCAAGAGGAAGGGAGTTCCACTGAAGAGGTGCTAGGAGTTGGAAGGAGCGGAAGCGAGAGGAGGCACAGGGGGAGGGAGGTACAGTGAGAAGGAAGTGGTCAGCTGAACGAAGGGAATCCAGTATCTCTGGTGTACGCACTTTCCAATTTCCTGAAACCCTGCTGTAGGACAGGGGCAGGCATGGCAACCATGCGGCATGCCCTGAATAAATAAATATTTCAATTGGCAAAGCATGTCAATGGTTTGAGGTAAAAAGTATTATTGGGAGAGGTCTGTCCTTCCTCAAATGGTCCTGGTTTAGAGCTGGCCAACAAATCAAAAAGAGAGAAAGAGGCTTTTTGCAGACATTGCTAAGGGCTGTGTGCTCCATGAGAGAGAAGAACAAGTTACTCTCTTACCTGGTAACGTTCTTTCGATGGGATGGTCCGACGACTTACTCCATATCGATGACAGTAATCACCACAGCTGTGCTGCTTCGGAAAATCTTCGGCATCTGCATCCTGCGCCGATGATGTCGATGCGCCGTCCTCGAGGACCTCCTCCGACGGCCGACGTCACCCGATGTGATAAGTAGGATGCACGACGCCCATAGCCTCAGTTGTAGTTTTTTCCCAGAACGTGTGCCACCAGTCTTCTGCCAGTCTGACACACAAAGCCTTGCGGAAACGTAAGCTGCAATCGCATAAGAAATTCTGTAGCGGGGAAGGTAGGGAGGGAGCGATATGGAATACATCGTCGGACCATCCCATCGAAAGAACATTACCAGGTAAGAGAGTAACTTGTTCTTCGAGGGGGATTGGGTCCTCCGACGTATTCCATATCAATGACAGACTCCCAAAGCAGTACCAATGCAAGGAGGTGGGAAAAGAATTTAGAAAATTGCAGAGTAAAGGACCGCCTTGCCAAAGGCCAGATCCTGCCCCCGGATGGAATCGAGGGAATAGACACTGTAATGATGAGGCAGGATGAAGAAAATGAAAATCCTTTATTCAGGTGAAAGAGAGAAAAAAAAACTAGTTCAGTCTTCTTCGGTATGGATGAGTCTTCAAATTCCTCCTTTCAATCTTCATAGGCCCAGAGCCTCTCTGGTGTGACTTTCTCTCCCTCGGGTCGAATGTTCTGAAAGAGCGTGGAAGAAACACACACAGTACTTTGTCGGTTTCATATAGGGACAAAACACTAATCAACCAATCAGAGGCATCTTTGTTGTCACGTCTATAAATATTCCCCAAAGCCCCGCCCCCTTTCTCTCTGGTCGAGGGTTGCTCCGCTACACTCTCCCATGTCCCTCCTGTCTGGTTCTGACTGTTGCTGGGAAAAACTTCAGGTGAGTGTAGTAAGTAACAGGCCCGGGGAGCGGGTATTATTGCTGCCTCATGGTTGGGGTCCTTGCTATCCGACCAACCCGAAGTCTGTGTGGCCGTATTGGGTGTGTTGTGTTTCTCATCGGTTTCATCCGACACGTTGTATAAGTGTGATCCGCAGTTGGATTCCGCACCGCGTCCGCCGTTTGGTTCCTTGTCAAGTTCTGACATGCAGTCAATTTCTGAATCGCGGACGCCGTTCCTTCCCGAGTCTCGGCCAGGGTTGCATGTCTGGCGGTCTCGTTCAAGCAATTTGCGACCGCGACCGCATTTGGGTACTGACTCGTGACCGCTCTCGTTAACCGGCTGCCGGTTGTTGTGAGCTAGAGGTCCTTCCTCTTCACAGTGACGTACAAAAGTATGTACCGAAGCCCAGGTGGCTGCATCACAGATGTTGCGAATAGGAACACCCCTCTGCAGGGCAGTAGAGGCAGCCATACCCCTGGCAGAATGGGCCCGTAAGCCGACTGGGGGGTCCTTACCCGCCAAGCGGTAACACTCAGAGATAGCCAAAATAATTCAGCGAGACAAAGTCTGTTTCGTCACAGCCTGTCCCAAACGCTTTCCAGAGTAACCAATAAAGAGCTGATCGTCCACTCTGACCCGGGACATGCGCGAAATATAAAAGCTTAATGCTATCCTAGGATCAAGCCTATGGATCCTCTCCTCTTCCTTACCAGGATGTGAAGGAGGATAAAATGCCGGAAGAACAACCTTCTGGCCTAAATGAAATTCCAACACCACCTTCGGAAGAAAAGAAGGACGAACTCTAAGGACAACCCTGTCCTTATGAAACACAGTGAAGGGTGGTTTAACTGAAAGTGCCTGTAACTCACTCACTCTGCGAGCGGAAGTGACCGCAACCAATAATACAGTTTTCAGAGTTAACAGTCTCAAAGGGCATGAATGCAAAGGCTCAAACGGAGACCCATCAGAAACTTGAGAACAAGGTTCAAATCCCAACCGGGCACCTGGAAAGGTGACGGAGGGAACATATTAGTGAGCCCTTTCAGAAACTGAGAAATTAAAGGAATTTTAAAATAGGAACACTCTTCAGACGAGCGCTTAAATATGGATAGCGCCGCCAGGAAACCTTTAATGGTATCCACTTGAAGGCCCCTGTGGGCCAAAGAAAGCAAAAAAGACAACTATGGGAATTTCACATGCAAAAGGATCCACATTCTTAACCCTGCACCAGTCGCAGAACTTACTCCAACGGCAACGGTACAGGGACTTTGTTGCGGGCCTTCTGGCCGAAAGCAACACCTCCATCACGTCTTCAGGGAGGTCCCAATCCTTATATCTCAACCTTTCAGAAACTAAGCGTGAAGGGTGAGTGACCTGCCCTCTGGATGGAGAACCTGACCCCCCCTCCCGTGAGAGCAGATCGTCTCGGTAGGGAAGACGACGTGGAGGACAGATCTACTAGTCGAGAAGGTCCGGGTACCACGTCCTCCGGGCCCACGCCGGAGCAATGAGGATAATGAGCAATGAGGATAATCTGGGAACCGAACCTCCATAACCTCCGCAGTACTTGCGGGATGACGGGGACTGGAGGGAACGCGTACAGCAGTGGGAATGACCACTCCACCACGAACGCGTCTCCTAAGGCTCCGTTAGGAGGAAATTCCCGTGAGCAGAACCTCTCGCACTTCCGGTTGACACTGCAGACGAAGAGATCCACTTGAGGGGTCCCCCAAAGGGCGAAGATCTCCAGGAGAATCTCCTGAGCCAACTCCCACTCGTGAGAGATCACGCTCTGCCTGCTCAGAGCGTCCGCCGTCTCGTTTTCGTCTCCTGCCAGATGAACTGCCGAGATTAAAACTTCCTGCTGGATTGCCCAGAACCAGAGCTGCATCGCCTCCCTGCACAGAGGAAGTGACCCTGCACCCCCTTTTTGTTGAGGTAGTGCATGGCCACCGTGTTGTCCGTCAGGATCAGGACATTCTCTCCTCGCACAGTCGGCACAAAAGCCTTCAGGGCTAGCCTGACGGCCCTCAGCTCCAACAGATTGATATGGAGTCTGGACTCCAACGGAGACCAATGACCGCTGACTATCAACTCGTTGGCATGAGCTCCCCATCCCGTGAGGGATGCGTCCGTCACGATAGTCACCTCCGGCCAGGGCAGCCAAAATGGAGCCCCCCTCATCAGATTGCCTTCGTCGGCCCACCACAGAAGGTCCTGGGCGACCGAAGACGGCACCTGAACCGTGTCCAACATCCTGCCGGAGGACTGAGACCACTGGAGCTTGAGTGCCCATTGCAAAGATCTCCTCCGCAACCAGGCCTCTGGCACCAGAAGAATGCAGGATGCCATGAGGCCGAGCAGTCTCAAGAACTCGAACGCTGGGAGAGGGTGGGCAAGTTGAAACTTGTGCACCATCTGCTGAATGTGATGAGCCCTCACCTGGGGAGGAAAACACTGCCCCAGGGACGTGTCGAGCACTGCTCCAATGTACTGGAGCCTCTGAGTTGGTGTCAAATCGGACTTCTTTAAGTTAAGGGAGAAGCCCAGCTTGTGGAGGGAGTGGCAGCTGACTGACAGATGATCCAAGACTTTCTCGGGAGAGCGCGCCCTGATCAACCAATCGTCCAGGCAGGGGTAGACGTGAATCCCCCCTTTCCTGAGGTGCGCTACCACCACTACCATGAGCTTGGTGAAGACCCTTGGGGCGGAGGTCAATCCGAACGGCAGGACCCGAAACAAAGTGCGAGTCGACAACCGCAAACCTCAGGTACTTCTTGTGCTTTGGATGGATCGGCACATGAAAATAAGCGTCCTTGAGGTCGAAAGACACCAACCAGTCCTGAAGTTGAAGGGCCTGGAGGAGAGAGTGTAACCATCTAGAACTTGTCCTTCCTGAGGAGTTTGTTCAAACCGCGCAAGTCCATGATGGGTCTCAATCCCCCATCTTTCTTGGAAATCAAAAAATAAGGGGAACACCATCCCTTGTTCCTCTCTGCTACAGGTTCCAGTTCTATGGCGCCTTTCTCCAGCAGGGATTGAATTTCCTGCGCAAGGAGCGGATCCGGACTCTTCAAAGAGAGATTCCCCGGTGGATTGTCGTGAGGCCTCTGCCGAAAGGGAAGACAGTAGCCGTGGGTTATGACCTCCAGAACCCACACATCTGAAGTAATGGCGCGCCACTCTGCAAGATGCTGCGCCAGCCTTCCCCCAACCGGCGAACCATGGGACATGGCCTCATGACTGAGCTGAAGCGGCTGCGGCGTTGCGTGAGGGCAAAGAGGCAACAGCCCGAGCAGCCTTGGCACCTCGAGTACCTTGTTTTCCACCTCTGGCACTCCTATGGTGGCCCCTTTGACTGGCAGCTCCTGTTGCTTTACCAAAGGATGAGTAATAACGAAAGGAACCTCCCCACCATTGCTGTCAGCTAGGATGAAAAGGCAGAGGTTGTCGAACTGCAGCGCCCAACGACTTCGCTGCAGCTTTGGAGGTCTGCAACCTCTCAAGGCTCTCGTCAGCCTTGCTGCCAAAAAGATGTTCCCCGTCAAAGGGCATGTTGAGGAGCCGTGCCTGCACATCAGGAGCAAACCCCGACTTCCGCAACCACGCAAACCTGCGTATCACGCTGCTCGCCGCCATGGACCGGCTGACGCAATCTGCCATGTCCAAAACCGACTGAACGGCCTCACACATAGCATCCTTGCCATCCTGAACCATGGCAAGGAAACCATCCCGTTCATCCCCTTCGGGAATATGTTCAGCCGCCAAGGAAACAGTTCCACAGAGTGTGTGTGACACGAGACAAGGCACGAATGGAGTTGGCCGCCTAAAGCGCCATACACACTGCAGAAAACACTTTCTTCGCCCAGCCGTCAAAACGCTTGTCATCCCTATCAGGAGGGATGGTAGGGTACGACGCCTGCTTTGCCGGGGCTGTAGCCGTCTGCACCACCAAACTCTCCGGAGTAGGGTGCTTGGGCAAGTAGCAGGGGTCACTACTGGCTGGGCAGTATTTTCGCGGCAAAGAATTGCTCCCCGGAGCGGTCCAAGCCGCTGCCACCCTTCTTTGCAGAGCCATATGGAATGGCAGTACCGGGTCAGTTGGTGGACCAATGTCGAGGATATCCGTAAGGTCATCCTGAACAAACTCCCCTGGGGGAGCAGACCATCCTAAGTACTCGGAGACCCGTGACATAAGTCGCCAGGACGAAGAATCGGCATGAGTGCCATGCTCAGGCCTACAAAACTCCACCTCCGGAGGGGTGTCCAGTCCACTAGCATCATGTAGGGACTGCCTCAGGTCCTCAAACTGGCTATGGCCCGAGAGAATCTCGTCAGGCACCGTGTCAGGCACCATGCCATCATCACAGCCCTCATCCATCTCTGAAATGAATTCCAGATGGCGGTAAGAAGGCACAAAACTGGAACCAATGCCATGCTTGACCTTGGCGAGAGCCTTCCTAGGTGGTTCCCCCGAGCCACGGGGTACCCTGTCGACACAGCCCCGAAAGGCGCCGAGAGAATCGGCATCGACGACAGACGCAGCGCCGACAGCATTGACGGTGTCGACACAGGCCTCGAAGGCGGAGCCCCGAGCGTGTCCCTCGACATCCTGGGCGCCGACGGCGTCAATGACTTCCTCGAAGACTTCACAGGTTCACACGGTCTCGAGCGCGTCTAGGACCGGGACCTGGACCGGGCATGCCGAGAATGGTTCCCCTTGTCTGAGCGGGACCTTTCCCGCGAATCGCGGCGACCACCCGAGCCCGAAGGCGTGTGAGCGGCGTCTCTCGGCTGATCATGACCGACCCCACTCGGAGGCGCCGACAGACCAGTGCCCTGCGATTCGAGAATCACCAACATTTTCTTCCCGAAGGAAGCCCATTCCTCTGGTGTCGCATGCTTGGTGGGGTAAGCGACCCGCCGACGGGCGGAGTCCTCGGATGAGGACGGGGAAGGTGACCGATGACGGCGCTTCCAGGTGTGCCTCGAAGAGGCAGAGGAGTGGCGAGACCGACTCGGGGACCGAGACCCACTGGACTTCCGACGACCACGCGGAGAGACGCCCCTCAAGTCGTCCGTTCGAAAGCCCCGCAGACCTCGACTTCCGGGGCTTGGACACCTTACCTACTGATAACTTCTTCTTACGCTCCCACAAGGCTTTTGACGGAGGCCCAGTCATCCGTGTCATGGGCCACGCCGAGGCACCAGAGGCAGGTGTTGTGCGGGTCCATGACCGACACCTTGGATCCACAGTCCCCGCACTTCTTAAAGCCCAGACGCGGTGTGGAAGACGAGGTGGACATCTTCATGAAGAAATCGTACACAAACAGGTTCGAAGAACCGAGATGAACAACAGAAACTCCAAAGAGTCGAGGCGTACCGAGATTCACGAAGCGAACACGTTCGCGGAAAAAACAGAACTGAGGCTACGGGCATTGTGCGTCCTACTTATCACATCGGGTGACGTCGGCGGAGGTCGTCGAGGACTGCGCATCAACGCAGAACATTTTCTGAAGCAGCACAGCTGTAGCTGTGGTGATTACTGTCATAGATATGGAATACGTCAGAGGACCCAATCCCCTCGAAATATTTCTTCTAGAGCATACTCTATGAAGGAACTTAGAACAACTGTTTCTAACAGAAAGACTGTTTTCTATGTTTGTGTATATTTATTTATAAGCATCATATGTTTATGAGGTCCATATGTACAGAGCTGGTATGATTTGGTCCTGGACCAGAATTGAAGGTAGGTGGCAGCCGGGGGAATTATTGGGGTTAAGTTCAATAGTATCGGTAACCATACACTACGTGGCTGGATTAGGTCACCTGAACCACAGCAGAGCAAAAGTCCAATGCTATGCACACTTCACCACTCAGAAGGATGCATCAAATACTTGCAGAAGAAACAGAGATAATGTGAGGCTTCTGTGGTTAGTTTCACATGAAAGCAGTCTGGGAGTCATCGCGAGCCAACTACACTGAATTCAGTGTTTCAAGCTCAGGGCACTGATGGGCAGGCTCAGTTTTCACATTCGGCACTTCACACTGCTTTTCAAACATAGACACAGATAATGCAGGGCAGTCTTGAGATGCAACTAAACGGATATCAGCAGCACAAGAATTTAGATCACTGCTGGGTAGGCTTATTTTCTTGTTAAGTATTTCTGATATTTTTCTGAAATCCGGTGCAATCTGAGTCTTAATGGTGCCACTACACTTTCTAGCAAAGCACTGCTTGGCAGGTTCATTGACATTTTTGGTCTTCAACCCCATTTGTAAACATGAGCAACGAGGAGCACTCTGGAAACCCTTTGTAGGGCTGCAATGCTGATATCAGGTCCACAAGAACTTGAAGAGCTGGGCAGGCAGAGTTTTCATTTTCAACATGTCGGGTTATCATTTTCGACATGTTGCACTGTTTCTTACAAAAATAAATTTCACTGGCAATGCAGCATGGTTCATGGTTAGGCGTTGGACTGGAGATTGGTTTTAATTTCTTGGGACTAACCGCCATGTTTACAGGCAAGCCCGGGCTGCTTTCAGGGTCAGAAACACTGCTCGGCAGGCTCAAGTCTATCTGTCAGCACAGGTGTTTCCATTCAGGCCCAACCTTCACTCCAGTTTCCAGCAGAACATGTACACTCTACTGAATGGGCTTAAGAGATTAGGACGTGGGTTGATATCCAATTTATTGGTTCTTACTTGCACCCCCCACATTACCACCCTCTAGCAGGTCTGTCGTGTAACACTTTCGGGTATCTGGATACCTCTGTGTACCTGGAACAGCACTTCATCTCTCCAAAGTAAACTTAATTCCCTTGTGCGTGTACAAAGGGGCAGATTCTCAATCGTTTGTCCTCACTGAAGGGGACACCGGGTCAATAACTCTCAGACCAGCCCACCTGTGAGAGTCTGTGCTCCCAGTAGGGAGATAGCATTTCCACAAAAGGTGCAATGGAGTGGAAATACCAGTCTACAATAGAAGGGACACAACAAACAGGCTATAAAGCAAAATGTGCCTGACTTTGATAGCGAGATCCTGTTGTATCACAGTGGTTTAAGCAGAGTCGGCCCTTCTAAACTAAAGTGGTAAATGGTAAACGGGGCAGTTGCTCCGGCTTAATGGATACACAATGGGACGTATATGGGATACATTACTCACCGTAATCGTATTTCTGATGCTAGTATCTGCTTAGATCAGTGGTCTTCAAACTTTTGTGGCCTGGGCCCCCCCTGAGCAAAGTTTGGGCAGGCCAGGTCCCCCCAAAAGTGCCAGATGGACAGTATGTAGAAATCGCTATGAACCTTTGCGTGCCGTCACAGCACCCTACTCCCAGTACAGACCCTGGGCTCTCCCCACCCTACTCCCACCACTATCCCAGTACTGCTGCCCATCCTGCTCCCACCACAGTCCCATAACACAAGCATACACACATCCATACACATTTAAATAAAAAATAAATCGCCATAAACGTACCTTCTGCAGGGGCCTGCGCATGGTTGCTAAAATGCCCCGCTCCAGGGTTGCTCTGCCCGTATGTGCGAGGAGGCGCAGGAGCACCCCCTCGCACATACATACATGCAGTGCCCCAGCCAGCATTTCCAATGAGCTATGCAAGGCTGGCGAAGCAAAACACCCCCAGCGTTGCATGGCTCAGTGATCATGTGCGGCTGGGGAAATGAACTGTCAAAGGCAAACAGTGTTTCCCTTTCACAGTTCAGCCAGCCCAGGAGCACTACCCCTCAGCTGGAAAAAGCAGCTGAGGGAGTGCTCAGTCATTCACTGGGCTGGCTCCTCAGCTCCTCCATAATGGATGAGGTGGCCAGTGGGTGGACGCCCCCTCACCCATTATGGATGAGCCGGCAGGCTTGGATTGGCCTATAGAGCAATAGGGCGATGACTGTACCAAAAATGCAAGCAAAATGCTAGTGTAGGGCAGTCAAAATGGGCCACTTTTTTGCCCAATGTGGGCCAGTTTGAGTTACTTCACTATGCAGCTAGTAGTTTTTACCATTGTTGCTGAATAAATATTCTTTAAATATCACAATTTGTTTACATTTGAACAAAAAACAACCCCTTGGGTACAATTCTAACAGTCTGTGACTAAAGGACTGAATATCCATTTGCAACTGCTGGCCATTTTTTCCATTGGTGCCTGAGACCGTTTTATGGTCTAGTCTGACCATGTGAGCTGCCCCTTCCCATTTCCTCCAATCTAATGAAAAAAAAATTTTTTAAAAATTATTTTTTTTACATTCTTTTTTTTTACACACGCATTTCATGCTGGGCTCTGGTGCCCCCCCCCTGGGATGCGGCCGCGCCCCCCTGGGGGGGCACGCCCCACAGTTTGAAGACCTCTGGCTTAGATTCACATGCTGTGCATAGGCCGACATCTAGTGTAAGCTGTGGAGTGTTACAGTTTGTTTTTCGAAACTCAACAAGGGGCGTCGAACTAGGGCGTGCCAGTAATACTATCCCTAGTGTGAGGTCCACTGCACCCATGATCCCTCACGCGTGTAGGACCCTCAGATTGTATTTTTTCATACATGAGGTAGCATGAGCAGTAGCGTGAGTACAGAGTATCCAAGCAGATAGATAGGTAGGACTACAAGCATCCATGCACCTTCTCTCAGAGGGGAGGAAGGGCGGGCGCATGTGAATCTAAGCAGATACAAGCATCATAAATACGATTACGGTGAGTAATGTATCCCTTCTGAGGCTTGTGGAATCTGCTTAGATCACATGCTGTGCATAGATTAGCGAGCAGTGTTAGAAGAAGGAGGTGGGATGTGAGAAGGGTCATGAGCGAACAAATGTCTTAGAACCGATTGTCCCACTCGAGTATCTGTCTTGGAATGAGTATCAATGTAGTAGTGCTGAGTAAAAGATTGAATAGAGCGCCATGTAGCTGCTTTGCAAATGGTGTCCATTTGCAATGAAAGCCAGAGTGGCCCCAGTACCTCTAGTGGAGTGGGCCCTTGGCATAAAAGGCAGTGTCTTTTCTGAAAGGGAGCAGCACAGCTGGATACATTTAACTATCCATTTAGAGATGGCACCTTTAGAGATGCAATCTCCTTCTCTGCCTGTAGCTACGGAGACAAACAGTTGATCTGTCTTTCTTAGCGGTCTAGTCTTGTCTACGTAGTAGAGGACCGCTCTTCTCACATCGAATATGGGTAATTGCACCTCAGCAGAGCTTTTGGGTTCTTGGAAAAAGGCTGGTAGCTCAATGGACTGGTTAACATGGAATTTGGAAATAAACTTAGGTGAGAACCTAGGGTGAGTCCGTAAAACCAGTTTATCCTTATGTATAGTAAAGAAAGGATCCTGCACTGACAGAGCCTGAATTTCACTGACCCTTCATATGGATGTAATGGCTACTAAGAAGGCAGTTTTATAAGTCAAGTGTTTGAGACTAGCTTTATGCATGGGTTCAAAGGGGGGGTCCCATGAGTTTAGCAAGCACCACATTAAGGTCTCACCCTGGTGGTGGATGCTAAATTGGAGGGTGGCGTCTCTTCACCCCTTCCATAAAGGCCTTGACAACTGGCATCTTCCACCATGACACCTTGTTATGGGAGGTGATGTAGGCTGACAGCGCCGTCAGGTGTACCTTGCAGTGAATTAAATACCAACCCTGCATCCAGTAAGTGGAGCATGTAGGTGACAATATTGGAATGAGTGCAATCAACTGGGTTGATTTGTTTATTCTGGCACCAAATAACAAATATTTTCCACTTATCAAAGTAACAGTGCCTTGTGTTAGGTTTCCTTGATTCTTTTAAGATATCCATACATCTCTGTGGTAAATTGAGATGGCCAAACTCTATGACTGGATTGAGGATGCACCGTTTGTCCTCTGTGCTGGGAGAGTAGGTTGTACCAGCACAGGAGTCTGATGGGTTCACACACCGCCAGTTTGCGCAGGTGCGGGAACCACGGCTGTCACGCCCACATGCGAGCAACTAGGATGAGCGTCATCGATTCCCTGTGTATCTTGTTGACCACCTTCCTCATCAGAGGGGTTGGTGGAAAAGTGTAGGCAAACATCCCTGACCAGTTCATCCATAGAGCGTTCCCATTGGAGCCTGGCTGGGGGAACCTGGATGCGAATCCTGGGCATTGTCTGTTTTCGCCTGTGGTGAATAGGTCTATAGTGGGGCAACCCCACTGTGAGAAGAGGTCTCCTACGGCTTCTTCGTGTAAACACCATTCGTGTTCTTCTGGGAGGGGATCTCTGCTCAAAGCGTCCGCTAGTGAATTGAGATCCCCTGGAACATGTTGAGACAAGAGGTAAATGTTCCGTCTGAGTGCCCATATCCAAATTTTCTGGGCAAGCTTGGACAGATTTGACGAACGAGTACCCCCCCTGTTTGTTTATGTAAAACATTGCCGTCATGCTGTCTGTTAGGATCTGCACTGACAGGTTCGATAGGTGGGGCTCGAACGCTCGAAGCACTCTGAAGACTGCCAGAAGCTCTAGCAGGATGATGTGATTCTTGGCCACTGTGTGAAACCAGAGGCCCTGAGCTGTGTGGTGAAGGAGGTGGGCTCCCCACCCGGACAGGGACACGTCTGTAGTGACTACGGTCTGTATTTCTGGTTTGTAAAAGGGTTTCCCCTTTGAAAAGTTCTCTTTTGTCCACCAGCGAAGACTCTGTACCGGTGTTGGCGAAACGACCACTAGATCGTCCCACTGACCACTTACCCGAGACCACTGTTTCACCAACCATTACTGCATGGGTCGCATGCGCAGGCGCGTGTGGGGAACCAGCTAAATACATGACGCCATCATGCCTAGCAAACACATCGCTTTGCGAACCCTTGTCTGGCGACCAGACTGATATTGAGGAATTTGCAGTAACCGATTCCAAATTCTTTCCTCTGATGGAAAGGCCAACCCCTCTTGAGTGTCTAGGACAGCTCCTAGGAACTGTTTGGAGGTGCTTGGCACCAGGCTTGACTTTTTCTCATTGATTGAGAAGCCAAATTGGAAGAGGAGGTCGATCGTTCTTTGAATGTTGGATCTGCAAATTACGGGGGTTTCCCCTGTGATGAGCCAGTCGTCCAGATAAGGGTACACTGGGATTGCCTCCCTGCGTACGTGCACCGCCACCACCGCCAGTACGTTGGTGAATACCCTTGGAGCCGAGGCTATACCGAAGGGCAGCACCTTGAAATGGTAGAGCTGACTGTCCACCTTGAAGCGCAAGAATCTTCTGTGCACTGGGAACATGAAAATATGGAAATAGGCATCTTTCATGTCCAATGTTGCCATGTAATCCCCCTTTTTTAGTAGAGGGATTACTTCCAGAAGTGTAGGCATGCAAAATTTGTGGGGCTTGAGATACTTGTTTGCAGGGCGTAAGTCTAATACTGGGCGCATTGTTAGATCTTTTTTGGCACAAGGAAGTAAGTTGAATAAATACCCTTGTTTACCTGGTTGCCCGGGACGAGTTCTATCGCATCCTTTGCCAGTACAATGACGATCTCCTCGAGGAGGATTCTTTGGTGCTCCAAGGAGTGTATTTTCTGTCTTGGAGGATAGTTGCAGGGGCGTTCCAACAGTTCAATACAGTATCCCGCGGACACTGTGGACATCACCCATCTGTCCAAAGTGATCCCTTCCCATGCGTGGGTGAAGGTGGTAATGCGCCCCCCTACTGGGGATGCATTGGAAGGGACGCTTAGCGGAATGTCACTGTTTGTTGGGGGGCGTATCGCCTCTACCTGGGCTGCCTCTCCCCCTACCACAGCCCCTCTTTTGAACTCTGGCAAACCCTGGGTAGCCTGTTGGTTGCCTCCCCGTGATGTTCCTTGGCCTTGAAAGTAACTAGATCCTCGCTGGGAATTTTGGCCGCAAGAGCGACGAAAATTATTTTTCCCTCGTTGGTTTGTAGTTCGTTGTCCAAGGGACTTTAGGGTGTAATATTCATCCTTGGCTGTTTTGAGCACCTCTTCCACCGCCTTTCCAAACAAGACATTTGGTTCCACCGGCATGTCGATGAGGGTGGCTTGGGTCTCGGGTTTAAACCCCGACTGCCTCAGCCAAGCGTGTCTCTTGATTACTGTGCTCTCTGCGATAAGCCGGCCTGCATTGTCTGCTGCGTCAAAGGTAGCCTTGACAATGCATTCGAACACCGATCTTCCTTCTGACGCAATCTGGGCCAACTGGCTCTTTAGAGGTTCAGGTGCGGAGGCAATAAGGGCAGCTACCTGTTCCCATT
Organism: Ambystoma mexicanum; assembly: GCF_040938575.1. Taxonomy (NCBI): domain Eukaryota; kingdom Metazoa; phylum Chordata; class Amphibia; order Caudata; family Ambystomatidae; genus Ambystoma; species Ambystoma mexicanum. The sequence continues at coordinate 916,771,286 of NC_090933.1, read as the reverse complement.
GGTGACAGTTGTAACTTGCCAGCAGAGTGGTGGTATTAGCAATTCTTGCCTGGTAAGCGGAAGTGGAAGCAACTTTCCTTCCTATCCCATAAATCATTTTGCTCTCCTTGTCTGGGGGAGCTTCAGAGGATGCTAGAGGTGTCCCTGCCCTCTTCCTGGTGGTTGTAACCACTAATGAGTCGGGTTTAAGCTGACCCCTTATGTAAAGTGGATCGGAGGGGGCAGCCCTGAATAATTTCTCTATTCTTGGGTTAACTGCCCGGGTAAGATTAGGGGTGAGAAGAGAGGGGTCAATTCTGCATTGAATAGACTTCAGAATTGGTATGGCTTGGGAAATGGATTTTCTGTCCCCCATAATTTGCTCTGCAAAATCCCTCTCTTTTTGAGCCCCCTGAGTATCTATCTGAAAATGGGCTGCAGCTTTAGCTAAGAACTCGTTCAGTAATGGCTGATTATCCACAGGTGAGGCGTTCACCGGTGGGTCCTTGGGAATAGGGGAGTCGAGACTATAGGCCTCTGCCTCGTCTTCCTCCCCCTCATCCTGGTCCTCATCGTCTCCATAATAGTCGACCCCTGCCTGGTCGTCCAGTGTTTGTATCTCTGGATCCTCACCATACTGCTGGTAAGGTTCAATAGAGAATGGGTCTGAAATCAGCCCCTGAACTGGAGTCTCAGTAGGGAGTCTCTTAGTAGGAGGTTGAGGGTCTTTGGATCCCAAAGGAGTAGAAGTAGCAGGTGTATTCTGATAGCTCAGGAAGTAGTCAGGGATTTTCTTGTAAAAATTTGCCATAAAAGACATTCTCCCCATCACTCTGTCGATGTCTTCCGAGCTCCATTCTTTGGAACTGGGAATTACCTTTTTCTGCTGTGGTTCCGCTTCTATTCCCATATCCCGGGGAGTGGGAGGGACAACTTTAGGCCTGGTGACAGGGTCAGGGGTCGAGGACTTCTCAGAAGAATTTTTGTTTCTCCTTCTGAACCTGGAGTTCAGAAGCTTTTTTGTGTTTCTCCCCTTTTCCATGTGTAGAGGCATGTTTCCCTGACTCTTTGGCTTTCCCTGAATCTTTCGATGCCTGGCGTCGAGATTCAGAGGAGGGTACACTAGGTTCTGGAGTTTTAGAGGAGGTACCTCGAGACTCGGAGGCAGACGTAGAACGAACTGCCGGAGTTGACTTTGAACATGCTGCTTGGGGGCAGAGGTCGGATTCGTCTTCCGACGACCATACCTCTGTGACCTTAGGTAACGTGGCACTTTTAGCAATCATAGACGGTTGCTGTCGGGGCGAACGTGACCTGGAACGCCCAGAGGACACCGATTCTGCAGACCGCGCTCTCTGTGCCTTTTTCTGCCGATCACTCAACACACATGTGGGGTTAGTGTGTTTAGATGAAGGTGTGTGGGTAACGCTCTTGCCGCCGGGTGTAGTCACCATAACTGCCCCACCGGACAGTCCTCCGAGGTCGGGGGTTTGCACTTGGATGCCTAAAGACACCCCTGTGCCCTCGCCGTCCGATACGGCGGCTTTGCTGCCATCACTGAAGGAACCCACAGCGTCCATGGCCTTGAGCTGCCTGGCGTAGTGGACCCAACGTTTGGTGGAGCGGTCCTCAAGTGTCTTTGCTTTGAAGAGCTTACACTGTCTGCAATTTGCTTCAGGATGGTCCCTAGGAAGACACAGATTACAGGTGTTATGCTTATCTACCGAAGGGAACTTACGGTTGCACTTGGGGCAGAATTTAAATGGAGTACTCTCCATATGTTAATATCTGGCAGCGGGCGAGTGTATGTAGGAAAATAAACGAGTGTGAGTATGTCCACCCCCCCTCTCCCTACTTGCGGGCTGAGGCCAGAGGCCTTCTGAGGCCCAGGCCGAGGCCAGAGGCCTTCCGAGGCCCAACATCCGTCGTGCAGTCTCCACGGCTGTTCATTCTCCAGTACCGGCGTCGATCTTCGGAGTCTCGTCATGGGATTTAAGGAACAGGGATTTTAGGTTAATTTATGATAAATGGCTGAAAGGCAAGGAACTCTGCAATTATGCTTCTGACAAGTATGGCGGAAAAAACAATCTGAGGGTCCCAGACGCGTGAGGGATCATGGGTACAGTGGACGTCACACTAGGGATAGTATTACTGGCACGCCCTAGTTCGACGCCCCTTTTCGAGTTTCGAAAAACAAACTGTAATACTCTGCAGCTTCCACTAGATGTCGGCCTATGCACAGCATGTGATCTAAGCAGATTCCACAAGCCTCAGAGACATGGTTTCTGCACAGTGCGACATTGCAAATGACTTCATAGATTTTGTAGAGCTGTTGGAGAGGAGCAAATTCCTCCAAATTATTTTAGTAACGTTACATCCAAATCACAAAATAAAACGCACATTAACTTCTGCAGCAGACGGTGGATCCAACATATCTACAAAGTCATTCAGGACGACAAATTATGCAGTAACCTTGTCCATACATCCAATTATGTGTATCTATTGATTCAGAGCACTACACATAGTAATAATAGCCGGGAATTTATTGTGTGAGCTAACTTTATCAAGATAATGTTTGCAAAATAGTCAAAGTAGGGACAGTTATCAAACATTAAATGTAGATGTTCTGCAAAATCAACACTATTGTAAAACCAATGAATGTGATCAGTTTAAAAGGTCCTGGTGAAGTCCATTTTTTACTTGTAAGGCAGTATGTTTTTCTAGCTGTTTGCGGGAGAAACACAGACTCACGTCACCTAAACTTTTAAATGTTGGTTGTTTTACACGTATGAAGAGATTGGGTGTGTTTATTAACCACATCTAAGATTGTAGGAGTATTAAACAATGTTACAGCAAATGTTTATGCTTGTTTACTCAAACATATGTAACTATTATCAAAAGTACCCATACTTTAATTTTTGTAGTAATATACATCGGTTTAGTTACAAACAACATGCACATTTACATTTTTTGTACAATGTGATACAAATGAACTAAATGTGATTATTTGTGACAGTTATATGTGACAGTTAAGTCAGTGAATGTGATTTTTCATGGACTGAGTTACAAATTACCCACAATTATATTATATACTAAGATATTGTTCCATGAGAGAGACCAAACATAGTTTTTTTCCAGTGCTTTGACGTGTGTACTATATTCAATGTGATTCTACGAGGACCTGGGTTGCCAGGACTGAGTACCGGGTACCTCAATTTTCGAATATGCCAACGCTCAACTTTACACCAGGAAAAACAAAGGGTATACAATCCCAAGATATCAGCATATTTTCTCCCATACAATAGCAGCATTTCCAAATAAACTAGCCTCGCTCTAACCACAGCCATTCAGAAATATCGAACCAGAGTACCCTTGTGGAGGCTTTCTTCATGCCACTTCTGCATGCAGAAGGGGAGCTGAATGAAACTGGCACAGTCATTGCATATGCTGGCAAAGAACTGGATGTGCAGCATGCAGAAAAATCGAGACCAAAGTATACCAGCCAACTATGTTCAAATGGTATACCTTTCTATGTATACACAGAAATAGGTTTGGCATATCAGCTTTTTAGATGTCAGTTGCATAAAGAAAATAACATACATAGAAAAATATTTACACAGCTTGAATGCAGGCAACACAAATAATGAATTACTCTGATAAGGCCCTTTTAGTAATCCAATTCCATACATTTCCAGTCTCCACTTCCTTTCCTTAAGCTACCAATCCTATTAGATTGATCAAACACTAGCATTTCAACACAAAAAATAAATTACTTCTTTTACAGATCCTCAACAAGAAGACCATAGTGAATGCATAGACTACTGAAGCAGTCTGTACCAAGGCTGTCACCGAGACCTACAAATCAACCTTCAAAGAATGCAGAATACTGCAGCCCACATTCTCCTGCACCTAAGAAGCAACCACACTACTCTGTTAGAAATACTATATTGGTTTCCTGTAGACATGCACATACTGTTCAAGGCCTTCTATATCCCCTACAGGGTTTCCAGCTAGTACAGTAAATATTTTTCACAAAGAAAAAGCTCACATTATATAACCGGACACCTCCAACCTGCAGCAGCATGCAGAGTCCTAGACACAGCAAAAACTAAGGTGGAGGTCACACAATCTCAGTGCAAGCAAACAAACTCAAACATATTCACAGCCCAACTTTGTGACAAAGACAACACCTAATACCCAGCAAAGCCGGGAACTGGGCCAATGCCACCAGACCATCACTGTTATTGACTTTTCACTATAGAAATAGCCTTAACTTCAGAGAGAATGCTTACATTTCAATAACTAGCCAGTCAAACTCTTTTCAAATTCTCCATGATTTAATTACTGTCCTCCTGACAGGCTGAATTACGGAATGGTACAAGAGACCAAGACTTCTTCACAAGATAACTTCTAAAGTTTCATCCTTAGGCCACAGACAGCATTCATCTTAATGTCTCCATCCACATTCTGAAATCACAGTCAAGAAATAAAGCTGAGCATCTAGGAGAAATGCCTCAACCTTCAGGATATATTCTATTTAAATATGTGTTACCAAGAAAACACAAAGTGCTTACCTTGAACATGAAAAACCTCGTTTAACAGAGCTTCATTTACTGCTGTAGAACTGGCATTCCCCATGTTATGGGACCAGCTCTGACAAATGGCTTGCAGAAGCAGGGTCTGTGCTCTTGTTGACTGCAATGTGAGGTTGGGAAGCTCAAATATGTATTCTCTTACTGGAACATGAGATCTCTTAGCCCTGGAAACAAAAAAGAAAAAGAGCACTTGTAAACTGCATTACGAATAGTATACGGATACTCATACGACCGAAGAATGCTCTGCCTAGTTGGGCGTGGGAACATCATGCATTTGAGTATTTGGAAACAACCAATGGTATGCAAGCTACTAGGGCCTCTTGTACTCGATGAATGTGAAACCATCTGCCCCGAGATTGAAATGTCCTAAACGTCCATGTGTGCAAAAGGGATCATATATGTGGAGATCTAGAAAGGATACATTCCATACAAAATAAGGAAAACAATGCATAAAAAGATCTGTCATTAAAGCAGCATCCAAGGACATGGCACACAAAAGAGGCAGTGTGCTGATTTCTAGAGTGTATATTGATTCATTAGAGACTTGTACTGCTTCCAGTCCTGCACTGCATTGGAAACTCCCTTGTTTGGGGACTATGAATTGCTATTACCCCAAAAGGGAGGATTTGAAGTGATCAAATGAACTATTTCTGAATCTGTGATGCCCCAATACGTATACAAAATGATTCAGCATCCACTGATAATGTTATCCCCACCAACGGTACCACTCCTTCCCTTTTTTACCAAGGAAAACCTGCTGACTTCTTCTCTAACATGTTTTCCTCCATATCCAGTGAAATTGCCCCATTTCACCGCTCCCTTATCCAAACCTTCATTATGTATTCGGACCAACTGCATGTCCTTCTATACTCTTCCAAGAATGCAGGCTCTCATCTTCTGCCAAAAACACAATAGGCGACTGGAGGTGGGTAACTGACCTGTAAATGTACCCACACGTTTACACACACAAAACACACATGTCTATGACTTTGTTTATTCTCATTTTAATGTTGCCCATATGTACAACCTATCTTGCCCTTCAACCATGCTAACTATGCCCTCCTGAGATGTTTAAGGCATAAGATGTGCTGATGTGCCCCTTATCTAGGGTTAGGGGACAGACGGAAGAGGCTTGCCCTATCTAGAACAGGCAATGAGTGAGTTTCTCTGTAACATTGTTAAAAAACACACTATTACGGGCACTTGGTGTTGTGCCCTAAAGCGTGATGATGGCCATACATGATGGTATTTCCTTTTTAATTTTCCTGATCAGCGGCCCCACAGCAAATATAAAAACAAGTGATTGAGCTAAGAAGCACAGCTTCAATAATTGTGAGCTATCTCCTTTGTTAGTGTGGGTTCGTCCCTAGTGTTCCTCTGGGTGGTATTCAATAACCAGAGGAACCAGCAAACAGACCTACCAGTTTCAGTGGCTTATCTGGGTATGCCACTTTCTTCAGGGTCTCAGTACCGTGTTGGGCACCGACGAGAGCAAGCTCGTCTGGTGGTGATTACTGCATCTGTAAATGGAAGAAAAGGGTGTGGGGGATGAGCGGATTGTAAAACAATCTTACCTTGGGTTTCATGAATGAGAATTCTCGGAGTGCCAAATGAACGATAGCTGACAGTTCGCCACGCAGTTCTTCAAACCCGTAGATGTTTCTTCTGGGATCGGGTCTGTCTATATCGCGCATGCGCTTCAATGCTCCGTTACATTAGGGCTATTAGGACCTCCATCTTGGAGTGTACACCGGCTATAATATGTTAATGCAAAACCCTACTCTGAACCCTCTGTCAGTGTCACTCGTGTTCCACAGGAACCCGTCATTCTCCATTATAAATACAGAGCATCAGCGGTGGATATCAGATGTAAAATACCGTGACCGTGTTCTATTTCTGCTAGGAACAGACCTTAACCTAGGACTTAACAGCCCATTACACAAAGACCCAATTTCACTTGCCAACTTCTTAGCCTCTATAGGATTCACACATCATGTACCTAGCCCAAATAAATCGACCATGAAAATCGCTAGACTGGCTCGCAGAACTCAACTGCAATACAACCAAAATAGCCATCACCCTCAATCTGTGGCCAGACCATACAGCTGTGCCCAGAAAACGAACACCCTGCTCTTACTCCCTGCGATCACAAGATGCTCCAGCAGCCTAAAGAATGACTCCTCCCTGTCCTCACAGCTGACCGCACCATCGCCTGAGCTGCTGTACCTTATAATCCTACAGACATAGTTAGCACCTAAAAACCCGCCATCCTGTCATCTATCAATGCCATCTCTCCACTCAAACTTCGTAGAACCAAACCAACTACGCATCCTGGTTTACACCTTGTCTCCAAGCCAATGTGGGCCAAGAAGCATGCCATTGAAACCAGCTGGCACAAATCCTCATCAGTAGCCAACAAAAACAACTTCCACAACTTCTCCAAGTAATACAAGCAAGCCATCCTTAAAGCCAAAGCAACTGCACTCTTTAACAGGATCGCTGATGCCAAATCCCAATCTCGCAAACTATTCACTATCCTACGTGAGCTCGAAACTCCAATCACATCAACTGCCAACTTCACCAACGATGGAACCTGGTGCCAAAATATTTAAGATGCCCTCACGAACAAGATTGCCACCATTCAGGAAAAAATGGAAAGGAAGAAAGCATCCATCCTTGTGAAAGCACACAAGATAGAGTCCAGTCTCTCCCTGCCCCCATCCCAACTCCGCCTCCACTGACGCCACATTCACCTTCCTTCCAGACACAGAATCGGAAATGTCACCCTCATCGCTGTTCTGAAACCCTCATGTTGCCAAGGTGACACCTGCCCAGCTCCCCTTATCAAAGATTGTGCAGAAGACCGTATCTCCATAATCACTGCATTTGCCAACTCCTCATTCACCAACAGCTTTCTCTCATCCAACCTTAAGGATGCTTGGATTTCCCCACTCATCAAAAAAACTTTCCTCGATCCTACTACTCCTACCAACTTCCGGTCCATCACCATGGCCCTGTTCCTTCTAAAAATCTTGGCTCGTGCTGCCTACATCCAGATAAAAGCCTACCTGGAACAACACAACATCCTTAGCCGATGGCAGTCAGGTTTCCATCCAGATCATGGCACAGAATCAGCCCTCCAAAAACCAGATGGATGACATCTGTGATGTCAGCAACCTAGCCCTCCTCCTACTGCTAAACCTCTCAGAAGCATTTGACTTGCTCAACCACCAAACACTTTGCCACCACCTCACCATGGCCGCCAACCTTTCCCCTATGGCCACCAAATGGATTGCCTCATTCATTGCAGATACAACAGCCTGTGTTTACGCAGGAACACAAGATCGCCAGAGCTTTAATTGGTTCTCGACTTGACTACTTTAACTCCCTTCTCGTCGGCACTTCAGAGCGCAACCTCAACAAGCTCCAGAACAATGCCATCCGAGCTGCTTTGAGCTTAGCCAGATGTGACCATGTCTCAATTCACAGAAAATCTGCACATTGGTTACCAGTTAGAGAATGTATCTCTCCATCATTCATCAATGTCTCTCTAATGCGGTTCCACCTTAAGTGTCACAGAGGATCTCCAAGAACAGCTCCTCTAAACCCACAAGACCAATCTACAGACACAGACTAACAACCCGCGCTTCAGACGTACTACAGCGGTCATTGTCGCCCATCTGTGGAAATAGCTACCTGCTCACTTGCGCTCTGTGCCTGCATACTGGCCGTTTATGAAACAAATGAAAATTAGATTATTTCAGTGACAATGAACTGCGACAATGATCCTTGACAATTAACCTTTTCTGGTATCTACTATTTTCCTTCCTGTTCCGCTCCCAACCCCCTGCAACCAGCGCCTTGATTCCTGTGGGTTTCGTACATTCTAAAATTTAAAAATAAATAAATACTTAACCCACACAAATCCATTACTGTTGTGCTTATGGTACCTTCTCATTGAAAATGCATTCTTAGAGAGGAAGTTAATATATTGAACTGTTTTGTGGGTCATGAGAAAACTAGCAGATTGTTATGTTATGTTATCTGCATTTATTTAGCGCAAGTTCACCCGGAGGCATCATGGCGATGAGGAGAATCATTCTACAAAGCCAAGCTAGAAGAGAGAAGGTAGTCTCCTGCAGGAGCAAGTGCAGAGCATTCCATGCTTTAGCAGCAGCAACCAAAAAGGCACGTCCTCCCTTGCGAGCTAACCTGAACCGGGGCACCACCACCCGCAAGTCTGCTTGCGATCGAAGAGAGCGAGTAGGCAGTTAGCGGGAGAATTTTGCTTGCAAAAACTCTGCTCCCGCGCCATAGAAGGCTCTGTGTACAAAGCACATATACTTAAACATGATCCGATGAGCGACAGGGAGCCAGTGCAGTTGCCTCAACAATGGAGTCATATGGGCTCCAAACGGAAGGCGAATGATGGATCTTGCAGCAGCATATTGGAGCAGCTGCAAGCGCCCGGTTAGGTAGCTGGGCTGAGCCAGATACAGAGAATGGCAATAGTCCAAAACGCTAAGGACCAGGGCAGCAACCACCGGGGCTTAATTTGCTGTGGGAATGAAAGGAAGAACCTTCCGCAAAACCCGAAGTTTAAAGTGGCCAGATTTACACACAGCCTTCACCTGTTCATCCATAGTCAATGTGGCAGAAATGCGCACTCCGAACTGACAGAACTGGTGTAGAAAGGGGGCCAAGGGAATTGGGCCAGAAATTAGACGTCTCCAGAACAGTTGAGGAGTAGAGGTCTCCACAACTAGGACCTCGGTTTTGCTACCTTTCAACTTTAACCACGTGAATGTCATCCATGTTCCCAGTTCCTCAACACAGTTTCTTAACAGGGCGGCCGTTTCAGATTTTGTCAGGTCAAGAAGGACCAAAATCTGGGTATCATCGATAAATGCATAAAACCGGAACCCATGAGCCTCAATGAGGAGAAGGAGGTATGTTATATAAATATTAAATAAGATAGGAGACAGTGCTGATCCCTGAGGAACTCCACAGGAAGGAGGTGCAGGGGCCAAACGAAAAGGAGAAAGAGACAGATTGTGAACGATCCACCAGGAAAGCTGTAAACCAGTCGAGGACTTGGCCAGAGATACCGCCTCAGCAAGCAGAGAAATTAGGAGAGAGTGGTCGACGGTGTCGAAAGCAGCCGATAGTAAGACTGCTCCGACACCGCTCTGGTCCACCAGAAGCATCAAATCATCCATCACTTAATTAAGAATAGATTCAGTGCCTCTGCCAGGCCGAAAACCAGATTGGAAAGGGTCGAGAAACTGGGAGGATTCCAGGAACGCAGAGAGAAGAGGAGATACCAGTGCTTCCAAAACCTTCATCAGAAATGGCAGGAGTGAAATAGGATGATAGTTGGCCAACACTGCTGGATCTAGAGAAGGCTTTTTAAGCAGAGGAATTACTATAAAGTATGCTTGAGAGCACTCAGGATCACTCCTGTAGCAAATGAGATGTTAACAGCTGAGGTGATATAATTAATTAAATCGGCGGATGTCTCCTGCAAGAGGGCCAGGGGTATCAACAGGAGATGCAGATTTCAATTTCTGGATGGCTAATAAGACATTCGAGGTAGAAAAAAGGGGGAATGTAGACCAAGACCCTACAGTAAGAGGGGGTTTGACGGGGGCCATGTCAGTTGTGGCTGCCATTGCCTCGATTTTTATGTTGTCCCGGATAGTCGCAGTCTTAGTCAGAAAGAAGGTGGAGTTGGAGTCACATAACTCCTGTGAGTGTGGAACTGCATTATGTCTTAACTTAGTTGTAGAGGGGGTTTGGGTAAATCGAATAGGGCTTCAGGTTTGTTAATAACCCTTTCCACTGTCTGCCCAAAATAAACTCCGTTGGCATTCACTACCTCAGTATGACAGGCGCAGCGGGCCTGCCGTCAGCACGCCGAAGGCGCTCTTAAGGCAAGCCCGTCTGGGCCCGTCCGTACACGGGATGTGCAGGATGAGCAGCATCCGTTAGGGGCCTCAACCCTATTTAGCTGGACAAAACGCAGTGTGCTTCTATCTCATGGTCTTGACAATACTAGATGGCCTTTTGGCTTTTATGATAGTCCCTGCCACCAAGAAAGCTGTACCCCCCCACTATGCTACAATGTGGTTTACTCAATACACTGTCCCTAGTTGCCTCCTCTATGGATTGTTACGATCTTTTATCCCATAAGGGCTTGACCTTCTTTTTATAACTGAAACATGGCTAAGAGACACATCTAGCCCTGCCAATTTCCAATCTTTTCCGGAAAACAATGCATTAATACATGAGGATCGTGTGGCCCACCACCAAGGTGGTGGTGTGGCCCTGATCCACAAAAACAACTAAAATGGGCATTGGATATCAGAAAATGACTTAGCTCCCCAACAAACTGATCAAAATGAGTGGACGATAGGTAAAATACTCAATTTTGGGCTTTTGTTGCAGAATTTTAGACATTTGGCAGCACACCTGACAATGACACATTTTGCATTTTTTGAGGGAGCAAGGTCAGCATAAATGGGATATCTGACTAATATATATGGAGCTTCTAATTACATCCTTCGATTTACATGCCTACCCATATGTTTGTGCTAATTGCAATGATGCATATGATGCTCACAAAACTCCAGGATTGTAATCGGATAAAATAAAATAATCAACCTAATGATGCTGAATGAATCATAACAGCAAAGTGCAGTCAGGACTAGATAAGTGCTATCCTATAATCATGTATACAACACTCCGTCGTCATGGACCTACTGTCAGTCATTGATGACTTGTTGAAAGTATAGATCATCCGCAGATGATAAAAGCAACACAGATTGACATTGTGCACGTCCCATTGAACGAAGGAACATCCTTTACAAAGAACGCCGCCATGGAAAGGGAAGAGGGGATGCGGGAGGCAAGAGAAAGGAGCAGATGTGGTGACCGCTGCCACCGAAATAAGCTAAGTAGGGAATCCTCATTCCTATCATGGCCAGTTATGGCATTGACAAAAGCTCTCTGAACATAATCTACCAAAGTATTCAGGCCTAGATGCCCACGCACAGCTTGTGCTTCAATGCTGAAAAAACTGAGCTACTGCTCGTACGATCTCACAACCTTCTACATAAATTTGACAAGGCCTACACATCCTATACCATAGACAGAAACTCTATACCACTCTCTAAAGTAGTAAAAACTCTAGGAGTTTACCTGGATGCATCCCTCACACTACCGATTCAGGTGAACGCGATAGCCTCAGCCTCAGCCTACACTACTAAACTGATAAATACTAGTAGACATTTCTTTTCCACTGACAGTTGCCTCACTTTAGCAAGAGCTCTCATTATGTCTTGACTAGACTATTGTAACACCCCTTTGCCGGAGCCTCCACAAGTAACTTAAAAAAACTACAAATAATGCAAAACAATGCACTGAGAGCAGCATTAAATATTGCAAAAAAAGAACATATCTCTGCGGCCAGAAGAAGTGTCCATTGGCTACCAATTTGCGAGCGAATACATTTCAAAACCCTCACCCTCACATACAAATTCCTAGCAAGCACTTCCCCAAATACCTTACCAATACATTTAAGAAAACACAATCAAACAGACCAACAAGTGCCTCCCACTCCTACCTGCTCGCAACCCCCAAATTGAAACTACAAAAATTGGAGGGATGCAAATTCACACTAGGAGCAGCAAAATATTGGAATGCCCTACATCGCCAGCTCAGGAACAAAACCTCCCTCTTGTCATTCCACAAAAGCCTCAAAACCTGGCTGTTCTCACAAGATGCATAACTTCCAGTATGCTTTTCTCCTTCGAGTTATGTATTACATGCAACTTTTACACCCCAAAATGATAGTATTACCTACGTACCTGCATTATGTTTTATGCTATTGCGCTTTCTGTAACCGCCAGCCTGATAACCACGGGTTTGGTGCGCTATACAAATAAATAAATAAGGGTGCGGGGGGGATGTAAAAATAAATAAAAATAAAGGGGACAGTGGGGGGGGGTGAGATGTCATTGGGGGAAGCCAGCCGTCAGGTGGTAAGGAATGTGGGTGTTCACCTGCGGTTCAAGCCTGTGTTCCTAGCCACCTGATTGGCTGGTCCCCTCCACCAGGGTGCCAATGTAATATATTCAACCCTCAGAAGGGCAGGTGACGGAATAATGGATCACATGAAGAGCCAGCTGCGTACACTGCCATTTTGTAACCCAAATTGCACCTGCCAGAGAGTCTTAACTTGAATAGTTCAGATACGTAGAATTAAATGCACAGCTTTTGTAAACATATGACCAAAACATTCCAAAAAGTAAAATAATACTTCATGTCAATAATTTTTTTATGATGGTTACTAATAATGTGATTACAAAAATACGAATCAGGTAAGCAGACAGACACAGATAATTAACACACACACACACAATGCCTTGCTGTTGTGGCTCAGAACCAAATTGACATATATATATATATATATATATATATATCTGCTTAGATTCACATGCTGTGCATAGGCCGACATCTAGTGGAAACTGCAGAGTATTACAGTTTGCTTTCCGAACTCGAAAATGGGCGTCGACACAGGGCATGTGTCAGGAATGGCACTCTGTCAAGAGTGGCACAGGGTACCCAGGTAGATTTTGGGTGGCTGCGCCGAAGTAAGGTAGCAGATAAGCACACACAGCAGGTAGTTAAACAAGAAAGAAGAGTAGGAAACTGTAGCTGTGAGCCAAAAGGGGCAAAAGATGCAAAGGTACAAACAAACTGGATTCCCTCTTGGGGTGTATGCTGAAATGGGAAAGAGTGTTCCACGAACCTTAGGAAACTCCAGCCTTCTACACAGATTGCTATAACAGAGGCCCACGCTGTATGCTCATGGCTGGGAACAACAGCAGTGGGTGTCTGTAACACTGAAAACGCGACAAGGGAAGGGGCAGAGGTTGCCTGCCGGAAACCAACAGGCAAGCTCTGTACAAAGGGATTACATAAGACACATGAGAAGACAAGAACAGATATATCCAGCGAAAAGGAAGTCAATGAGCAATCTAGCAGAAGGAAATGAAGGAAAGGCAGTTAGATTGAAGTAGATAACCTAAGGTGGAGTACAGAGGACTCAAGGAAGAGAACAAGGGAGCAGCAGTCCGGAAAACAGAAGGGCTGCAAAGTAGGAAGCAGGTCTGCAGTCAAGAGTGGCACTGGGTGCAGGCAAACTATAGTGGACTGCGGAGGACTGTAGTAGGCTGCAAGGCAGGGAGTCCAGAAGAACAGGACAGAGAGAGATTAGTAGTAGGCGACAGACAGAGAGCCCAAAAGAATAGGGCCGCGAAGTAGGGAGCCCAGAGGAGCAGGGCCGTAGGTAGCTAAGTGTAAAACAGGCTGTAAGGCAGAGGAGTGTAGCAAGCCGCAAGGCAGGGAGCCCAGGGGACAAGGGCTGTAGGCAGCGGAGGGAGACAGGCTGCAAGGAAGGAGCCCAGAGGACAAGTGCTGTAGGCAGCGGAGGGAGACAGGCTGCAAGGAAGGAGCCCAGAGGACACGGGCTGTAGGCAGCGGAGGGAGCCAACTGCAAGGAAGGAGCCCAGAGGACACAGGCTGTAGGCAGCGGAGGGAGCAGGCTGCAAGGAAGGAGCCCAGAGGACAAGGGCTGTAGGCAGCGAAGAGGTGCAGGCTGCAAGGTAGGGAGCCCAGAGGACAAGGGCTTGGAGACAGCAGAGTGTTGCAAGCTGCAAGGTAGGGAGTCCAGAGGACAAGGGCAGTAGGCAGCCAGAGTGAGGCAGGCTGGAGGCAGGGAGCCCAGAGGACAAGGACTGTAGGCAGCCGGAGTGAGGCAGGCTGCAGGGCAGGGAGCCCAGAGGACAAGGACTGTAGGCAGCCGGAGTGAGGCAGGCTGCAGGGCTGGGAGCCCAGAGGACAAGGGCTGTAGGCAGCAGAGGGAGACAGGCTGCAAGGAAGGAGCCCAGGGGACAAGGGCTGTAGGCAGCGGAGGCAGACAGGCTGCAAGGAAGGAGCCCAGAGGACAAGGGCTGTAGGCAGCAGAGGGAGACAGGCTGCAAGGAAGGAGCCCAGAGGACACGGGCTATAGGCAGCGGAGGGAGCAGGCTGAAAGGAAGGAGCCCAGAGGACAAGGCTGTAGGCAGCGAGGAGGTGCAGGCTGCAAAGTAGGGAGCCCAGAGGACAAGGGCTTGGAGACAGCAGAGTGTTGCAAGCTGCAAGGTAGGGAGCCCAGAGGACAAGGGCAGTAGGCAGCCGGAATGAGGCAGGCTGGAGGCAGGGAGCCCAGAGGACAAGGACTGTAGGCAGCCGGAGTGAGGCAGGCTGCAGGGCAGGGAGCCCAGAGGACAAGGACTGTAGGCAGCCGGAGTGAGGCAGGCTGCAGGGCTCCCTGCCTTGCAGCCGATCTCGCTCCGCTGCCTTCTACCTACAGCCCTTGTCCTCGGGCTGTAGGTAGAAGGCAGCGGAGCGAGATCGGCTGCAAGGCAGGGAGCCCGGAAAGGGCACTGGATCAAAACAGGATAATGCAGCAATAGGAACAGCATACAATGTAGCAGGTCAAGGCAAAAAGGAGCGGGGAGATCTCAAGATGCAAGACACTGTGCTCCTGATGGCAGCTGCTTATATATAGCCCTGCCCTGTTCTGAGGCAGGCTAATTAACAGCACCTGGGGCAGCACACCTGATGACAATCTGCCTCCTCCCTCTCTGGTCCTGAGCAGGTGGAAGCTGCACTGGCCGCTAGGGCTTCTGGGGATTTTGGTCCCAATAACGATGAATGAGAATAGCCAGGAATTGCGGACTGTAGCCAGGTGCATTATGGTAAATGTAGTTAATTGAATAAAATAAGAAGGAACCAAAGTTGAGCAAATGGAAATAAAAGACCAGGGCGTGAAAAGGAGTTGTTCAAGGAGTATTAGGAGGATAAATGAGTACCAAGTAGTCCATGATGGTTGCCAATGCGTGTGCCAGCGGCGCGGGCATGACAGCATGCCAGTAATACTATCCCTAGTGTGACGTCCACTGTACCCATGAGCCCTCACGCGTTCAGGACCCTCAGATTGTATTTTTTCTGACATGAGGTAACATGAGGAGTAGCGCGAGTACAGATTATCCAAGCAGATAGATAGAAAGATAAGACTGCAAGAATCCATGCGCCTTCTCTCAGAGGAGAGGAAGGGCGGGTCGCATGTGAATCTAAGGAGATACAAGCATCAGAAATATGATTAAGGTAAGTAATGTATCCCTTCTGAGGCTTGTGGAGTCTGCTTAGATCACATGCTCTGCATAGATTAGCGAACAGTTTTAGAAGAAGGAGGTGGGATGTGAGAAGGGTCATGAGCAAATAGATGTCTTAGAACCGCTTGTCCCACTTGAGTATCTGTCTTGGAATGAGTGTCAATGCAGTAGTGCTGAGTAAAAGTGTGAATAGAGCTCCAAGTAGCTGCTTTGCAAATGGTGTCAAGGGGTACATTTGCAATGAAAGCCAGAGTGGCCCCAATGCCTCTTGTAGAGTGGGCTCTTGGCGTAAAAGGCAGAGTCTTTTCAGAAAGGGAGTAACATAATTGGATACAATTGACTATCCATTTGGAGATGGCACCTTTAGAGACACGATCTCCTTCTCTGCCTGTAGCTATGGAGACAAACAGTTGCTCTGTTTTCCTTAGCGGTCTGGTCTTGTCTACATAGTAGAGGACCGCTCTTCGCACATCTAGTGTGTGTAGTTTCACCTCAGCAGAGCTTTTGAGTTCTTGGAAGAAGGCCGGAAGCTCGATGGACTGGTTAACGTGGAATTTAGAAATGAACTTAGGTGAGAACCTAGGGTGTGTTCGTAGAACCAGTTTATCCTTATGAACAGTAAAGAAAGGATCCTGCACTGACAGCCTGAATTTCACTGACCCTTCTTGTGGATGTAATGGCTACTAAGAAGGCAGTTTTATAGGTCAGGTGTTTGAGACTGGCTTTATGCATGGGTTCAAAGGGTGGGCCCATTTGCTTAGCAAGCACCACATTAAGGTCCCAACCAGGTGGTGGGTTTGAAATCGGAGGGTGGAGTCTCTTTAACCCTTCCATAAAGGCTTTAACCACTGGTACCTTCCACCACGAAACCTTGTTGTGGGAAGTGGTGTAGGCTGACAGAGCAGCCAGGTGTACCTTGAGTGAGTTAAATACCAGCCCTGAATCCAGCAGGTGGAGCATGTACGTGACAATATTGGAAGGAGTGCAATCTACTGGGTTGATTTGCTTATTCTGGCACCAGATATCAAATCTTTTCCATTTATCAAAGTAACAGTGCCTCGTGGTAGGTTTCCTAGATTCCTTTAGGATGTCCATACATCTCTGTGGTAAATTGAGATGTCCAAAGTCTATGACTTCAGGAGCCATGCTGCCAGGTTCATTGAGCTGGGTTGAGGATGCACTGTTTGACCTTGGTGCTGGGACAGTAGGTTGTACCTGCACAGGAGTCTGATGGGTTTGCACACTGCTAGTCTGCGTAGGTGTGGGAACCACGGTTTCCTCGCCCACATGGGAGCAACTAGGATGAGCGTCATCGATTCCCTGTGCATCTTGTTGACCACCTTCCTCATGAGAAGGGTTGGTGGAAAAGCATAGGCAAACATCCATGACCAGTTCATCCACAGGGCGTTCCCCTTGGAGTCTGGCTGGGGGAACCTGGATGAGAATCCTGGGAATTGCCAGTTTTCGCTTGTGGCGAATAAGTCTGTAGTGGGGAAACCCCACTGTGAGAAGATGTCTTCTACGACTTCTCTAAGTAGACACCATTCGTGTTCTATTGTGATGGGATCCCTGCTCAAAGCGTCCGCTAGCGAATTGAGATCCCCTGGAACATGTTGAGATGACCGGTAAATGTTCCGTCTGAGTGCCCATTTCCAAATTTTCTGGGCAAGCTCGGACAGATTTGGCGAACGAGTCCCTCCCTGTTTGTTTAGGTAAAACATTGCTCTTGTACTGTCCATCAGGATCTGCACTGACATGTTCAACAGGTGGGGCTCGAACACCTGAAGCGCTCTGAATACTGCCAGAAGCTCTAGCAGATTGATATGATTCTTGGCTACTGTGTGAGACCAGAGACCCTGAGCTGTGTGGTGAAGGAGGTGTGCTCCCCACCCTGACACAGATGCGTCTGTAGTGATTACAGCATGTACTTCTGGATCATAAAAGGGTTTCCCCTTTGACAGGTTCTCTCTTGTCCACCAGTGAAGACTTTGTACAAGTTTTGGCGAAACGACCACTAGATCGTCCCACTGACCACTTGCCTGAGACCACTGTTTTGCCAACCCTTCTTGCAGGCGCGCGTGGGGGACCAGGTAAATATATGACGCCATCATGCCTAGCAAACGCATCGCTTTGCGCACCCTTATCTGGCAACCAGGCCGGTAAAAAGGAATTTGCAGTAGTAGATTCCAAATTCTTTCCTCTGATGGAAAGGCCAACTGCTCTTGAGTGTCTAAGACAGCTCCTAAGAACTGCTTGGAGGTGCTTGGCACCAGACTTGATTTTTTCTCGTTTATGGAGAAAAGCAATTCGAAGAGGAGGTCGATCGTTCTTTGAATGTTTGACCTGCAAATTACTGGGGTCTCCCCCGTGATGAGCCAGTCGTCCAGATAAGGGTATACCGGGATTGCCTCCCTGCGCAGGTGTGCCGCTGCCACCACCAGTACCTTGGTGAATGCCCTTGGAGCCGTGGCTATGCCGAAGGGCAGTACCTTGAACTGGTAGTGCTGACTGTCCACCTTGAAATGCAAGAATCTTCTGTGCACTGGGAACATGGAAATATGGAAAGCCCACATGTCATATCTTTCAGCACTTGTTTGTCCCACTTGCGGGTAAAACCCTTCAACCACAAGTCTATCAACAATCACTATGAGTATATCTTTCCTATCTCTTTCATGGGGTTGAGGGCTGGGCATATTATAGAGAGTAGGAATGGGGGAAGAGGGCTTCTACAGATCCTCTTTAAACAACATGATGATATTGCATCACAGAGTGGGTGGCCTACGTCAGCCCCCAGTGTCCCTCTTACCCCATTCTCCAGCCTCATGGCTGGGACTCGGTCACACATCCCATCATATTGAGATAGCAAAGAGCAGCTACTTGAAGATAGATCTTGCCTTCTGGATTTGTAAAATATTTTCCTTTGAGTATCGGGGAATACTGAATTCAAGGTCCTTCTCTTTTCTCCATCTTTCACAGGCATTTTATTTCCACCCAGTGGACCTGGCCGTCATCTGTACATTGGTGCATTGCCCTTTCCGGTTCATTTTGCCAACATAGATTTTTCACTTTCAAATCAATCTACAGACTCTGGTCTCTGAAATGGCTTAGCCCTTCCTGGTGTTACCAATGTTTTAGGTGGGTGGGTTCTTGGCAACAGTGACAAGTCAAGTTTCTACTCTATGGTTTCCAAATCTCTCCATTTCTTTCGATAGTTCCAGCTGCTCCTTTAAGTGGTGATGTGGAAAGGTTAAATCTTCTGCCAGCGTTTCCAGGCAAGTTCTGCCTCTCTCCTCTTGGATTGCTGCTCTTGTAGTGCCAGGAGTTTTATTGCTAGTGTTAGACAGGCAGATTGCCTTGTATCTTTAGTCTGCCTGACACTATGTCCTTGAAGTCAGGTAATTGCTGACCTAATCTGCAACAGATAAACTCAGGAATATTGTTTCTTTTCACTTTCTGATCTTTCTTCCAGGTAAATGAGGATTCTTAAATCCCCACAGAGTCAGCTGCCCACTGGCTGGAGCAGCAAGATGGCTCAGCATGCTTTCTCTGCCTGCTGTGAGTGCCATGGTTCTGTTGAGGACTATGGTACTCCTCCTGAATCTGGCGTCCCTTCTGTCGCCCCAAATGTTCGATTCTTTCGAGATGAAGTTGGGCAAGGGGTAGCATTTTGGCATACGCAAACTGTTTCAGTGGTGTCTCTGCAGCCATATTGCGGTTCTCTTGCATGCATCAGTCCTGCAGTCTTCCATCCTGTTGAATCCCTGCTTCCAGTCCTGGACAGACAACAGTGACTGGTGCATGTGGTGCCTGTGTAAATGTAAGTTAAAAAGGTCATGCTCACATATTTGAATGGTTGCTTTCTGAATATGGTAGCCCGCAGTACAATCTGTAGAGCACATGAAGCTATCATGTGCATGGCAAAGGAAACATGCAAGTTACAGTAACCAAAATCTTGTTACTTTATTCAGTCCAAATGGTACAGTTTACGAAGATAAAATCGATGGGCATTTTGTTATTTTGCAAACAGCAGTTCTAGCACCATGAAATAACAGTGCACTAAACATGACCAAGGCAACAGAGACATCTGCAGGCATAGTATTAGTTCAGTCTTTGTGAAACTGCTCTTCAACACCTGTGTGAATTGAAAGCACATACGCAGTGGAACAACCACCTCCGGTATGATGTTTATTATTGTAGAAGAACACTTACTTAATTTGAGACAGATGGAAAATGATCTGTCTCCAGGAACCCATGTTCATGAAGCCCAAGGAGCTAAGAAAAGCCAAACACTGAATCTTAGATCTGGTGGCTCACAATAAACAGCTTTTCATTGACAAAAGCAATTTGTGTTTTCTTAAGTCAAAACAAGTTGTTTTCCTAAAAGCAAATAGGATGTCAAAGTAATTTCTATGATTTCTCTTTCCGTAGGTCTTCTTTTGTAACTTTACTTTGCACATTTCTTGATTGTGTTTACTTTTTGTTGTTTAGCCTGGTTTCCTTTCTTCTGTAATGTACACTCTTGTTTGGTTTCAAAACTGTTTAGCCAATGAGTTTGGAATCTTTGCCTAGGTTTTCCATTTCCCCAAATCATTTCAAAGGACTAAGACAGAATCACGTAAAGTGATGCAAAACAGCTCCTGCTAAACAGATGACAAGACCAATGCATCAAGATCTGCTCGTAGCCAGTGATTTCCGACATAGCATAATTCATTTCCAAGGAAAGCTGAACTCCCACAGCAACAAAAATTCTAGTTTTACTATACGAGCACAGTCCATATTCATCATGGAGCAGCAAAACATTTACCCAGCATTTCTTCATAAAGAAAATTAAAAACGTTATGGGCAAAGGTTCGTAAATTGGGATCTATCAAAAAATGAAAAACATAAAAAGCATCTTAGTATTATAGATCTTTAAACATCCTGGGGCTCATTTTGTAAATCCCTGTGAACAATTCAAAGTAAACGGCGCCCCGCCGCAAAAGTTTGGTTATTTTCATGGTGGAGTGCAAATGTGCAGGGCAAAAGGCGGCATACAAGCATGTACACTGCCTTTTGTTCTGCACTTTTTCACTCCACCGTGCAAATGAAGTAAATGCTGACAGACATGTAAGTTTGGCAGGCAGCGTTTACAATGGATCCCTATGGAGTCTGCCTGCTTTCTGCTGGTGCATAAAGATAGCGGCCTCCATAGGGTTCCCCAGCATTTGCGTCGGCATGAAAATCCATGCTGGCGCATTTGTATGACAGAGAGGAAGGAAGACAACGGAAATGCAAGTTGTGTTCTGCCCCCCCCCCTCTCCGCCATACAAACAGACGAAAATTAGCCCTGGCGTCAATTGAAGATGTAAAAGCCTTGCACAAGGATTTTAAGTCTTCCATTGATATTATGGCTCATACGGAAATGAGTCCCTCTGTGTTTGGTTGCTCATCAACCTATTGTGTAATAGGATATTTCTTTATCCAATGGTGAGAAAGGAATATTGACCTTAGGGTAATCCGTAGAAATGACTGAAAAAAACATACAAATGTGATATTTATTCGAATTCTGGCTGATTGAAAATTACAAACAGCCGAAAATTACAAATAAATATCCCATTCTGTTCGATTATAGTGAACAAGGGCAGCGTGGGTTGTGACGGTGTCCCCTGCACCCTTGTTCACTATAATCGTAACAGGGATTGCGGGGATTTCCCCTGTTACCCAAACAAGAAAGCTTTTTTTTTTTTTAAACCAGCAGTGCCGGTTCCCATGCACGTAAGTGAAGTGGACCTGCGTTGCAGAGGAATAGATCAGTCGGCAGCACACAGCGAAGTGTGTTGCCAAAACGTAGGTAAGGGGGGGAGGGGCGGGTTGCCAGAAATGTCCGCGAGAGGAAAGACCAAAAGTCATTTTCGTTTTAATCACTTTCGGTTTTTTCTCACTCAGATATTTCTCATTCGAACAAATCATGGACAACCCACTTTAGGATACCTCCACACAGCAAGATGTGAAACAGGTGGGCAATCCTCTTGTGACCTGGCCTAGCCCTCCATTGGCTAATGGGCCAAGGGCCCTAAAGAAGGTTGATGGTTACACAAGCGATGCAGTTTATTCTTCTAACTGCTCTTTATACCTGCCAAGGGGGGAGATGGGGAAGAGATAGAGAGATCTCCATCTGGCAAGCCGACATCATCTACATAAATAAGAGTTTCTGTGTCTGTGTGTATTCTGTATCTCAATCTTTCACATTTGGGGCGGGTTAAAGGTCAGTCTGAATAGGAAACCCCAACCCACTACACTCTGAAAATCTCTATTGCCTGCCTGGTTACTAACCCACCTCATTATCAGTGCTAACTTTCTTCTCCTCCAATTCCCTGCATTCTTTGGCATCCCTACAGTTTTAGGTTTTCAGGCGTAGGATGTTCAAACTCACTTCCACTCATTGTTAACTCATGTCATTTTTTATAGTCAATTTTTTAGAAGATTAATCGGATTGTCTAAAATAGTGTAAACATGTCTCTATGGTGCACAGGCACGGTAACCAGCGATTTCATCGCTGGAAATAAACAGAGGAGTAAACAATATTTTATTAAGCCATTATCCAACACTTTACCCTAATATTCTAAGACTGAATGAAGTTTATTTATATAATTGCACCAGTCCTAAAATATGATGGGAAAGATGGATCAAAAAAATATCGTTTACCCTCGATGTTTATTACCAGCGATTAAATCAGTCAGTAAAGAGGTATTCAAATCAGCAACTTTGATTTGGATATTTAAGAAAACTCGGACTCCAGCTCTTTTCATTTCTTTTTTCTAAAGTCCTGATAAAAATTAACAATTCATTTGGATAGCATGTTTAAACTATTTGCATTGTTTCACTACATATTTAACAATTTCAACTGAGGTTTTCAGACTATCCCAATATTGCAGCTACACATAAATCATGAAGACATTCTGAAAACCTTTCACATCTGCAATGTAAAATAGCTAATTCAAACTTTCAAACAAATTCAGGTCAGTTAGAAAGAGCATTTTGTTTGAGCAATGCCCACCTGAAAATGGATTTGAATATGGCACTACTATAAACCAAGGATTTTGTCTCTGGCTCCAATTAAATGGTTACCGGTCCTCCTCTGGGTTAGTAGCAATTTCGGTAGCAGGGCAGAGAACTTCAGGCAGTCCCTCAGGAACATAGAAAGTAAAGACAAGTGTTGTACAATGGACGACTGTACTGTTTGTGAGGGGTCAGAAATGTGAGGTGGAAAATTTGTGAAGGTTTTTTAAAAAAGAAACGCCATTTTATTAACTCAAAAGCTTTGATGAACACCTCACTAACCTGCCAAGGATTTTCCTGCCTATTAAAGTAAACTAAAGGAAACATGAACAAAGCGATTCTGTCCCTCACACAACGACATAACAAGGAAATGTATGGCAATTCAAGTATAATGTAAATAATGGTTATGTTCAAACCCTGGTAACTGTTTCTCCTTATAATCTCAGTGAATTCCCCTTCCCCAGATTCACACAAGATTTCAGTCGTTGAAAAGAATAAAGAAATACTGTCTTGCAACTAAGTTCCAATCATGTTTTTTCTGCTCTGATAAGTCTCTCACTTGGACTTAACCCACAGTTCAGATTGTTCAACAAGTTTTCATCTTTCCAATTGAGATAGAGGAAATAAGGAAACTTCCACAGTTCATCAATATAAAAAAAGGTCTGTCAGGATGATTCTGCAACAGTTTAGATTGTAGTTTACTTGTTTTGTCACTTCATCTTCAACACTTTTGATCCCACCACAGTACTTCAAAACCTTCCACCTGGTCCACTCGCCTGCCAGGCCTATCACTAGAAGGTCCCTTGGCCTTCTGTGCTATCATGCAAGGATTAATTAAACTACTAACTACAAGTACTTGTAACGCTCACCTGATTCCCGCAGAGGCGCCGGTCTTGACTGGGTGAATGCTGTATCTTCAAAGGTGATGTGTAACACACGGTTGGCTCTTTGGGATGGACCTCTGTGCACTGTATGTCTGACTCGAAGAGTAATATGTCTGCAGATAGAAAATATGGGATTAATGAACTGGGGTTATTGGGTGCCTCTCTCCTCTTCCCTTTCTCTTCTCCTGTAGAACCCCAAAGGTTAACACCCTCACCTTAGGTAAGTGAACGCCGAGCTCTCCATCTGCCTCGGGGCAGGGTGCCGTAACCAGTTTCTTCACTGAATAAGGGTGCAGGCCTCTTGACCTCAGAGGACTGCTGTCCGTCGTTAACTGCACGAACGGTAAGTTCTGGGCACTTCAAATGTCTTAAAAGTCTTTTGTAATGATATCTCTTGTTTTGCAGGGTTCTGGCGATGGCGGGCTGATGAGAGTTGAGGATCGAACCCGCGTGAGGAATAGAAGCGCCTGGAAGCACGTAAGTAAGCGCTTGTAGCCTGCTTCACGATGCGCACTAACTGTCCCTTTTATCTTGCAGGTACAAGTTTGGAGCTTTAGAGAAGCTGAAGGGTGCTGGAATACCCACTGGATTCGGCGTGGGAAGGAGTAATGGCACGTGAGTAATAAAGTTGCCCAATGTCTTTAAACGCACCTTCTTTTGTCTTTCAGATGCGGGATGCAGCGCCGAAGGCCTCCGGAGCGTGCGAAGAGCTGGTAAGCTTTTGTCTTTCAGATGCCGGAATGCAGTGCGAAGACCTCCGGAGCATGCGAAGAGTAGGTAAGCCTTTGTCTTTCAGATGCCGGAATGCAGCGCGAGGCGTTGGTGACAGCCGATGGACCAGGTAAGAGATGCGCTGCCACTGAAGACCGTAGTGCTAACCTGTTCTTTCTTTGTCTTTACAGGTGCTGCTGAAGACTGGATTCCAGGATGGTAAGCCTTTGTTCCCTTAGGCCCAGGATCAGAAGCAGAAGACACGATGAGCGTTCTGCTGCAGAGAATGCAGAATAACGCAAAGCAAGATTCATCCATCGGGTGTGGTTTAAATAGCCTCCTGTAGTGCTTAGGTGTCTCCTTCCACAGCCACGCCTAGGTAAGAAAAGAGTTCCTGCTTTCCAGAAGAGTTCCAGTGTTCTGAACCTAGGGAGTGGCTCCTGCCCCACCCAACAGGAAAAGTAGTCCCAAACAGAAGAGGATCAGGGGTTCAACTGGCAGGTAAGTAAACAGCATGGTCTGCTGCAGGTAAGTCCACCCAAGCATTATGAGCCCGGCGCTTCCAGCGCTGGGACTGGGCATCTTTATGAGCCTGGTGCCACTGGCGCCAGGACAGGGTCCAAAAGGTCCCAATTGGGACTGGCTGGCACTCGGAACCGGGGTTATGGGTCTGCTTCCAAGAGAGTCGGGCAAGTCCTGATCTTTTGGAAGCAGAGATCATGACAGTACGTCTGTGATAAAGGTTGACTTCAAAACAACTTAGCGATGTCTTTGGTTTTTCCACTGCATCAAGTTTGAACACTTCCTTTGGGAAGACCAGAAACACATTGGTGTTGTTTATAATCATTCTGCTGTTGAATTGCTTTCTTTTTTAAATTCTTGCAAAAAGAAGCTTGCTTAAGAACCACTTTCTGTTGGTTTGAGCAATGGTGGTTATGGTTAGCTTCCTTTACTATCACTCACTCACTCTTGGCTTTGACAATAATAGTTATGTTTGACTTGTTCAAGTACTTCCCCTTTTTATATTGACACTTCACTTGATCCTTTTAACAGTAACCATAACCTTTCCTTGTATTCACAGTTTTTCCAATTTGACACTAACATCAATTTGGTATTCAAAATTATGATTAAAGGCTAGCGCTCGTTTACAAAGCTTTCCGAGGGATTCCATGCCTAGGCAAACTCACTGGTCTCTTTACTCACCTCTGTGCGAAATGCTGCCTCTGACTACTCTTCTGCTTCAAGGGCTCCTGCCCACTTCAATTGCTCTCCGGCGGCCCGTGCCGCTTGGGAAAGGAGCCTGTTCTTCCCCTTTGACACTCTGGTGCTCGCCAGCCACCCGGAGCGAACAAGCATTTCAGAGAGTCTCTCTCTCTGATGAAATGGTCCTGCACAGCCTCTGAAGCTCAGAGCTCCTGCTCTGGTTTCCCTTCCCGGACCGGGCTTCACGTACACACCAGTCGTGGTCCCAGCATCTCCTGCATTCAACAACGGCCGCAAACAGTTCCCACAACTACTCCACCTCCAACTCCTCATCTTGAACCACACCTGAGTGGGTTTTAAATACCTCCCAGTACTTCTCTGGTGTGTATTAACATCAATTAACTGCACATGGCAGTTTTGTGCTTCTGCTTCCCTCTTGTTTGTCACAGTACTTTCAGCATTGTGGGACTTGAAGTCCGCAATGTTCTAACTACTTCTTTTCATGTAAATATCATTACTAACTTTATTTCTATCCTTATTTACATTAACTAAATGAGTATTATAAGGATTTAAAGAAGGGTTTTGCTTTACAGAGGACTTAGATTTTTTAGAATCTACATGGTTAATGTTTAGAGTTTCATCTATAATCCCCTGTACGTCATAGGAGCTTTTACCTCTATAAATGTGAGTGGCTTAGACAGGGGGCACCTTACTCCTAATACATGATTGGTTATGATAGTTTTCCTCAACACTAGGATTGTTAGCTTTGGGAAATAAAAGCTGTCCCTGGCAGCAAGCCTTACATGCAAATCTGCCATATACTGTATGCATATCTGACCTAATATCTTTTATCTATATCTATAGCACTTGGCAGCATTTTTATTAGCATATTTGGCATATTTTTTAGAAATTTGTTTTAGTTAATCTTGTGCTGTTATTATTGTATTTCAGCTGCTCTGGAGTTGATTCTCACCTCCACTATTATTTAATCTGCCTAATTCTTGTGTTTTATTGCTCCGTGGCACTCCCGGGCTGTTAAAACCAGAGGTAACTACATTTCCCACAAGTATTGTAGTTCTTTGGACTACTTAATTTCAAGTGAGGCGCGCAAGTGCCGGCACGTGGGAGCCGGTTTGTGCCGGTTCGTGAACAACTGTACATCATTTCTGTTTGTAAGGTCCTAATTGTAGTATGGGTTTATCAGAGGTTCTAGAGGCCATAAAAACTGCTAGAACCAGACTAGAAGCTAATAGCCTTGCATCTGTACAACAAGGCAGGCTCAGCACAGCTGAAAGACGAACACCCAACACACACTCGGTGGAGCCAAGCATAGCCAGCTCTGCCCTAAACAATGTCTCCACTCTATCACTACCCATGACCTCCAGCGTCAACCCACCCCTTGAAGTCGCTTTTAAGGCCCATGGTGGGGTGAGTTGGCAGTCCAGGTGGGAGAGGCTCCAAAGTCAGGGGAGAAGCTCAATGTGAGTAGAGCTTCCAGCCCCTCCCACTCACAGCGCTCCATTTCATATACGATTGACAGGAGCACTAACCTAGCAGCAGAGGAGGAGCCCAGCTTGGCCACATGGGGGAATATCAGCGTATGGGCAGACAGATCCTTATCAGGCACTCTAAAAGTAATGCTGCTAAACACCAGGTCACTCATCAAGCATGCTTTAGAGGTAGCCACACACAGAGGAAGGCAATATAGATATTTGTGCACTTACAGAAACCTGGAGCCATGAAGCAGCTGGCGCCTCTTCAGGGCTGGCCATTCCCAATGGTTACAGCATCCTGAGACTAGACAGAAAGGAGGGCAGGGGTGGAGGGGTCGCCCTGATTTTTAAAACACAGCTGACGATATGGGAAACCAAAGTTGAGGACATACCAGGTAGTCAAAATTGGTATAAGTCCTGAAATTACTCTTAATCTATTGCTAATTTATAGAGCTCCCACTGTAGCAGCTGAATTCCCGCACCAGTTTTGTAATCGCATACTACCAATGCTCAAACCCAATACAACATTTTTAATTATGGGGGATTTCAACCTCTGGCTAGGTAATGAGGCGGATGCTACAGCTGGCACCTTAGAGGCTGCAGTAGCCACATTCAGATTCCGCCATCTAGTCAGCTCTCCCACCCTCGTAAAAGGGTACACCTTGGATTGGGTTGCAGCCCACAATGTGTACGTGTCAGAACCGGAGGTTCTACCCTGCCCCTGGTCAGACCATTCTTGCATATACTTTTATATCACCAACGACTGCTTCTCAAGGAAAATTGATAATGGCAAGGTCCTTAAGCTAGCTAGAAACTATAAGAAGTTAACAGGGTACGTCCCTGACATCAGAGATCCTTCAATCAGAGACAATGCAGGGGATGACAAGATCATTTCTCAACTCATTTGAGGACATCGCGGAAACGCTAGCACCAATTAAGAGAAAATATTGCCAGGAAAGACATAAGCACAATCAATGGTTCTCGGCATATATTCACAAACTCAAAGTTAGAAAAAGAAAGCACTTCTATGCATGGAGGAAAAGTTGGGACATCTACAACCTAGAACTTTACAAATAAATCAGTTAGGACTTATGCAATGGCAATTCTACAAGCTAAAATAGAAATGCTTAACAACAGAATTGCTAGTTCTACATCAAACAGTAAAGAACTATTTAAAATCTTGAGGGAACAGAAAGTTACCAGGGGTCCTAATAAGGAAACACTGCTGACAAATGAGGCCTGGTGCACCTCAATTCAAGATGCAATATCGAATAAACTGACATTAATCAAAAAAGGTATTGAGCCGAAAATACTCACTCTTAATAAGCAACCAGATGTAGAGGACTCCTAGATCACAGATAAAGTGAGTACCTTGCAGCAATTCCACTTAACACCGATCACTGAGGATGAGTTGGCAAAGGACATCAGGAAGCTTAAAGCTACCAGTTGCAAGGGGGACCCATGCTCAGCAATGATTATTAAAGAGTGCTCAGTTGTTTATGTTAATGTTAAAGGACATTTGTACCGCCCACTATCACCACCGTAGTGGTCCCTTAGCGCTCTGGTGGCTCTGAAAGAGGAGGGGAGGATGGGTTAGTGGGAGGAAGCAGGAAAAGAGCAAGAGAGCAGTGATGTGCTGTTGGCGGCCTCAGCCCAGTGGGTCTGTTGGCTGGGCCTGGGGTGTTTGCGGCCGGTAGTAGTAGTGTACTGTTAAGCAAGGCTATGTGTGTTTGTGTTTGTTGTTGCCATGTAGTGCAGTTTGTGCGGTTTGTTGTGCTGTAGGTTTTGGTTGTGTTTGGTTTGGTGTTTGTGAGGTGTATGCAGAAAAGGGGAAATTGTTAGTAGGGTTGGTTAGTTTGCATCTCTATCCTGAATTGGAGCGCTCGACTTGCGTAGTCTCCCCTGTTGCGGCTCTGTCCTGATCTGGGTCTGACTGGCATGCAGGTTCCATACTCCTCTAGCCCCCGCCTCTAATATGATCTCTGATAGTTCCCCTTATCCTCCATTTAGACTCTAGTGGGCTTGCCAATGGCAACCTCTCAGGTAGTGGGGGAGATTGCCAGTGTCTCGGTAATTCCACACCAATGTGGTACCTGGCGGTAATTAAATTAAGGGTGGGCGAAGGTGTTGGTGGGGTTGTCTGTGTTAGTTGACTCAGTTTCTGTGCGTGCCGCCTGTGTTCCTGTCTATCCGATGTCACCCGTCCAGCTACCGTGGGCTTTGCTCTCCCCGGTCAGGGATGTCCGTGTCTTTTCGGTTTAGTTGTCCTTTTTACCAGTTTAGTTTTCCAGGTTTAGTCTGTGGTGTTGTAGAGCCAGGTTTTTAGTGATTTCCTGAATTTTAGGTGATCTCCAGTGTTTCTTATTCAGATGTTATATTACCAGTGCTCACTAAATTTGTGAATGTCTCGTTCGAGGAAATCCATGTCCCCAAAGAACTAAAGCAAGCCTGGATTACACCCCTATTAAAAATGTCCAGTCTCTGTCCAGCAACGCCGACTAATTATAGGCCAATCACCAACACACCATTCCTCCTTAAGATCTTGCACAGGGTGGCATATAACCAAATCTCGTTACATCTCAATAACCTCCCCATCCTGAACAAGTTCAAATCAGGGTTCAAACAATACCATGGGACCGGGACGGCTCTCCTCGACCTGAAGTCCAAACTACTTCAAAGAATGGATAGTGGCCCAGTCTCATTACTCATGATTCTAGATTTATCTGCTGTTTTTGACCTGGTGGACCACAACATCTTGTCCATCGGGCTAAAAGATATTGCCCTATTTTCAGACCAGGCGACACAGTGGATTGTGTCCTTCTTGAGTGAGAGACAATGCAGAGTAGCCAGTGGGGAAGCCGAGGCCAAACCAGTCCCTCTGGCATGCCTCAGGGGGCATGGGTTTCTCCGACCCTGGATAACATCTTTACGATAGGCTTCTTCGATCTTCTGGCTCAAAATGACATTACCTTTACAAACTATGCTGATGACACAGAGTGTGTCATCCCATTAACTGGTTCCCACAGTTTGGATGAGAATAGTATCAGCAAGGTATATGACATCATCCACAGGTGGATGGTACAAAATGGCCTTGCTCTCAATGACGACAAAACAGAGATCATGGTGGTCGGCACTGAAATAAAGCTGGCTAAGCTGAACCCTATGTTTAACAGCTTCACCTTAGCCAACCATATGCTAGAAATACAGCAGAAAGTGAAAACATTAGGCATAACACTGGACCAGAACCTAAATATGAAATCACAAGTGGGCAGCCTGGTCTCGGCAGCAAGCTATTATACAAAACTACTTGCACAACTCTACCCGTTTATCATGCAAAATAATGCTTAGATGTTAGCGAGAGCCATAATAGGTTCAAAAATTGACTATTGCTGTAGCCTCCTTATCGGCACATCCCAATCCGAGATCAACCGCCTTCAAGTCATCCAAAATGGCGTAGTTAGGGTGATTAAGAATCTAAAATGGAGAGACCTCCTATTGGAGGCTAGGAGGAGCCTACATTGGTTGTCTGTGAAGGCAAGAGTCCAATTCAGAACTCTTCTGATCACTCAAATGTTCTTTAGGCCTGATGCCATCCTACTTGAGGGAAAGTATTGTGGAAAAACAGAACCCGAGGCATCTTAGATCAAATAATACATTCCAACTAAAAACTGCTGTAAAACCAGTAAAGCTCACAAGGAAGCCTTTAGCATAACCGCCCCTATTGCTTGGAATAGTCTTCCTCTGGATTTAAGAGAGACCAAATCCACAGATATCTTTAAGAAGAAATTGAAAACTCTACTATTTTGCTAAACGTATGTATAGCCTAAACTGCCTGTCCTATCTGATGAATATTTGTCCCTGCCTTTGAAGTGTATGTTTTGTACATGATATATGTTGTGCCCTTAAGCCTATGGGTAACTGGATGCGCGATATAAATGTGAAAGGAAAGGACATAATCCGGAGTCACTGTTGTTTCCTCCACTGAGGAAGACAAATACGTTTTACCCAACAGAGTTTCCCCATTTCCATGGGACCCTTCTCCACCCAGATGATCCTGTCAGCTCCTCCAGGGTTAACTTCAGGAAGCATCTGCCTTCCCCTGGGGACCTGGGAGCAGACATTAGGTAGGGTATTTGTGGGGACTTCGTAGGATTCATCACATGTTGTTAAGGTTGTTCATTTCAATTGGCATTTTGACATTAAAAATTCAACACTGCTTGTTATGTTTATGAACAATGAAATACATTAAAAAAAAACAATATAATTCAACACAGATTTTACAGAGAAGCATCACATACCAACTAATGTGTAAGACCATTTACGCGAAAAGATAAAAATCCCTAAAAAGTTACATTTTAGTAAAATCAGTGTGCATTTCAGAGTAAGATGGAAAACCACCTTTGATAATATTAACAAGCACATAGTTAACCTCATAATATTCAACTTACAAAAGAAACACTAAGACATCATTGCATGTTTTAGTTGTAGGTTTTTAAAAGAAAAGTGGTTTCAACAACGTCTTTCTTAAATTATACATTATGTACAGAGCTGACAAAAGTGAGAGATATTGAAACACTACCAATCAAGGAATTACATAGAAACTCTTGGTTTCCTTTCACATCCAGATTCTACCACGCAACTGTATAATATCTAACCACATAGCAGCTCAAATTTCCTTAAAGATATATGGCCTCATTACACGATAGGAGATAAGGGTTTACCGGTACCGGTAAACCCTTACCGCCTTACTACGGGGGTCCCTTTGCGGGTTGGTACATTAACGCCTGCTTTTAGCAGGCGTTAAAGAATGAACCCAATAAAAGGGACCGGGGTGCTAATTACGGTACCGCAATTTGCGGTACCGTAATTAGCGCCTTCCCCATTGCCATTATGCCCTTTGGGGCAAAAATGGGAATGGGGAAGGGAAATGGAGGAAGGAGGAATTACTGCCTTCCCAACCTTGGAATAGGGCGGTAATTCCCCTTTCCTCCAAGGCGGTACCGATAAATTACCGGCATGAACCATGGCGCTAATAGCGCCATGGTTTACCGCCTACCATGTAATGAGGCCCATAGACTTCATATAGTTTAACTGGGGGTCCTACTGAAAATTATTTTTAACCTAAAAACTCAATTTGCGTAGCCACTCGCAGTCTTGATGGACCTACTCCTGGTCTGCTTCCAAACCTAAAGGAAATTACTTGGTTAATAGCTTGGGTAAATTCTAAGACCTAGCTAACTCTACTGCTCATTTAAACAAGGAGTATGTCCCCTTTTACTTGGGTGGCCAATACTTCTGCAATATTTGCAATAATAGGGTTGGCAATGAGGTCAGTGAATTTCTGGTAAATAAAATCTATCATCTTTATCTTCACCTATACAGTGATAGGTTACGTGGGATTTTCCAGTCGCAAAGCACATGCACCAACACACGCAAGGATGCAAAGGATGGCACATAAGAATTTGTTTTGTAGTACCTTTAATGCATCAGCCCTCGTGTGGCCTCAAAGCATTTCACGGGTATTGACACAAATCTGGACTATTTGTCCCTTCTCCCCAAAGGAGACCCACCCCCTTTGAGGCTAAGGAGGTGAGCCCATTCAGCAAAACCATCCCTAGGTGTCTGGGCAAGTGGGACCTCACTTGGAGTGACTCCCACCTTGGGGACAAGGACTCCCATTCTGTCAAGGAACTCCCAGTCCAGAGTTTATGGTCCGCATACATGTGAGTTAGGTAATGCTGGATACCAACTGAACTCCCTAGTCAAAGAGGAACAACACACCCCTTTTGTTTGTGACGACGTACATATAACGACGAGGAACCTAGAATGGAGGATTGAGAATCCTATGCAGAGGCGAACCTCCGATTGGAGGGGCGGAACCATGCTAGACCTCAATTCAGCGGTAGAATGAAGAGTGAGTGAATCACTAGCAAGACGCCGGAAGTGTGGCATCCTGACAGACCAAGGAGCCAAGGTCGGGACAGAGACGGTAAAGCGACTGTTTTGCCTGGTGGCGCAACCACACGGAAGCTGTGGTAGGCCTGGGCCCATTAACCGATG
Organism: Ambystoma mexicanum; assembly: GCF_040938575.1. Lineage (NCBI taxonomy): Eukaryota > Metazoa > Chordata > Amphibia > Caudata > Ambystomatidae > Ambystoma > Ambystoma mexicanum. The sequence goes on along the minus strand of NC_090933.1, from coordinate 916,738,101 downwards.
ACAAGACCAGACCGCAGCGGAGGGATCGGACCCTCGATATCCGCACGAGAAGTGCATTAGCTGCCGAGCAGCAGAAGGGAAGCAAACGCTCCAGAGGAGGTAACGCCATCTAGAGGGGCAAACAGTGATAACATAGACTGGGAAAGCCATAAAGGCTATGGGGGCCCGAAAACAGTGATAACAGAGGCTGGGAAAGCCATTAAGGCTATGGGGGCCCGAAAACCATGAATGGACAGATGGTCTGCCGAGGTCCTGATAAAGCAAAACTATCAGAGGGTCATAGGGCTTTGGAGAGCCCTGGAAAACTAAGCAATATTAACATTAAAGGCTGTAGAAGCCACATGGCCCGCAAAACCCGAATGGACAGACGCCCTATCTAAGCCCCGCTAAAGCAAGCCTGGCACAGGGCCAGAGGACCTTGGGGAGCATTGGAAACACGAAACACAATGAGCAGAACTGGGAGGAGAGAGAACCTGGAGAGTTCCAGTGTTTAAAAACAAGGCAAGGAAACAGTCAAGCTTTAAGGAAGAAATGGTGAAATTGTGTTAAGAAAGCCTAGTCTTTCCTGAGGAAAGGGAACCATTTGGAATATATGTAAAGACTTGAACAGTTGCCATACAAAACCTGCACTGAGGCTTACGACTGTACTGTAAGAAATTGATGAACTTGTGAAAAGATACAAAAACTTGACAAACTTTTAAAACCTTCTTCTTGGAAAAGGGATCAAAAGTGTTGGGCCAGGCAGAACCAAGGACAGAGGATAGTGCTGTGCCCTTCTTCTTATTTAGTTTTCCTAAGTGGTAGGGCTAGTAAACTGTTAGGATTTGGAGTAAGGACTCGCTTTTTGGACTTTGACAATCACCCTTACTTTTACTTGTGTTAGGCAGGCAACTTCCCTCATAGCAATAGGGTTAGACAGGGGTGTGCTTTTTATTTTGAAAAAAAACACTTGAACATGTCATTACTTAGTCCGACTCCTCCATCAGGTTCACCATATATGGTGTCAGAGGTTGGATGTAGGCAAGCTCATATAAAATGGTGATCTCTGCTATTACAAAGTTGACAGAGAAGACCAAAGGCCCTACTTTGGCAACTCCCCAGTGCTTCTGCTTTGATATATACAGTGTAGAGAACATGCCCATCCCACTAAATAAAAGGCGATTAATACCGATAGGTCTGAGACTTTTCCCCTCCACCGAAAACCTACATCAGAGTAGCGAGTAAGGCCAAACTGGCCTGACGAAATGCCTTAGAAGTTGCAGGCTGGTGTGCTAGATCCCGATTAAAGGGAGGAGGTGAAAGTGACCCTCCATAAACATGAGACATATGCCAATCCGGTTAAAGAGGGGACAGCTATAGCACAAGGGATCCTTGAAAAAGCCTTCAGCCCAGTACCCCATGAGATGGACACCATGGTAGAATCAGAGAGAGGGTTGCTGGGATTTGGAGAAGCCGACCTCGTTAGAGAGGAAGAAGTTGTAAGAGAGGCCGAGGACATTGCCCCATTACCAGATTTTGCCTTTGCTCAAAGGCAAATGCCAGCCCTGACGGAGGCCTTTGGGAGGGTAACCTTGGATGAAGAAGGCAAAGTCAAGCCGGTACCTTCTTTATAAAGAAAGGGTTACTTTATTGAGGAGACGTTGGAAAAGATGGCCTTCACGGAACACAACTGCTGAACCCCTGTAGTCATCAGAGGATAGTGTTGGAGCGGGCCCATTCCCATCTAACGGTCACCCGTCAGGAGATGTGGAACACCCAAGCGAGGGGACACCATGTTTCTACTGCCCGGAGTGTTCATAGATGTGAAGATCTATGTCTCTACCTGCGAGGGTTGCCAAAAGACCGCAGCCACTCCAGTTCCCCAGGCCCCATAACAACACCTTACCATCATCGAAGTCCCTTCTCCCTTCTTTTATTTTGAAAAAAAACACTTGAACATGTCATTACTTAGTCCGACTCCTCCATCAGGTTCACCATATATATATACCCCTCCATAGTGGACAGAGTAGGCCAACATTTTTACTGGATACCGAAAGAAAAATATCAGTTTTGTCTGCCCACTGTTGTGCCTTTGCTGCCCACAATTTTGTAATGAAATGTCTTAAGATAGACAATAGGAATATTGTTCTGTAACTGAAGGGGTTCATCACTGGGCCTTTTTTATGGAGAGGAATTTAAATTAATTGCACCAATGAGGCCATAAATATCATATCTTCTATAGATTAATATATGTCCTACTGAAGAATCACAGACCACAATTCAGTATAAATTAACTAAATATGTGATTTTAAGCCCTCATGGCATAGAGCATTATCTGGTTTACGGTCCTGCGACAGCCCAAAACCTCTTTGTGCATTGGTGGAAATTAGAGAAAAAGTAAGGGGGCTGTTCTGGGTTCAACCAATATGATGCCATATTGTGATATCTGTTTGAAAGTGAGAATAGGGCCGTGTAGTGCAGATTTATAATGCAGTGTGCCTTTTGTCACCATGCTAAAAAAAGGCTCTACTGTCCTTTTTCCTTTACAGCTTCAGCCAGTTGGTCTCACTTAACTGTGTTTAAGCTTCTTATTTTTCTAGTAGGGATTTGTATGCTTTCTCCATAATATAAATGGAGGCATTTGAGACCTTCCTTGACTATCACCCGATTTGGTTTATCCATTATTTAGCTTTTTGACATTCTATATCAAACAAATGGACATCAGTCTTTTTGCCCAGTCTCCCTTTAAATGGGTAGGAGAGCATGGCACACAGCAATGAGGATTTTTGGTAAAACTAATAACCTTGTGTGGGTCTTTTCAACGGGAGCAAGCAACTAATTCAAGCTTGTATTTCATCTCCTCCAGACCTGCCCTTGGATTCTATGTCGCCCACAGGTGTGTCAGAAATGCCCCACCGTCCTTTTTATGCCATCATCTCATACGCGATTGTAATCAGAAGTGAGCGCTCAGTCCCGTCTAACTGCAGTGTCAGCGTAATGGATGTTGATCACTCTCTGCACAAATTATGAGCATAAAGTCCCAGATCTCTGCCAAGAACTAGACTTGTATTGTTATGTAAAATCAATAACTGACTGTCCTCTCTTCGAGTCAAAAAGTAATACTGACCAGGCTGTCGAGTCAGAAAGAGCAATGTAGCTGTTATAGGGTGCTTCTTGCTCTGACTTTGCCCTGAGTTAGCTAGTGAACGTAATGTGTCTGTATCCGGGACTCACAAAACCTCATCCTCGTCATGGAACAATATGTTCTGTTGGTAGACTCCTACATTCCGAGAGCAGGCTCGATTCCTCATGTCCTTTAGGGGGCAGGAAGGGTTGAACAAAAAATCCTTTCCGATTCTTAAATCAGTAAACAGCAGGGTGAACTCTACAAGTCTCCAAGAGACAGACAACACAGAACTGTTCTAGCCAAAATGAAAACACACTAAAACATTTTAGATGACATTAAATTAGTTTTTCATCACGGTCTGTTAAAACTGGGGACTGGTCCCAGTGAACCCATATGTTCAACACTATACAAAACACAAGTACAAGAAGTATTTGATGCTGTCATTAGCCAGTAAACTCGATGTCTATGGGCTCCGTGCTGGGGATTCATTTAGCAGATTATTACACACGCAGTGGCAAAAGACTTCCTTTAGGTTAAATAGCACAAGACAAAACGCTCAACAGCTATTTTTCCCCAAGGGCAAAGTATCGGATCTCTTTGTCACGGTTTCCCATTTCATTTTGCAATTTATAAAAGGATGGTTAGCTACCAGGTTCTCGGTGCTAATTTTAAACGTGTTTATAGCGTGCGCTTTGGCATAACAGTTTAATGATACTGTAATGAGGATGGGTTTACCCGAGTTCAGCAGTAATCTCTCAGATGCTCCAGTGAGCGCTTCATTAAGACCCAAACAACAGAACAGCCTGGTTGACTGTTTTGATACTCCTACCAAACACTCAGCTCTATATTTGAAACTAGATGAAGGTACACAAGAAGGGAGAGTCCTTTTTCGGACATATGATAGTATGCTTTGTTGGGACTCTCTTGCAGATAAACTGTAGATAATCTGGTAATGCATTGAAGCAGCTGAAACCACAAATTAAACATTGCACACACACAGCGATGTTGTTTGTTAGTCGAGTCCATGACCGAGGGTCAGTCGTTAACCACTCTGTGCCTGAAAGGATATCAATGCATTCTCCCACAGTGCCATAATTAAAATCAAAACGGTGCATAAAGGTTGCCTGTTTGTATTCATTGTTTAACACAGACATGCATCTTTTTTCTTTGTTGCATCCTCCTAATTCGCACCTAAAGAGCCTCCTCTTCAAGGAGCACCTTCTTCACGCACCACAGGCACGCTTGACAGTTGACAACCCTGTTAAATGGAACAGTATCCGAAATCGGATATCAATGTCTAGATTTGTAAGACAATAACAGTGTGTTCTTCTGCTTGCCAAACGGCATACGATCAACATCTGCAAGAAACGTTTTTTCAAGAGGAATTATGCAATCTATTACTTTGTACACATCCTTTTTACTATTTCCATTTTGGCATCCTCAAAATGGCAGTCTCTGATGTACAGCAACTTGCACTACCAGGTAGTATTTTTGATGCAATGGGCCACATCTTTAGCCACTGGCCAAAAGTCATCAATTAAGAACACAGAAACGTGTTTTGAATTGAAATTCACACGCAATGCTTGATGTGTAAAAATTAAATCATGCTATTAAAGGCCGCACTCACTGAAGATATTCACCCAAGACTTTTGAAGCCGAGGCAGGCACAACTGATGTTACACCTCTACAAAGATATTTCAAGAAGAAGGTGGTCAAGGCTTTTGGAATGGTGCCGTCTTCTCTTTGAGGAAAGACATTGTTTCGATTATGACAAGACACGTGTTGCAAATTTAAAAGCTATGCATACCGGTGACCACAAGCTTAAAATCTCCCAGTGGACACCTCCATCTAGGTGCAAGAATAAATACATAGTAGATACCATCAGATTCCCCAACAAAACGATACTGCTCAAGACAATAAAACCCTAAAGTACAGAGAGCCATCAGCACTGATAAATTAGGACGAGAAGGGGGTTTTATCCTTCATTCTTTTCACTGAGGAATCTCAATCTGTGTACATCTATCCACATCTCAACATCATTGAGGCACTGTTTCTAGTAGTAGCATCAGAGGAGACCCTATGGCCGATGGCTTTTGCACTCTTCTCCAAGCACAAGATTTCAGCCCTGCTACGCAGGAAGGGTAACTCTTTGGATTAGATGCATCTCACTATAGTGATGTGGTCATGAAGGAACCCTGTTGAGGACAGCCATACAACACACCTATTTTAAATGCCGCTAAAAAGACAGATGTGGATTAAAATTCCCAATGAGTGCAAACTAGGTTTTTTCCTCTTATGTGCAATACACTAAACTCAGATTTGAATTGGGCAGCACTACATAGATAGAAAAGGTTTTGCAGAATGCATGTGACTACAGGCCCATGGTGGTACACAGTGTTTGTGATCAAAGAAGAACTCTGTTTCAGCTTGTCTGAGAAATTGGGGGAGAGGAACACAGTGGAAGCAACAGTGCTGATAGAGGTTCAGTAATGATGCAGCATCCAAATCTCGTGTCACCTCCTTGATATCACTGGTGGTGCTTTGGCTTCTTTGGAGTATTTGTGAAAAATATAGGGAGAGTGGAGGCCCCCAACAATTACTGACTCTACTTTTCCCATCGGCTCACGCCAACAGCTTCTAAATGCCTACTTATGCCTACTTATACCAATTAAAATTAGCATAAGGAAATATAGAAGCAGTTAATTTCTGAATTACACAAACTGTTTAAAATAGATTTGCAGCTACTTTTTACTTTATAACTGGTAGTTATGAACAGATGAACAAATCGCTTATTTGAGCCTAATGGCGTCCTCGCCTCTGGAGTTTTAGTAAATGTCCAACACTTATCTGAGAGTTACTTTGGTGATGTGATACACTTATGAATCTATCTATAGATTGGCTTATCCTTTTGTTTAAATGAGCACTGGTAATGTATGTATTACTTACTTCTGCTAAATGTAATGTAAATTAAAGGATTCATGGAAAAAATATATTGATTTAAACGATATTTCCTGGGGAAAACAAATCCCTAATGCAACACGATGCAGGCAATTCGTTACAATTGAAGATGGGCAAGCTCCAAAGAAGACGTAAGGAAGCAGAAAACCTTGCTATGTAGTAGCAGTGCAAAAGTATCAATATATTTAAATGGTTCTTGCATTCCCTTTGCCCGTGTCTTGTTACGGAGTAACTGACAAATATCTACATTCATCTGGGTACAGTACTATTTGCAATTTTTGAGCTAGTGAAAAATACCACTGTGCTCAAATATTCCAAGCACATGCAAAAATCGTCCAAACTGTACTCGTTCCTAGTTGTGCTTGTGGTTGCGAGAATATAGTTGGGAACAGCTGGGCCCAGAGGTTTGTACAGGGACTGGAAATGCAAGGTTGGAATGTGTACAAGGTTTTCAAAAATGTATTTGTTTTATTACTAATATCCTGCACATTAAAGTACCATAACATAACGTTTCTAAAAATAAGTTATGGGCTAACCCACAACTAAAATCTGCTACTGGGGCCAGGAGGATAGCTCAGGGGCAACATGCTCACCTTTGAAGCAAGACGACGCGAAGCAACACAGGTTCGATCCACGGGTCCGCGATTAGAAACCACTGGGTATTAAGCGTGTTATAAATAACCAATTACAATTACAATGACTTAAACTTCACAATAAGCTTACTCGCTTTGGGTATTCAATGAGTCAATCTCTGGTATCATGGTGTATGCACACGGTACATCTGCTATCCACTGAAAATTACTATGTTGAACACACACACACAGAAGCATAAAACATTTCTTGGAAACGGTTGGATACGTCTTTTCAGGGTCTTCGGTGACATGTATACTTCACCTTTGTATGAAAGCGGAACAGCAATATTCGTTTGAGGACCCCAAAGGCTTATGCTGGTTAACCTTTTTCGATAACTGGGAGCTAGAAATGGTGAATGGGCGTACCCTGAGTGACTGCCTGAGCAAAAGTACTTGGAAGGGTAGCAACACTCATAGTACGCTGGATTACATCTTCGCCAGCTGTGAAGTAGGGGCATTGATCAAAGACATGAGCATACACCATAATGTGTGGAGTGATCATGAGGCACTGAGCATGAAGTTGGGGGCCGACGTAGATGCCCGCAAGGCCTTAGCACTGGGCAATGTTACAGTTAACCATGCAGCAACCTGTATTACCTGGTCGGAAAATAATATCTTAAAATTCCGAGCGGGCGATCTTCCATCTGACTACGGGTAGCCTGCAATCTTTTGGGGAAATGACCATTGAGGAAATCGAGCGATGGATCTCATCTTTCACCTGTTCACATGCAAAATCTAAATCCAATGTTGTATTAAGAGAATTTGAGAAAGGGAGGTCCTTTGATAAAGTCATCAAAGATGCTATACAACAAATAAGAGGTGACATCCGTAAAGCTAACACTGCTTGCAAATCTCTGATGGCTTATCATCTGGCTTCCAGAAAATGGAAAAACAAATATCGGGTTTGGTTAAAATATTGGAAACGTACTAAGAGAGATGAACTGTGGCAACATACGGTTAAAGTACCATGTGCCCGGAATTCCTGCAGTATATGGGCGCTTCTGGGTGAAGCCAGGGGTAACAAGAAAATCCCCTTGATCAATCCCATCGGCACACATGACTGGACGGTATTTCTTGGGAAACGTAATGCAACAGAGTATTGGGGCTATCAGAGAGGGGTATTCTAAGCCTATGTTCCCTTCTTTTGAGGTTAAGGTGGAAGAACGTCAAAATAAAATTATAAGTCTGAAATCTTCCCGGGCTCCGGGGCCCAATGGACTAGCAAATGTTGTCCTCAAGAAGAACCCTTACTTCTGGGCAAGCCTTTTGAAAATATTATTTGAAAAGGTGTTTGCAGAGGGTCAAATTCCTAGTTCCTTGCAAATGGCCAGTCTTATACCAGTTTATAAAAGAGGCATCAAAACTGATCCGAGTAATTATAGATTACTCTCTACGCTGGACTCTCAGGAAAATATTTGCCTCGCTACTCCTACAGGAATTGCAAATTTGTACTTATAAAGCACGTATCCTTGATAGATTCCAGAGCGGCTTTAGAGCAGGCTTTTCCACCTCAGATAACCTGCTAATCAGGGATACTCTCAGTAGGAGAGCTAGACGACATAATAGTCCTTCGCTGTATGCCCTTTATATTGATTTTAAAGCGGCATTTGACACGTATGCAGAGAACTGCTCTGGCTTAAACTACATAAATTGGGCTGTCTTGTGGGAATCCTTTATTATTTGAAGCTCTTAAATAGTAATACCACGGTTCATCTTAAGCTTGACTCCCAGGGCACGATGACCAAATCTATTAAGCAAAATAGGGGTGTAAAGCAGGGCTGTGTTACAGCCCCTCTTTTATACAACCTATTTGCATCTGATGTTCCTGCCTCAATTACGGCAGTCCACAATTGTCCCCCTAATATAGGTAGTACTCACTGCCCAGTATTAGCATACACGGACGACTTAGTCATTTTAGACCACACCTTCAGTGGGCTCCACAGATCCGCAGAAGCGTTGTGGCTATATGCGGATAGCAATGGCTTAGTTAAAAACCGAGATAAAACACTCTTGATGGTTTATACTAGTGGAAAGACTGCTCGACCCCGCTTATACATTAGGGCTCTGGATATACTTTATACACCATCATATAAATATCTAGGAGTTGAGTACGATGTGAAGGAGGATTTTCCTTCTTGTATCCAGGCTTTCATCGGGAAAGCAAAACAATTAACCACATTGATATACCAATTTACATGCAAACAGAGTGGGTAGCACGCCAACTCTATATCCAGTGTGTAGTGCCAATGATCCTGTATGGCTTGGAAGCCCTTTTGGGAATTGACCTGAAATGGCTTCAAGTCATTGAAGGGAGGTTTTGGAGGAAATTACTGGGGCTCCCTTCAAGCATTCCTATGTCCATCCTGAGATTGGAGCTGGGTTTACGCTCATCAAAATCATTGGTTCTAAAGAAGAGAGCGGAAATGTATATCAAAATGTGCTAGGCCCCAGCGAACTTTGGGAAAGAGCCTTGACTATTGGGATTTGCATGAGAATGTTGTGCATCTTAATAGTTTGAAAAGTTATACATTTATTCAGAATGTATTGTACACCTTTAAGAGGCCACAAACATATTTTAATCTCTGTCCATCTCCTAATCTTAGGAGACTTATATTGTTGCTCAGGATAGACCACCTACCAGTATTGGCGGTAGAGGGTGTTGTACGTCAGATCCCTAAAATTGAACGCTTCTGTAGAATATGTATGAACAAAGCGATTAGTGAAACTGCCAAACTGCCAAACATATGCTTACTGAGTGTTCAAATATGAGGAAGCTCTATATGAAACACTATGGCAGATTTGTACATGATTCTAAGTCGATTAAAGAGCCTACCTTTTGGTATTATTGTATTAACACCGTAAATGCAAGTCTTCACATGTCCTTATTCAGAGTGTGGGCCATTGCTGAAAAGCAGTGGTGTAATCTAAGTGACCCTCAAGCACTCAGAATTGAATAACACATATTTCAACTTTTCCTAATTTTGGACCTGGGCGCCGGCGGTAACTTGTAATTCGCAAGTCGTGTTAATTGTAAATGTGTAAGAGAAGTTCATTAAATAGACTAGCCAAATGGCTAATTGGGTCATGAATCCGAGTTAGTTAGTCTGGAAAAGAGGGATCAAGTGATCGTCTGATTGCCTTGTTCTGGGACTGTATGGCCACTTGGAAATTCTGTGTTGACTTCTGGGATTTCTCTGACATATTTGTGGTGGAATATATGCCTATTAATTGATTTTAAGAATGCATTTTTTCCTCATTTCTTAGATCTTTTGTTATTTAATTGTACATTGCACATTTTATCTTATTCTATATCATTTTATTCTGTTTGATGTGTTTGAGAAATCCTGATTATGGTTATGGAAATTGAGTTCATGTAATTCCGTATTCAGTTTCCTGCTTTATCATGATTTATTATGCGTAAAGTTTTCTATGCAAAATTGTATCACATTAAATAAATAAATATGACGATAATACAACAGGGCAGATAAATCGAAAATTGAATGGAGCAGCTAGAGGACGGATAGCAAGATTACTGCAAAATGTCCTATTTCCCGATATTCAGCTACACATCCTTTCAAGAAGATCAACATCGGTGCAAGAGTGAAACAACAAATTACAGAAATGCGTGCCTAAAGCGATTCTCATCAGCATGTCACAATCCTACAAGTCCAACCTCTTGTAAATTTCAGAGATAGGAGCAACAGGACACCATTAAAAGAAGTCCCTGCTGGCTGTGCCACTCTGCAGCCCTACTAGCAAGTTTACTGCTGTGAACTGATGCTCAATCAAGGGGAGCGGCAGGGAACCTGAAGGTTGTTGGAGTGTTCCAGCGAACATGGCCTTAGTGCCTATTGTAGACGGAGGCTGTGAGGCTTCAGCACCTGTGAGGCAGCAGACCACTGACAGATCCTAGGCAACACTTCTTCCACCTTTTGGTGCTTCCCAGGGCTGATACTATCCGTTGGAACATTTCTGTTCTAACTGCTGGACTGTTCTCCCTCTCCTTCCAATTTTATGGCTTCCTCTGTTCCAAAACCTCCATCTCTTATCACCACCTCCTTCACCTCCCTAGGTGCTATCACTGTCTTCTTTCACCTTCACCTCCTGGTGCCTTCACTCTTGATGCTGCAGCCGCCTTCTTCCCTCTTAATGTTACTGCCTCAGGACTGTTACCTTTCCATCCAGATTTTACTCCCTTCTCCTTCACATTGGAAGCTAAAACCTACTCTTTCCCCTAAGATTTTACCAGCAATTCCTCTCCACTGCTGCCACCTCTTCAACCTCATCTGCCTCCCCAGTCTCTGCTTTCTTCAACTCTGTCCAGTATCCAGCTACCTCCAAGCTCCAGCACCGTCGTCCCGAAACCCACACCTTCTGGGATCTCCGCTTTACATGGGACTCTGTTCCCACCCCTTGGTTAAACTCTCCATGAGCGTCTGCAACTGTGTTCTACAATTGTTGCCAGGCTAGGATCAACTGTTTTCCTGGTTCACCTAGGCTTACTTTTGGATGGGAAGGCTAGACCAAGTGTTTACCAGACTTGATGGCTATCTTGGGATATAGCCCCCTTCCTGTTACTGCGTTGTACTCTTTGGGAAAGATCCAGGTCTCCCGTTCCCCCAGGGTGTAAACCGGACATTAGACAAGCTCTACATAAAGTTGATTCCCCTGAATGTGTACAAAATGCTGGTTGTGGTCAACTTGTAATTTTGTAATATCGGGGAGTGAATGCTCTGCCCATCAACCGTGGACAGTTACTATTCCATCACTTGTGGTTAAACCCACAGTTGAAAGACAGCCAACAACATATATTTTGCCTACCTTGGGTTTGGTGAGCTCGCAAAACGTCGCTTTGATCTGACACATGCTTTGGGAGCTTGCAAAGGATCTGCCGAGGGTTGTGAACTAATTTCCCTACTACTGTGAATGCGCTGGTTAGAGAAGCAAGATAAATGCTAAAATGACCATGTGAGTGAAACTAATTTCTTTCAGAGTGGAGCATTTGTTTTTTCCTGTTTAGCCATTTGGGTCTGATGGGCATCAGGCTTTCCCAGTTGGGGATTGCCAATCCTGGTGCATAGGGAGGGTCGGGAGTTCTCAAATTGCCTGTATTGTGGGCTTAGCGACAAAAGTCCAGGATCCTAGGAATGTTCTACAATGATGTCCCGTGATTATACCCTACCCTGTGACAAACCAAGGGATCCCCTCCATGCCATCCTAGGGCCCATCATCGCTTGGCTCATGGAGGCACCTGGGCCCTTTCAGTAAAATTCATTGATGATGCCCACAATGAGTCTTGAAGATTCCCAAGTAAGCTATGAACCTGAAGGTAGCAATCTATTCTACCCTACAACACACAGTCTTGCCCAACAAAGAACCTGAGAGCGTAGAATTAGGCTGTCCATCTATTGCCCCTGTGTTTGATATGATGCTCTTTGTGCAGGCTATGTAGTTCTGAAGCCTGCTCCTATGCTTAATATTCCGTTCAATATGCTCACCATGTGAAAGTGCACATACTAACATCCACAAATGCTGCTATGCTTGATATTTTGGAAGTGGAGCTGGGAATCCCATTTTGCACGCACCCAAAAACCACCAGATACATGCTAACTGTGTGAAGTGACCGGCACTGCATGCTGCTTTACTTTACCCCATGCCTTTTCTTCGCAAAGCACTGCTCTACAATTTGACGAATCCTGCCGTTTGCTCAGTATGCGAGTCCACAGACCACTATGCCTTGAGAAGGTGTTTTTACAGTACGAAACATGTGTCTACATTATTAATTAGGGTCTTGCATGCAACACCAATAAACCTGTGGTAGACTCTTCACCTTGGTGTTACTGTAACACAAGCACAAAACTGTAGGTCTAAGACTCCAGGTTTCTACGGGTGCAACTGTGCTGATTGGGGGTACAATCTCCACAAAAGTCTTGCACCCTCTTGCTCACCCTCCAACCATCACTACAGACAATATGAGAACTAAATTGGATATCATCACTTGTAGGGTAAAATAACTCTGAAGCTCAATTTGAAGAGTTACGTTGCAGGCTACCTGGGGTGGAATAGCAGGTGGGAGACAACGAAGACAAGGTTAGCAGCACCAGAATACTCCAAAAAGAAGAAATCAAGGTATAAGCAAATCAAGGTATAAGCATTCTATTTCAAGTCAAGCTCAGAATTATGCATGAAGAGAAACCCTAATTGTTCAACCTTACAAATCAAATTCATTAAATGTTTAAATGCAAAACTGTGTAGATATTACCAGTGTCCAGATATCTCTAATTGCCAGTGTTACTTATTATCTCTTACTTGCCATTTTGTTGGTGATTCAGAAATACATATGGTTGACTGGAGCACATGGATCCTAGCATAGCATGTAATGAAAGTTATTGCTAGATTTACATTTCACATTGCCAATAGATGTTCTACTTCTGGCGAATGTTGCTTTTTTTACTCACACAAAAGAGGACAAATCTTACTGGCTAGATGGGGACTGTGGTGAGTTAGGAGGAGGAGTCGGATACTTGAGGGACATGTTTACTGATGTTTGTTAAAATAATGTGTATACAGCCCATCTTTCCCTATTGCTAGAGGGGTATCCAAGCCTATCTAAATAAACTAAAGGTGCTCGTCAAGAAGTCCCAAATGAATGTTTCCATGGTCCAAACCAGTTCTAACTGACGCTACCACTACTTTCTCTAACTTAAAGTAGATCAGGAGAATGTTTCTACTGGCTGTCTCTGTATGAAATGTCTCTTCTTTACTCAAATGTTATCCTTAGTATGACATCTTTAAATAGACTCTTACCACCTTCTGGATACATACTTAAAACACAAGTGTATTGTGAAAGGGTTGCATCTACACTTTAGGGTCTGACTTTGGACAGTTGGTGCTCTTTTTTAATAGTCTCTTCCAGACCTCGGTGTCTTTCTGACTCGTATCCCCAGACCTTCTTAGTTTGGGTGTACTTTGCTGTAATTTGACTTTCCCCCTCTCCTGGGGCTTCTCACTTTGATTATCTCTCCTCTTATCTGGTTCACTTGATTTCACTTCCCAATCATACTTAGATGATTCTCTCCATGGTTTCCTCCACTCCTTACTTCTTAAAATATGGGGTATGTTACCCTCTTCCCAGGGCATTGGAGTCCATTCCTCTTCCGAGGGCATTGGAGCCCATTCCCCATAAATTTCAGTCTTATTCGTTAATCTCTTTATCGTTTTATCACAGTTCCACTGAAATTGTTTTATATTCAGTAGCTCATCAATTTTACTGGGATGTGTTTTCCGTCTTAATAACGATGCAGCGGCGGCCTTCAGTTCTCCCTTTCTCTCCGTTACCTCCATGCCTGAAGCGGAATGCTGTAGGGCTCAGCACTCACTCGGGTTCTTTAGCCACTGGCCAAAAGTGGAACAATCAGATCTGTTGGATCAGCCTTGATCCAGAAGTGCAAATACTCTCCCATCTCATAATGACTGCCACCACCAGCTGACCCTTTGTAACTCACAGAGCTGATGTTAAGGAAAAAGTCACAGAACAAATGTGGAAGTGAAACCATGCTATGACAAAACAAAGATGCGTCCTTTGTAACACATTGAGGTTTGTGGAAAAAAAGATCCTGGGATCACAGGACAACAACAAAGAAGGATTCAGAGAATCTGCGATAAAGTCGCCATCTTAATCCTCTCCTATATGAGAAACTTGTTTAGTAACCAAAGGTCTAGGATAGGAGGCAGACAACCACAAAGCCTGTGAAAGAGGAAATATTTGGAACACTGTTTCCAAGTTTTTTAAGTGACACAGGCTTGATGGTGACCTTTCAGAGTTTTTCCACAACTTCCATCTGAGGTGATGGGAGAGAAAGCATAGGAAGGGTACTTCTTTTGGAATGGGTTGTACTACCCGGTAAAAATAATGTCCATCTGGTATAAGGCTACTATCTGGTTCTATGAATCTTGGCTGCATTATTTTTACCGAATGGCATCTTTGACTAATAATCTTTGCCAATTTTGCTACTTTCCATTTACCACAAACAGCAGGGGGACCTCTCCACCTTCCCCATGCACCCCAAACCCCCAACTATATACCTGTTACAGAATATTTGACTTGGTACAAGTTAACAACAGTGGTGACAGGCATAGATCATGTCTATTTGCGATATGAAGTGCATGGGGTTCCATGGTTACAGTGGAACAGTGTGAGAACAATTGTTATAACAATAAGAGACAGAGATGGTGTTCCGTGGTTACAGTGGAACTACTTATTGTAGGAGGCAGTAGTGGAGCATAGTTTAGTTGAATAGTTTAGTTTTTAGCGCTTTTCTGAATGTGAGTAGGGATTCTTCTTTTCTGAGATTAGGTGGCAGTGAATTCCAGGCTTTGGGAGCTAGGACTTCAAAGCTGGTACCACTGGCCTTGGTTCTGTTGAAGGTTGGGACTGAGAGTTGGTTAGAGTATTTGTTGCGTTTAGGTCTGTGGGTTGGAGCTTGATGTATTCTTTCCACTGGATAGGCTGGTGCGGTCTCGGCAAGGCATCTATGTGTGATTGTGAGGGCTTTGAACGTTATGCGATCTTTGATCGGGAGCCAGTGGAGATATGTTCTCTCTTGGGTATGTTGAGGGCTGCTCCGAGGGCATTGTTTTGTGCGATTTGCAGTCTGTTAATGTTGTTTGCGGAGGTGCCAAGGAGATATATATTTCAGTAGTCCAGTTTTGCTCCAATTTTAGCTCTGGCGATGTTTAGGCAGTTCCTTGCCGATAGATGAGGTCTTACTGCATTTATGATTTTTGATGTAAGGGCTGCTGAGGAGGAAATGGCACTGACTTGCCTATCCATGGACAGTGTGGAGTCCAGGTAGACGCCTAAGGTTTTTACAGCAGAGGAGGTGGTGATGACAGTCTTCGATGATGAAGGAATTGTATGAGTCATCTAGTTTTTTTTAGGGCTTCTTTGGGACCTACCAACACTATTTCGGTCTTTTCCCCATTTAGGCATAAGCCATTGGCTGCCATCCAAGCCTGGATGCGGGCATATATGCTTTGCTTTGTAGAGTGTTGAGGTCTTGCTCTTAGTTGCCTGTTATTGGGACATGAATTTGTGTGTCATCGGCATAGTTTGTAAAGGATATGCCGAATTCGTTTAGGTCATTCAAAAGGGGGAGAGTAAAGAGATTGTAGAGAGTAGGGGAGGTGCATGAACCCTGTGGGACTCCACAGTCAATTGGTGAAGGGATGGCGGATGCTTGGTCCGAGTAAACTCTCATGGCTCTACCGTTCAGGAAGGAGGTTATCCAGGCTGGGGCTTCTTGGGAGAAGTGGGCTGTGACAGTCAGATGTCTGCAGAGGATCTTGTGATCAACCAGATCGAAAGCTGCAGAGAGGTCTAGGAGGAGGAGGAGGGAGGATTTGCCTTTGTCCATAGCCTCAAGAAGTTGGTTCTTGAGGTCAAGTAGCGCCGACGCTGTGCCATGGCGGGGGCGGAACCCTGAATGCCTTTTTCCTAGGATGTTGTGAGTTTCTAGGAAAGATGAATCTGTAAGTATGCAGCTTTGTCTAGAATTTTCAACAGGAAAGGCACGGTGGTAATAGGACGGTAGTTTGGGGAGTCAGGGTCAAGGGTAGGTTTTTTTAGTAGGGACCGAACAGAGGTTTCCTTGAGGGTGGGCGGGACAGTGCTGTTGGCAAGGAGGCATTGATGAAGGTAGTGACAAAGGGGGCAAGTGCTGTGGCGCAGTCTTTGATTAGGTTGGCTGGGCAGATGTCTCCTTTACATAATGAAGGCTTAGTGTGTTTCATGATGTGGAGGACTTCGGAAATAGTTACCTCCCTAAAGCCTAAGGGTTTGGGTGGGTTTTTGCTGTGGGACTAATTTCCCTCTAGTGTGTTGGAGGAGGGGTTAGGTGGAGGTGAACTGGATTTGGGCAGATTCTTGAGTTGGGTTTTGATTTTGTTTTTAAGTGTTTTGATTTTGTCTAGCATGGCATGTTGAATATTGTTACACCAGGTAGCATTTTTCTCAGAAGGTTGTGCCGATGTGGGGGGGATAGTAAGCTCATTGTATATGGCGAAGAGTTCTTTGGATTGCGAGTTAGCTTCCTCTATTCTGGTGTTGTATGTGGCTGCTTTAGCTGTGGTGATGGCTTGTTTATATTGTTTGGCGATGGTGAGGTATGTCTCTCTAGTGAGAGAAGAGGGATTAGATTGCCAGGCTGTTAGTGCTGCTCTTTTGACGGTCCGTGCTTCCTTAAGTTCTTCAGAGAACCAAGAGTTAGCATGGAGTATTTGTTTGGCTTTTTTCCTTTCCAGTGGGGCTATGGCTTCCACTATCTCTTTAAGCGTGGGGTTGTAAATCTCAGCTAATGTTGTTGGGTCCTTAGAGGTGGGGTGGGCGAGTGCTGAGGTTTCCAGGAGTGGGAGTAGCCTGTCTGCGGTGAGCAGTGTTTTAGATCTGGCCAAGGTGGCTGGTGCAATAAGTGGCGGTCGGTCCAGGGGCGGGGGGTGTTTGAGCTGATGTCAGCTGTGCAGTTATGGTCGGCGATCCAGTCTAGGATGCGACCTTTGGTGTGGGTGGGATCGTTCACTGGTTGGGTGAAGCCTAAGTCTAGGAGGGCTTTGGTGAGAGCTTTACTTTTTTTGTCTTTAGGGTCTTTGAACCCAAGGTTAAGGGCCTTAATATCAAAAAATATGTACTAGGTGCATTTTGGTCATCTACCAAAACAATGAATCCTCACACCCAGGAGGGGCGTCTCAGGAGCACACCTATGCACATAGGAACTGTCGAAGAAACCTACTGCATCTAGACTTAATTTCAAAATAGTATTTGCAGCATTCCTGCCTTGAAATACCACTTCCACTAGGAGTTTCTGAATCTCATCCACTATAAAGAACATCCCATAAAGTGTGGGACTACGTCACATGGTTGAAATAGGCATCAGCAGGCTATGTCCCTAGATGCCGGAGGCAAATTACTTACTGGTGTGTCAATGTGGTTTGGAGCCTAGACTGGAGGGCAGCCTTTCAAGAATGGCTATGCAAGGTCAGGAGCACAGGATCCCCAGGAGATGGTCTAGGCTTCTTTGTAATCTATTTGCACACGGATGGTGTGGCGGTAAGCTTTTCTCAGGCTGAAAGCAGTGGTTCCTGAAGGTCATCATAGAAGGGGATGAGAACCTCAATCAGGCATCTGGCTCAAGGATGTCAAAAGGTCTGTGTACAGTTTCCAAGACAAAGGAGACAGAAAGACCAAGGCATCCTGTAGCCTTATGCATCTAGTTATTGAGTGAGGGACCTTAATCTGAAGGTCCAGTATACAATTCAGCGAAGAAAAGTTCAGTTGAAGTGTTTAATAAACTATACTCTTGAAAGCCATATTGTCCAAATCAGTATCAAACGTCAGACAAAACGCAAACACCTCATCGCCAACTGTGGAAAGCTCCAGATGGAGAACAGGCAGTCTCATAGTGTGTACAAATACTTGTAAAGCTAGTTAAGGTGTGATGTCTGGGTTTTTTCCCCTGCAGTTGGCCTATGGCGCATTGCTGGTGATGGTCAGTTTGGGTGCAAGCTTGTCACAGCAGAGAGGTTTTGAGGAAGAAGCCACCTTTAGCTTTATCTTCTCTAGTACCGACATTAGTGGTTCCTCTGATTAGTTATGTGAATTCAGAAAAAGGAACAAGTTACTTACCTGTAACTGTTGTTCTCCAGCATGGGTCTGGCATGGATTCACATGCTCATGAATATTCCCCGTCGTCAGGCTGGGAATCCTCGGTAAAGAAAAAACCAGTATCAGTTTCGTTTCTGATCTGTCTTTCGTAGTAATAACCAATCACTGGTCTCTGCGTCATACTGACCACAGCCAATGACTGCCCTCTACCTAAGCACCGCCTCTGGCAGCCATCTTCAGATTTGGAAGCACGTGAAGTGGCAGTATGACCAAGTGAAGAGCCGCAGAGGGGTAGGCGGGAGGGTTCGCATGTGAATCCATGCCAGACCCATGCTGGAGAACAACAGTTACAGGTAAGTAACTTGTTCCTTCTCCAGCATGGGGTCTGGCATGGATTCACATGCTCATGAATAAAGAATACATAGCAGTACACACATGCACAACCACGGGAGGTGGCAAAGGCTCAACATTAAGCATCACATAAACTCAACATTAAGCATCTTACCTCCTCACCAGGCTCACCTCAGGCGAACAGGTTGCGCAGCACTGCTTGGCCGACCCTGGACTCCTCCCTGGAATCCCGGTCGACGCAGTAGAATTTCGTGAAGGTGTGCGTCGACCTCCACGTAGCAGCCCTGCATATGTCCAGCAGGGGCACACCAGATAGGAACGCCGTGGTAGCTGCGATCGCTCTGGTGGAATGGGCTCTCGGACGGCCAGGCAGCGGTCGGTTTGCCAACCGATGACAGTACATGATACAGCCGGAGAGCCATCTGGAAATGGAAGCCTTCGAGAGAGCCTTCCCCTGATTGACAGGTCCAAAGTTCACAAAGAGTTGTGACGTCTTCCGAAAACACTTCGTGCGGTCTACGTAGAACTTCAGCGCTCTAGCCACATCCAGCGAGTGCAAAGTCCTCTCAGCCGGCGACGAAGGCGACGGGAAGAACACAGGCAACACCAAGGGTTCGTTGAGATGGAAGTCCGACGGCACCTTGGGCATGAAGGAGGGGTGCGTCCTGAGCACTACCCTCGTGTCGTGGAAAGTCAAGTACGGGGCCTTGCAGGAAAGGGCCTGGATCTCTCCCACTCGTCGTGCGGAGGTGATGGCCACAAGAAAAGCTGTTTTCCACGATAGAAACTTCAACGGGGCCGAGTGCAGAGGCTCGAACGGAGGTCCCATGAGCTTGGTCAGCACCACGTTGAGCTCCCACGCCGGGGCCGGGGCCTTCACCGGCGGGAACGATCTGAACAGTCCCTTCATGAACTCTTTCACCAGACGATGAGACCACAAGGACGTCCGCCCCGTGGTTCTGGTGTATCGGGAGATCGCAGCAAGATGAATCTTGATGGACGCGTGTGCCAGACCAGCTTTGGCCAGCGTCAGCAGGTACGGCAGTACTTGGGGAGCCGTAATCCGTAGAGGGTTAATCTTCTGTGCGTGGCACCAGACAGAGAACCTCTTCCATTTGTGTCCGTAGCATTTAAGAGTCGAGGACGCCCTGGCCTTTGCAAGAACCTCTCTGCAATCGGCCGGTATGTCGTATCCTCCAAACTCTAGCGCTGCAGGAGCCAGGCCTGCAAGTTCAGCGACTTCGGGTCGTGGTGGAGGATGGCGCCTCCTTCCCTGGAGAGTAGATCCGCGTCCGCCAGCAGCTTGATCGGCGGGGACGCTGACAAGTCCAGAAGGTCCGGGAACCATATCTGCCTCGGCCACGCAGGTGCGACGAGGATCATCCTGCACCGTGACCTCTTGAGCTGGTTGACGAGCCGGATTAGCAGAGGCAAGGGAGGGAACGCGTAGAGGAACAGGCCCTCCCAGGGGAACGAGAAAGCATCGCCCATGCTCCTCGTCTGGGGAAACCTGCTGGCGAACCTCCGGCACTTGGTGTTCGTTGCCGTCGCGAACAGGTCGATCTGGGGTGTGCCCCACCGTCGGAAGAGGCGATCCACCAGATCCTGCCGTAGTTCCCACTCGTGGCACGAGCGCAGCTCCCTGCTGAGTGAGTCGGCGATGGTGTTTTTTATCCCTGCCAGATGAAACGGCACCAGAAAAATCCCTTGGGCGACGGCCCAATGCCACAGGTCCTGCGCCTCCTTGGACAGCGCTGGGGACCTGGTTCCGCCCTGTTTCCTGATGTAAAACATGGTGGTGGTGTTGTCGGTGAAGATCCTCACCACCTTGCCCTTGAGGGACGGAAGGAAGGACCTGAGGGCCCAAAACACTGCACGGAGCTCCAGGACGTTGATATGCAGGGACTTCTCCGTCGGGAGCCAGAGTCCCCTTGCGTGCAGATTTTCGGTGTGCACTCCCCACCCTTCCAGGGAGGCATCCGTGGTCACAGTCTCCTGGTGGGCTGGGGTCTGGAAGTCCATGCCCGCCGTCAGATGCGCGCGGGTGCCCCACCACCGTATCGCTCGTCGGAAACTCTCGTCGAGCTTGATCCTTTCCTCGAAGCTGCCCGTCGTCTGGATCCAGCGCGCATCCAGGAATTCTTGCAACGGGCGCATCCGGAGCCTGCACATGGGAATGAGGTAGATGCAGGAAGACATCATCCCGAGGAGGGACTTGATGGACCTCACCTTGGCCGCGTCGGCCACCAACATCCGTTGCACCTTGCCCAAGATGGTCCTGGTCCTCTCCTCCGACGGGGAGGCCAGAAGGGACACTGTGTCGAGCCTCGCTCCCAGAAACAGTGCGACTTGCGCGGGCACCAGGTGGGATTTGGCGTAGTTCACGGAGAATCCCAGGTCCGTGAGGAGTTGGACGGTCCTTGCCGTGTGGACCACGGCGAGCTCCCTCGTCTTGGCGCGGATGAGCCAGTCGTCCAGGTAGGGGTAGACGTGAATCCCCTCGCGGCGCAGCTGCGCCGCCACCGGTGCGAGGCACTTGGTGAATACCCTGGGTGCCGACCGTAGTCCGAAGGGAAGGGCTTTGAACTGGTAATGACGCCCTTGGACCACGAATCTGAGGAATTTTCGGTGCCCCTTTAGGATGGGAATGTGGAAGTAGGCATCCTCCAAATCCAACGACGATAGGAAGTCTCCTTCCTCCAGCTGACCCAGGACGTGCTGGAGGGTGACCATCCGGAACTTCTGCGCCTTGATGAACTTGTTCAGACGTCGCAGGTCTAGGATGGGGCGCCATCCTCCCGTCTTCTTCTTCACGAGGAAGTATCGCGAGTAGACTCCGGAGCCCCGAAGCCTCTTTGGGACGAGTTCGATGGCGCCCTTTCTGAGCATCGCCTTTACCTCCAGGAGAAGTTGAGGGACGTGAAGTTCTTTCCTGGCCACGGGGGGGACGCGCGGGCACCTTCTTTGAAACTCGAGCGCGTGGCCCCGGGCCAGGGCGTCCAGCACCCAACGGTCGGTGGAGATGGACTCCCACACGCTGACGAAGCCCGCCAGCCGGCCTCCCACCGGGGTGCTTCGGTGGGGGCCCGACCCCACGGCCGGTTCAATCCTGCTTGGACGCGGCCTTGCCGCCTTGACCTCCTTGGCGACGACGGCGGGGTCCGCTAGACTTGCCTCGTCCTCTGTAGGCCTCTTGCGACGACGAGCGGGCCGCTTGACGGTAGGAAGCGAAACCGCCGCCGGAACCTTTGGAGGCGCCCTTGCCTCCGCCGCTCCGAAAGGGCGTTCGTCGTTGCTGCAGGACTCCAAGGGCCCTGGCCGTCTCAGTATCCGCCTTGATGGCCTGAAGGGAATCGTCCACTGTCTTCCCAAACAGGTTGTTCCCGTCGAAGGGCATGTCCAGGACTCTGGTCTGGACGTCCTGCCGAAAGTCTGTAGCTTTGAGCCATCCACGACGTCGAAGGCAAACGCCGTTGCCCAGCTGGCGGAACCCAGTGTCGGCGATGTCCGTCGCCACGGTGATGGCGTGGTCCGACGCCACCTCACCTTCCTGCAGGATCTCAAGGGCCTCCGCCCTCTTGTCGTCCGGCAGAAAATCCAGCAGGGGAGCTATCTTGTACCAGAGCTCCCTGTCGTAGCGGGCCACGATAGCCAAGGCGTTGGCCGCTTTAATCGTCGTCGCTGCCGACGAGATGACTCTACGTCCCATAGCATCCAATTTCTTTCCCTCGCCGTCCGGCGGGGAAGTTGATGTGGAGGCCGCACCCCCCCCCGCTTTCTTCCTGGCTGCCGCGGAGACGACGGAGTCCGGGGTAGGCTGCGCCCGGAGGCATAGGGGGGCCGTGTCCGGGACCCGGTACTTTTTCTCGTACCGGTCTCTTCTAGCTGGCGTCGTGGAAGGGTTCTTGAGGAGGGAAAGGCCCTCATCCCAAATGTCGTCCAACAGAGGCACTGCGAGGACCGTCTTCCTCTTGGCCTCGCGCCGCTGATAAAGGAAGCCTTCCTTTTTCTTCTCCTCAGGGCAGAGTTGGAAAAGCTCGGAAGCCCTGGAGATCATGGAGTGGAAAGATCCGATCTCGTCGGGCGGAGAAGCCCTGGTGGGAGGCGACGACGGAAAATCCTCGTCGTATGCCTCGTCGTCCGTACCCGTCGCTGCCGTGTCAGTCCCCGTATCATCCCCTCGGGTGGACGGGGAGGAGGGCTGGACGGGGCGCGACGGTTGAAAAGGAGGTGGTGGATGGATCCTTCTTTTCTTGGTAGGGGGAACACCAGAAGGTCCCGGTTCTGGATCCCCCGACGGGAGAGGTTCCTCCGTTGGTAACAGTAGCCTCGTCCTTATCTCGGAGCATAAGGACTGTATGGCCAACAAAATGGCCGCCGAGTTGTCTTGCGGCGCTGGCAGAGGGGAATCCGACGGGCGAGCAGGGGCCCCCTCGGTATCCTCGACGATGTCGTCGTCGTCACCTGCGTCGGGGTCCATTCCGGCGGGCTGGCCTTCTTCCACGCCTAGGCCGTGGCTTAAGACCTCGATCAGCTCCTCTTCTGAGGTTGAGGCCGAATCTACGACGACGCCCTGCCCCCCCTTCTTCTTCCCCACGGAGGGTTTCACGGGGGTCCTATCGATGGGCACAAAGGAAGACTCCCTCCGCGGAGGCAGGGAGATTCTGGGCCCTGAGGTCGCCACCACTGGTGTAGCCACCACAGGCTGAGCCAGGGCCGCCGCGACCGTTTCGATAGAGGGCTTGGTCGGATGGATCAAGGCCTTCACCACCTTAGGTGCGCTCACCGCCTTATCCTTGAGGGAGGGGGCACTGCCACGCTCCTCCTCTGCCTTAGAGCTCGACCGGGGCCTCTCCAGGAGCTTCGCCGGGTGCTCGGCCTTCCTCTTACCCGACCCAGAGCGTTGGCTCGTGGTTGATGGTGCCGGGGAGGGTGCACCCTGCCTGGCGCCCGTAGAGCCCGACCGTTCGGCGCTCCCGGTGCCAGCGGACTCGCGGTGCTTGGCCTTATGTTGGGCCCCCGTCGCCGGGGCGCCCTCAAAGGTCTTAGAAGACCGCTCGGATTTCTTCTTCTTCTCGCCAGACGGGCTCTTACCCTCCAGCCAGTTGGCGAGACGTTGATGGCGGTCCTTCATGGTCCGTTCCGACATGTTGCCGCAAAACGCACAGTCCTTCTCCACGTGCGTCTTGTCCTCATGAAGGCAGTAAAGGCAGAAAGAGTGTTCGTCCTCCTTGAAGACGTTCTGCAGCTGGCATCCAGGGCAGACCCTGAACAGCTTTCCGGGCGTCGAGCTTCCCTTCTCCTGGGCCATCTCCGAGACCGGGCCTGAGAAGCTTCTGGAGTCCTCCGAAGCGTAGCTCGACGAAATCTTCACCCTTGAGGGGCACAGATGAATCCGACACGGGTCCCCGTTGATCGGATGTAGGATCGGTGGAGCTTGAGGCTCTTTTGACCGAAAGAATCGAAGTTTTTTTGTGAAAAAGCGCGAAAAAAGCACTAACGCTCGAGAGCAATAGCACGAGGATCCCAACACATGAACGTGCGGTAAAAATCTGAAGATGGCTGCCAGAGGCGGTGCTTAGGTAGAGGGCAGTCATTGGCTGTGGTCAGTATGACGCAGAGACCAGTGATTGGTTATTACTACGAAAGACAGATCAGAAACGAAACTGATACTGGTTTTTTCTTTACCGAGGATTCCCAGCCTGACGACGGGGAATATTCATGAGCATGTGAATCCATGCCAGACCCCATGCTGGAGAACAGTGATGTCTAGCAGGAAAAGACCCCCTTCTGAACCTTGAACGTTTGTGTGTTTCTTTTCCTTTTTTCATCTTTTTTGTCTGGGGCTGGTTTAGTTCATGGCAGCGACGAGAAGGTCCTGCCACGACTCAGGGGTCCTGGATCAACGTCCTCTGCCCTGTCCTTATGGAGCAACCGGCTCACACGGGTCTATAGGGGAAAACACCAACACCCGAAGTGCAGGCTCCCAGCATGCCAGTGAGGGCCAGTTTTTTCGGTCAAAGTGGGCCATGTTTTTTACCAAGGTTTGCCAGTTTGGGGAGTGCCGTCACTGTGCAGCTAGTATGTTGACCAGTGTTACTCAACAAACATTCCATGCTTTAACCGCTGGCGTCGTAGTCTTGATACAGGTCTTGTAATACCACAAATGTATTTAATCTGATTTGAACAGAATATGGTCTTGGGAAATGCATTCAAATCCTGAATATGGCCATGAGTCTGCATCTCATATCTGATTGGATATGCGGGCTGGAGTCATTTTAAAACCAGGAAGAATGAAAGGCTCTCTGCTGATTTACGTCAGGAATAAAGCTGAGATTTTCGCTTCTAACTCAAAACGCAGCACCTGAGGGATTCCATAACAGTCCATAAAATGTCGCTGCTTTTAAAAACAACGGCTTGGGGTACGTATATTTCCCAAGAAACAGTAGAACACATGTAGCATCAGATGTGTGTACTTCCAGAGAGTTAAGGCATGTCAACTGCGACCGTCCAAATGAAGCAGGTGGTTCAATTTAGAAAAAAAACGAGCCCGAGTTTAATGGCATTACCAGGTTCTTCCAGCACACTAATTCGCACTCACTGCCCGACTTCAATGGGGCCTTCAGTCTTCACGCTGGCTTCCATTTAGTTCAAGTGCTATTTGATGCATTTCAGCTGGCGTTTTATTCACTTCAAGCTACACTTCATCTAGCTCGGCTCCTGCTCGATTCATTTATTTTTCTGCCGTGTAACCCTTTCATTCATGTATTCCGTTTACATTCCAAAATCTGGTTGACCGTATTTATGTCAAAATAAATGCCACAAACAAACCGCTGTAAGCAGATACTCCCCGCTGCCCGCTGCGGACACATGAGAGCGGAGTTCGTGTGGTGATTACAGCAATTTGGGGATGTGGTGAATTACAACGCAATGATATGGTTGTACAAGAGGCTGACAAAACCAGTCCACTGCTTCCAAAACATGCCGGGCTCTGGAAACATTTTCTCGTGCCTTGAAATGCACGCATGTGCATGATGCTAATGTGTTGTGCATGCCACTTTTTTCTATCCCACAGGTTCCCGTTTTCATCCTTTTTTCGTTCTTAGTGGCATTTTTCCTGCGTTGGTATTTACAGGCTCTATTTGGCTTTTATTTTTATTCTTCCAGATCACATCTTACAATGTCCTCCTCTGACACAAAAAGACAGTGACAAGAGAGAGGCTCACAAAATGATTGTCGAGACCTGTCCTATATCACACAGTCAGTTACACAAAAAAAAATGTATAACACAGCGAAGGGGTAGGATGCAGAAAGGGGCTTAGCTTTGTTAATGTACAGATACATCAGTGCAGTTTGTAGTATTCTAA
Source organism: Ambystoma mexicanum (assembly GCF_040938575.1). Taxonomy (NCBI): domain Eukaryota; kingdom Metazoa; phylum Chordata; class Amphibia; order Caudata; family Ambystomatidae; genus Ambystoma; species Ambystoma mexicanum. The sequence continues at coordinate 916,712,028 of NC_090933.1, read as the reverse complement.
ATAAGGTCTTTGGGTAAAAAACTAGTGTTCAGTCTGTGGCGATTGCCCAAGATCACAAGAATACATTGTATTCAATCCTTCCCATCTCCTAACGCTCGCTATTTTCCCCTCCATTGGCTAAGGTTAAAGCACCTTACTCTGCCCAGGGTGATTCGTTTCCGACCTCGGGATGAGGTGCAATGTGGAGGCAGGAGATGGCTAGAGAAGGAAGCAGGAGGCCTCAATCCCATACCGGCATCATTTTGTTGATACAGGACATCACTTCACTGGAAAATAAGGTCAGTAAAAAATGTTTTTAAAAAGGCTTTTTGAACCATGGCAGAAGAGCATCATAAAGTGATGCCCAAAAAGGATCCCCACCAAAAGCAGCATGCTGATGCTGGCTGACTCGCTGCACCTCCGCTCCCTGGGTCATTTCCCATTCAGACCTCAGGTGAGCGTGTGCTAGTGACCCTCTGCCCCACCCTTTTGACCATCATGGTGGCGCTGCTGTTTTCGGGACCCTCGCGGGCTCCCCAGCCGTGTCGTAGTCTCCAATCTCAAGGACCCGCCTCCCCTGGCCCTCATTGGCCGAATCATCCCTTATCCTGGGCCGGATCAGGGCAGCCCTCTGCCCAGCAGCCCCCTTCGGCTAAGGGGCCCAAGGCAAAGGACGGCTCCTACATGGACGGCTCCAAGATGTGTCTGCAGGTGTCCACAGAGGAAGCAAAGGAAGCCAGCAGCCAACAGACACCAACAAAACTGAGTGTGGCATGTGTGGGGTGTAGAGCAATTACTCTACACCAGAAAGCCCTCGCCACTCTACCTTACGTCTCCATAATGTAGACTGCCATAGAATTACAACTTGCATGCTTAAAGAGATTTGTTACCACCAGCCTAATTCCATTCTTAGCTGGACTGTAAATGTTGCATTGCATTACGCACTAACATACTAGCCAAACGCTAACTAATGCCACACATATAGAGAACGGTCAAGATTAGCCTGCGTCGAACATAGATAGAAATATGATTGTTGGCATGTGCCACACTTAGATGGAATTCTTAACTTTGGCCTGTGTCGCACCTGGATAGAGATGTGAATGTTAGCATGTGCCACAAGTAGAAGGAATCCTTAACCCTAGCTTGCGTCACATCTAGACGGGATTATGCATGTTAGCATGTGCCACACTCAGATGGAATCCTTAACCCTAGCTTGCGTCACATCTAGACGGGATTATGCATGTTAGCATGTGCCACACTCAGATGGAATCCTTAACCCTAGCTTGTGTCACATCTAGACGGGATTATGCACCTAGACGGGATTATGCATGTTAGCATGTGCCACACTCAGATGGAATCCTTAACCCTAGCTTGTGTCACATCTAGACGGGATTATGCACCTAGACGGGATTATGCATGTTAGCATGTGCCACACTTAGATGGAATCCTTGAACCTAGCTTGCGTCACATCTAGACGGGATTATGAATGTTAGCATGTGTCACACTCAGATGGAATCCTTAACCCTAGTTTGTGTCACATCTAGACGGGATTATGCATGTTAGCATGTGCCACACTTAGACGGAATTCTTAACTTTAGCCTGCGCCACATCTAGACAGGGTTATGAATGTTAGAACACTTAAATTAAACTGTGAATGATGACAAGTGCAGCTCTTAAATAGAATCATGATCACTAGCCTAGTTCATGCGGTTACATTGACATGTTGCCCATGCGCCCATGCTTTACCGAGAAAGAAGACAAATGCCCCCTTTCTCCATGTTCCAATGTGATTTTCTGGTTTGAATTTTTTCTGATTTTTTCTAAAGTAATGCACATTTGACGGTGCCCTTTGTGATTACACGTGTTTCGACGGTATCCCCTTCTTTCTCAAATCAGGGCTGGTCATGTTTAATTTGCAAATTATAATTTCAAAAGGTCATATTTTGTGTATAATAAAATAGCATTCACTAGACAAAATTGAAAAGGCTATGAAATTCTGGCAGACGCTACCGTTGGGCATGATAGGCCGGGCGGCACTACTAAAAATGACAGTCCTACCCCGACTCTTATATTACTTCACGAACATCCCATACAACATACCAAGGCCCTTCTTCAAGCGCCTACACACTATGGCGAGAACCTTCCTATGGGGAGGGGGGCGAAACAGGGTGGCACTAAGCACACTACAGAGAAGCTATGAGTGGGGGGGCATCAAACTCCCAGATTTTGAATATTACTATTTGGCAGCACAACTCCAATTTGTGGTGCGATGGCTGGGCGAGGAGACCTCAATAGATGCAATAATTATTGGGCCAACACTCCGGAGGTATTACCTGAGAGAATTATTATGGGTCAATGCCGCCCAAGCCAAAGACCTACCCAAAATAGCCCAACTAGGCCGAACACTATGGAAAAGAGCCTGGAAGACACAGGGCATACGAGACCCCTGCTCAAGACATATCCCACTGGCGGGGCTGGTGGACACCCGAGTGGCCAGCCTGACCACGTACAGGGCACAATGGGAAGACAAAGGTGTGGCCCAAATTGGGGACCTGTGGCGTGACGGACAGTGGGCTGAATTCCAGACCCTGATGGACGAACAAGATGTACACAGGGGCCAATTCATCCTGCACAATAGCCTAGTTCGGACAATAAAGAAGAGGTGGAGCACTATGCCAGAGCCTGAGGACACCGAAGGGGTACTAGAGGCATGGTACGATATATCCGAAGGAGGTCATACGGTGTCCAGACTCTATGAGCAAATACTGGGACACACCAACAAAAAGACACTAACAGCACGGATGAAGTGGGAAGAGGAACTGCAACCACCCTTCGAAGACGAGGAATGGAACAAAGTCCTCATGTACACGAAAAAGGTGTCCAGAAACGCCAGGTTCAGACAACTGCAGATATACATAGTACATAGAGCATATCTAACTCCCAAGAGAATGTCAAAGATGGGAGAAGGACAAACCCGGAGCTGCCCGCGGTGCGGAGACGAACAGGCCGACATGGTGCACATGTTCTGGTCGTGCCCGCAAATAGCAGACTTCTGGAACACGGTGAGAGAAAAGGCGTTGACAGCAGACATACGGATGCCAGCAAGAACGCCAGCAACATACCTATTGGGCCTGTTCCCAAGGGGGCACCGGCAGATGACACACGTGGCAAAAATGAAGGATTTAATGACAATACTAGCGAAACGCCGTATAGCGATGGCATGGAACAAGAGCGAAGGCCCCTCGAAGGAAGGATGGTGGGCCGACCTACAAAAATGGGCAATAGCAGAGACGGCAGTCTGGGCGAGAGCTACACAAAGGGGAGAGAGCGACAGCGGAGCCAGACTACAAGCATGGAACTCCCTGGTGCAAGACCTGTTTGGCAGCGGAGGCGAGGATGATACGACTGACAATAGCGATCCAGGCGACTCAGGAAACGATGAAATTGAACCGCCCACGTCGGGAGGCACTACATAATTCAGAGGAAGAGAACTAACGGGAAGAAAGAGACGAGGTCGTGACCAGCGCGGACTCTGAACAGTGCAAATCCAACTGGGAAAGACCAGCAAACACATGCAAGGACAGGACCAAGGGAAACTCCCAGGGAAAGGAGGGAGGCCACCGGGAGACCGGCCCCTCCGCTACGAACTTGACAACGGCCGGCGCCGGCCCCGAGGCGGCAACGGACCACGAACATACTGCGGCAGCCTTTGGGGAGAGGGAGGGGGGGAGGAAGGGGGAAAGGAAAATGGGAGGGTGACTTTTGTTTCTGTTTTGTCTATTCTCTCCCATTCCTTTTATGTTGTAAAACCAATAAAAAGAAGTTAAAAAAAAAAAAATAAAATAGCATTCACATTGACCATTACATATAGTACACATTTTAAAAAAAAGTATAATATTAATAGACAGCCATGGGTGTATATTTTGTAATTTTGTCATTCATTACAAAAATCCCCATTCAAAAGATTGGCTGTTGAGGGAGGGGTAAAGGGTAGGAGTGTTTAAGGGTGGTAGAGAAAACATCAAAAAATAAATGAAATAAAATGGTAAAAGAAAGTTAATTAGTTTGAAATGGTGTAAGACTTAAAGTAAACATACAGCAATAGTACCATATCTCATACAACGTTGCAGGGTTGGAAAAACAGTGACTGAGAAATTATAAAAGATTACCATCAATCTGTGCCTATGAGGATCCTACATCTATCTGTTCCTTTCTGTCCGACATGCGCCACATGTTGTACGTATCCTCGAATGCTGACCAATCTCAGGCATTATATTGTAAGCGGCACCTATATATTGTCAGTTCATTAGTAAATATGCAGGCTATCTATAACTATTCATTGTAATCGCGTACGCTGTGGAGTCTTACCTCTCAGATTTAAATCTGTTCTTCTGTGAGTGAAGCCGCAAGGATGCGCGGCTTTACTTTGTTTTTAAATGTTGTCATGGTGACGCTGTGAAGCGTTGCGCTCCCGCATTAATGCAGGAGCACGTATGCCTCGCGTCCCACCCTCCCATGGCAACGGTAGGGCGGGACTGTCCCCACGAAAACGCCTCTATTGGGAGGTTAGCATGTGAGTGTAAACAACTCACTACGATGATGTGTGAATGTTCGTTCTCCGTAAGCTGATCTCTGTTAAAGAGATAATGTGGATATGTAAGGTACCACTAATTCACATATACTCCAACAATCTACCGAACAGGCTATATTTCTTAGTGGCACTAGTCGGTTCAAACAATCCAGTAAAACATTTCTCTACCACGTGTGTGGGCTTGTGCGCTATGTATGTGTGTCAGCAATGGTAGATATAAGCGTGGACAGTGATCTCAAAAATAAATAAAATTGGCAGCAAATGGCAATCATAGTCAGTTTGAGTACTGTTGGCAAATAAAGGGTCCTCAGTATCCATGTGTATTGTCAAATAGAAGTCTTTGCATATTTCATCAGTATCTCATATACTGGGTATTGCTAATATTATATTCTGATCTTGACATGTTCAAATAATACAGTTGACATTCTGTATACACAATTAGTATAACCACTTTTTAAAGGCATACAGTCAAGGTCTCCCACTCTATTATCACATATGCAACCCACCCTTCTTTATTTCACTTGATTTGTTCAAAGCCAATGATTGGGCATCTTGAGGCAATTGATTCTATAGGTAGCACATATAGTTAATCTCCTCATTCAATCCTTTGGGTATTAGTGAGCTCAAACCATCTATCCAGAATGTTTCCCTTTGGTCTAGTCTTTTCTGGATATTCTCATGTGGATTGTTTTTTTCACAACTTCCAAAATCATAATAAACTTTATTTGTACCAAGTTGTGTTTTTTTTCTTGCCAATGTCTGGCAACTGCTGAATTCATATTATAGCTACGTATGCATGATCTGTGTTTGTTCCACCTGGTTTTGGCAACCCTCTGGGTTTGTCCTATGTATTACAGGCCACATGGACATCTGATTGCATAAATGATACTTTGTGAATCACAGGTGGCATAGCTTTTAAGTTTAATTCTTTCTCCTGTGTATGGATGGCTCATTGATTCTCCCTTTTGGATGTATCCACAGTTGCTACAATTTAGGCATGGCTAAGTTCCAGTTCTGTCTGTATTTTTCTTTTTCTGTGGAGGTCTTGTGTTTATGAGTCTGTCCTTGAGGTTCTGACTCCGCTGATAAGCAAATGTGGGAAGGTCTTTAAAGAGATGTTCAACCCTCTGGTCACAAGTAACTGTCTTCCAGTTTCTTTTAATGATTTATTTTATTCGGTTACTTTGTCTCGGATATCTTGATACATACACCATGGGTGGTGTTTTATCTGCTTTCTCTTTTGGCTTAAGTAAATCTTCTCTTTTTTTGTGTTTCTGCTCGTACCTCTGCTGTCTTTACTTCTGTCGAGTATCCTCGATCGATGAACTTTTTGCCCATCTCTGCAAGTTCCTTTTTGGTAATCTGCTATGTCGCTAACAATCCTTTTCACCCAGAGCATTTGACTGTATGGTAAGTTTTTGATAAGGCTAGGTTGATGAAAACTGAGCCTGTGAAGAAGATTATTGCGATCTGTGCTCTTGCGGAATATGGTTGTTTTGTACTCTGCATCTGTCGTGGTGATTTTGACGTCCAGAAAATGTATGGTCTTCTGTGAGGATTCATTTGTAAATTGAATCCTGGGGTCTATTGTATTGAGATATCCTAGGAGCTCCAACAATTTTGTTTCCGTGTTTGTCCAGACTCCGAAAAAGTCTTCTATATACCTGATCCAGATTGCCAGGTCTTGTTCCCATATTGGATGTTGTAGGACGTGTTCTGTTTTGAATTTATGCATAAAAGCATTGGCATACGATGGAGCTATGGTTGCCCCCATGGCAGTGCCTGCAACTTGCAGATAGTATTGTTCTTTAAAGCGGAGGTATGAGTTCTCTCCTATGAATTCTAGTAATGCTAACATGAATTCTTTTTGAGCTGATATCTCTCCTTCCGGTAACAGTATCCATTCCACCGCTTCTCTTCCCAAATTGTGAGGAATTGATGTATAAAGGCTTTTAACATCTATTGTAAACATGATATGATTCGGATTGAATTGTGTCCTGTTCAAAAATTGCAGAAAATGGGTTGAGTCTTTTATGTAAGTGCTGTTTTTTCTAATCAAAGGCTCAAGAAAGAAGTCTATGTCTTTTCCTAATGGTTCGAGAATGCTGTTGGTACCCACCACTATTAGTCTTCCTGGTGGTTTACACAGATGGTTTATGCACTTTAGGGAGTGTGTAGAAATGGGGTATTCGTGGGTGGTTATTGGTCAGGAACTTCTTTGTGTTGTGATTGATCCATTTTAACTCTTCCGCTTTCTCTAAAAGTTCTTCAAGGGTGATTTTGATCCCACTTGTTGGATTGGCGTCCAGTTTTGCATACGTGTTTGTATCATTAAGTTGTCTTTCACACTCCTGTTACCCCTGTCCTAGTAGGGTTATGACTTCTTGTATTGTTATCATCCTGAATTTTTGAATGTCTGACCCATTTGTTTGCTGATCTTATATCTAGCACTGGTCTCATAGTTTTGTCCTTTTTGGTATCAGAAAATAAACACAGTATATTCCTGTGTTTACTGGTACTTCTTCTATCGCTCCCTTTCGCAAGAGATCTTGTATTTACTCCAGTAGAACCTCTAGTAGTTCTGGTGGGATGCTTCTCTTGTTGGATAGATGAATGCGCCGTTTCCTTAGTAGCTTGATGCAGTACCCTTTAATTACTGTATTTAAGACCCACTTGTCTGATGTTATCCCTTCCTATGTGTGGGTGTAAACTGATACAAGCTCCACAGATGAAGTAGGTGGAACGGATGGAATGCATGGATCGGACGAAGGGCATGGATCAGAAGGAATGCATGGAACTGATTGAACAGATGGAGTGCACAGAACTGAGGGAGTACATGTGACGGATGGAATGCATGGAACAGAGAGTGCATGGAATGGAAATTGTGCAAGAATGGTTGGAGTGCATGGAACGGTTGGAATGTATAGAACGGTTGGAGTGCATGGAGTAGTCACTACAGATGGCGCAGTCTGAACGGATGTAGGTGAACAGACGAAGCCGGCTGAACAGACTGAGTGAATACAACAGATAGAATAAATGGTTCAGCGATACTATGACACATTCGGTATAGCTGTTCTCATACCAACACCTGCCACATACTCCCCCATCATCCTAACTAAACACAGCTGGCTGAACACCAGCCAGCCTAGGCGTTCTCCTCAGGCCTAACGCAGCCAGAATTAGTCTGGCATCGCCAGAACGAACACATACTCCTGATCTCCCAACCACCACACCTACCGCTAAGAAGCACCTACCATACGAGTGCCACACCTGCTGCCCACATATCCGGTGCTCACATGCACCTTATGACTCTCTCTCTCTCTCTACTGACTTGAACTACGGTTCCCGAGGGCGTTCAACCTACCAGCACCTTGAGATCATACCAATGGTACATAAGGCGCTATATAAATTCAAAGTAACGTAACATATGTGACCTCCTACTGGGGTTTCATGGGTGGGGGCTGATACTGGGCAGTCATTTATTGGCAGGGCTGCGCCTCTAGAGGCCTGCACTATGCCACATGCTCCACCCCCTGTGGGAATGATGTATGGATGCGTAACCACCTGTTCCCCGAGTGTGGCTGCTCTGGAAAGTGGAGCTCCATGGTGTGAGTGATGTTGGCTTGATGTGGTGTAGGACTGTGTCCAAAAGGGCCACCTGCCACCAACATTTCTCCTCTGCAGGAAGGATCTCCCTGAATTCTGGTTCAGACTTTTTGTGTTGTGTTCTTTTCTAGCTTTTTCCAGAGCTTTGTCTATGGCTGTACCGAACAAGCAATCATCCTAGACTAGTTTGTCCAGGAGGCTGGCCTACGTCTCAGGTTTCAACACTATGCCCCTAAGCCAAGCATTTCTTTAAAATTGCTATTCGTTATAACATTGCTGATCTACTAGGTTCTGCTACTTGATCAGTGAGTTATTCTATCTCGTCCCATTCATCTCTAGCATGCCTTGACATGAGAGCTGTTGCGTTAGCAATTCTAACTTCGTGTGAAGCAGAGGTTGCTTATTCTTCTACCAAAATCATCAATATTTTTACATGTATCATCTGGTGGGAATTATGATGTTTCCAGTTGAGTCATTACTACTGATTCCCAGGCAGTGACCACCTCCTCTGTGTCCAGGAGACATCAGCCGCTAACTTATCCTGACCCTGGGAGTGGTTATATGAGGGGCGGGAGGGCACAACTACCAGGGGGAGGTGGTCACTCCATCGAAAGAGAAGCAGTATTCTCCCCTTTATACCTAGGACACCCACAATTCGAATGGCATACTGTCAATCTAATCCCATTTATACCACAAACATTTACAACAAACATATAACATCTCCTGTTTCTGATGTTTCTCTATATAAAACGGTGGAACAACATAATTTAAGAAATTCAACAACATCTATGGACTTCAGCTCCCATAAAGCCTCAAGTAAAGAGACGAAGAAGAGGAGGGAGGAGTTCATGAAGACTAAGCAAAGCCCGAAACCTACTGTGCAGACTAGTTGTTTGACTAAACCTCAAGTGCGCAGGACATTTAAAATGGCATCCACACTCAATGCAGAGAGAGAGAGAATGGACAAATATAAGCGGCGGCTCATGAACGAGTAACGCATATCGGCGTGGCGTGAAGGAAGGAGAGAGGCAGGAGGCACACCTGAAGGAACATGTAAACACTGGGGTCCGCAGTGGAACTCCTGGAGGAATGGTTGTGCCGGGAAATGGCATTCTCCGGTCCAAGCCACAGAGGGAAGTTGGTGAGTGACCACAGAGCTGCAGAAAAGCTGCAAAAACTTCTGCATTATGCAGGAAGACATCCCAGGGAGGAAGCTTCCCCGCAGAGGAACGCCGTAAATCGGAGACACTGCAAATTACTGGTGAGCCTGCCCAGAGCCATTGGGGACCATGGACATACTGACATGCATGCAATCAAAGAAACACTTTTGTCATCCTACCTAAACATCCAGGGGAAGGGACCCATCCTCTGGATCCAAGGGTTTCTCTTTGGAGAACACTTTTTTGTTTGATTTATCCTTATATTTTGATTATGAATACTTTTTGCTAAACATAAGTCAGATACGTTTCCTTGCACCCTTAGTAGTTTGTTTCTAGTATGAGGGTTAGATTAGAATGTTTTGGACAGAAGGACACATACTAATCTAGAGTTTTAGTTTCCTAGGCTGGGAAACTCTTCTTTAGGACAGGGCTAGAGAGGCGTTTATCCAACCCACTTTTGTTTAATACAAATGTCTGACAATGAAAACACTACAACTTTGCGTCCACCTCTCATTTCGGACCCCTCACAGAATTCACTTGTAGATAGAGGTGCCCCCCTCCCTTCCTAGTAATAGATGCTATTAGGGAATCCACCTTGTGTTGGCCCCTTATGTAAAGGTGGTCAGTAGGTGCTGATCTGTATATTCTCCTAATTCTAGGGTTAATGGGCCTTGTCGCACTGGAAAAGATGGTGTAATTCTCTTTAAATGGGACTGCCTGTGAGGCAGACTTCCTTTCCTTGAGGACATCCTCAATGAAGTAAGTCTTTCCTGTGGCGAATCGAGGGATTTAGTCACGTTCCCCAAGCGGGGGGTCCCATCCTTTTAGGTTAGGGAGTTGAGCCTGCAACACAACATTCTCCCTAGAGTTGGCAATAAGCGGGACCTCACAGGAAGAGACTTCCCTGTTTGGGATAAGGACTCCCTTTCCAATGAGGAAATCCTTTTTCACCATCCTCATACACTTAGTACCATCTAATGAGTTGACAACCAGACTCCTCTTACATATTGGAACTGTAAAGAGTAAGAGGATAGGAGTGATAAAGAATAACATGTACATGAGGCACTGAGATGAAGTAACTGTGCAAATCCCAGGGTATCGTCACTGTTTCCATAGGGGAGCCCCTTTCCATGAGGCCAGGGTGGTAAGACCGCCCCCTGGGAGTGGTACTAGCGACTGGATCTCATGGCAGGGGGAACCCCCTGTGGGACCAGGACAACCACTCTTCTGTCCCATCCTTCTCTTTCCCCCACTCAGTACCCTGTGGTCTCCCACAACTCTATTTGCGTAGAGCTGAGGAATCCAAGTGTCAGGAAAAATACTGAGATGAAGAAGAGTGCTGTTGAACTCTATGGTGGTCATCAGTTCAGTACTGTGAGAAGAAGGAGGGATCAAACAATGAAGAATACCCATGGGAACCATCACCACATAGTCAAGTGGATGGAGACTGCCTATTGGTTACCCCGAGCACAAATTAGAAGAGGGACTACACCATTGGTCTAGCCAACCCCAGAGGGACAGAGAGCAAAATTTGAATGCTGCAGACAGAAAGATACTGAAATAAGTTGTAGAACGGGTTGCCGGTGGGGAGAGGTCACAGTCTCTGAGGGTGATGCCAAGAACCAGCAGGCCACGAGAAAGTGAAGAGAAAGCAAGTACATGGAAGACTTGGGACGCCTCTTGGAGCCCAGGGTGGTAAGACCGCCCCCTGGGGAAGCCATGCAGCCTAACCCGAGAAGGAGCGGACGATCGTCCAGAGAGTTTGAAGAGCCTGAGCAGGACGCCACACAGCGAGAATCCAAAAGGACAGTACGGGTGCTGCCTGGCTCCATGGGAGGGGCTGGGAACTGAACAAGAGGAACCTAAGAAGGATCTGGGAGCCAGCACAAACTGAGACTGATAATACACAGGAGGTTGCCCATAGAGTCGGAAGAGCCTGTGTAGGAAGCCACGCAGCAATAACCCGAAAGCAAGGTACGGGTGCTGCCTGGGTCCAGGAGAGGGTCTGGGAACCGAATGAGGGGACCCTAAAAAGGGTCAGGGACTCGGTACAAACAGACTGAAAATACACGGGTCAAGGACCCTAAGAGAAATATAAAGACACAGACATACACTGTATCAGAAGATATTCAGCAGGGGAGTAAACCAAGTGGCCTAGAAAGCCAATAAAAAGAGGTCTGGGACACAAGTGAAGAGACAGATAATACACGGGTCAAGGACTCTAAGAGAAATGTAAAGATACAGACATATAATGCATCCGAAGACACATGGCAGGAAAGTAAACCAAGTTCCCTGGGAAGCCAAGAGAAAGGGGTCTGGAGCCCAAATGAACAGCAGAGGCAAAGCCAAAGTAAATGGGTTGAAGACCCAAAGAAAATCATGTTCAATTGGACATTGAGTAAAGCTGTGGTAGGGTACCCACAAAAGCAACCCCATTGTCTGGGGTCCATAGGAAGTTGTGCAAAGCCCACAAGAGCAAAGTACAGGGGCCACGGACCCACACAGGAGTGAACAAACGGGGACTGAAGCCCAGAAGAGGTTGGGGAGAGCCCGAGAGAATATAGAGGGGTTTGGGACGCACACAGAAGAAATAGGAGTTGCAAAACAAGTCGGGGTGGTCACGACCCAACCAAGAGGGATTTCGGACCCATTTGAAAGAGAAAGACACGTTTTGGAGTTCTGAGCTCTATAGTCAAGTCTGGCAGGCTAGTGCACCAGACTTGGCATTACAGTTTAGAGTGGAAGAATAAACAAAGGGAAGAGACTTTCGCCCCTGATACAAGGAAGATATGTTTTGTGGAGAAAGGATCAACAGTTAAGTCTGCCAGGATATTGAACCAGACTTAATACTACCTTTGGGAATTGATACTTGCAAAATGAAAGAGTCACTCGTCAGGTTTTTACATCACGAAAAACAAGGGCTCAAACTGCCTGGTTCAGTAAGAAAAGGAGTGAGAGTTGTTATCAGAATAAGTGTGTTTTTTTCGTAAAGAAGAGGAAAGGATTGTACATTTCAGAATTAGAGATAATCCAGATAGGACCCTGAAGAGCCAAAGTAAGCACTACGAAAGTGCCTGGTAGAGCACCTTGGGAACACTAAAGGGCTTGTTATAAGAGATAGCAAAGGACTATCTGAAGATCCTTTATTGAGGTGAACTGTTCTGAAAAGCATTCCAGGAGAAGGGAGTCATTCTCCTGGACTTTGCTTAGTAATTGCGGTAGGGTCAGCCTAGGTTAGCTTTGGGGCAGAGGAAAGATCTTCGATTATGGACTTCACTATTGATTACAAGCACCCTCGTTTAGTTCTGTTAGGTAGGGAACCCCTTAGGATAGGGAAAGGTAGGCATTTTCTTTATTATTTTCTAATAAACCTTTTTGAATATGGCACCCATTGGTCTTTCTCCTCCTTCTGACCTACCACATTCCTCTATTTGTATGTTAAACCTTGCTGCTGACCTCTTTATTAGATCAGCATATAAGACATGGTCCTCCATTCTTTCATCTCTGGGGATGGCGGGGTGTAATCATCAGAATCAATTTCTATGTTGCCATTCTCCTCTATAATAGTCTCAACATCGGAGTATAACTCCTCTTCCTCCACTATGTCTTCCCTATCCTGCACCTCTTCTATTGGTTGAGATACTATTGTTACCTTTTTTGTTCAAACCTCAAAGAGGGCTGGGCTTCCCCTTTCTCTTAATGTGTAGCTTTTTGCAAAAAAGTGTGTGTGAGTGTGAGTCTCCTCCTCAGATTCTGATAGTCCTGTGGTACCATTCTTCTGCATGACAGAAGACAAAGTACTCTGCATGCACAGATCTGTGTGGTTTTTTTAACTACATTCTGTGTTGTGTCTGTTTTTTGAGTTTTTATAGAAGCAACGTCTATCGGGGTATGTTTTTCTCCACTTGACTTTGACATTTCAACTTCTCTTGTTTTTTTGGTCTGGATTTTGACAGACTGTTGACATCTCTGACCCCTTGTGCCCATCACCAGTGTGTCTGGTTGACGGCCTTAATGTAGGTGTCCTTCCAGTTTCTGAAGTTTGTGTTTCGGTGTACTTCCAGTTTCTGAACTTTTTGTTTCGGTGTAGAAGTGGAGGCACTGGACAAATGTGTGTGTTTGTGTTCCACTGGTCTTTTGTGCTTGAGATCTTGTGCAGCCTTATTGGTGCCACGGGTTGTCCCCACACCACAACCCGACATCAGCCCTACGAAGCTGGGGGTCGGCTACAAGAATATGATCCATGTTTCCTCTATATCTTCCTCTTTTCCACCTTCATAGCATAGTTTGCCCACCTATTTGTACAATGCTCCTTTCATGTTTTTGGCTTAAAGGCCTCAACATTCAGAGTCGTTGTGGTCTCTTGGAAATCTCGTCTCCGTGCATGATGTGGATTTCGGCATGGTTAGGCCTCGATTAGGCTGCAACTGTCATTCGACTATGGTAGCTCAGTGTTTAGCATCCAACCTTAGTGGCAGAAAAAAAACAATCTGAGGATGTCGACACTTGAAGGATCATGGGCATGAGTACATGTAGAGTCGGGGGAATGCTACAGGACGCCCCTGTTGACACCCCATTTTCAATTAAAAAAAATAATACCCTGCACCAACCACTAGAATGCAGCATATGCAAAGTATGTGAATGTAAGCAGACTGGGTCATATACCTATTAATTTTTTTTTTTAACTTTATTTATACATTTAATATTTCACATGGACAATAAAATATAATAACACAATGTTCATGGAATACTTACGCAATTCCATCTTTAACTTTATCCATAAAGAATAATCAAGGATAGAAATTAAAATGGGAGAAAAAAAAATTGTTAAACCTCTCCTAGACCACAATAGACAACTAAGAATAGATATCATTAAATGCCCCCCAAATGCTCTCATATTTGTCGAGTTGCTCCTTTGCTTCAAAGGACACTCTTTCTCTCCTGGATAGCAGGGACAAACCTTGCAACCAATCCTCAGTATTCGGAGAAGCATCACTTTTCCCAAATTTTTAAATTTGCTTTTTAGCTAGGAGAAGGGCTCGATATAACCAGAACATTTTGCTGTTAGACAGCCCAATACCCAATGGAATCAAACCTAGCACACCAAGGAGCGGGTCTCTAGGTATAGGTAAGCCCAAAACTAGCTCCATCCTCTGAAAAACACTATCCCAAAATATCTGTATATTTCCACATAACCTAACATGTGGAGCGTGCTCCCCTTCTCTGTTACAGCTCTAACAGGTGTCTACAGCACTCAACTTGCAAGATTTCATTCTCCATGGTGACCAGTATAGATAGTGATTAACTCTTTGTTGTGTATACCTCAAATCCAAATCCACCTTATATTTAACAGGACCCGCACACACACGATTCCATTCAATATCTGAATGAATTATTCAAATCAGAGTGCCAATTTGCCTGACGCAGAAGGTGTAATTAGCTTATACAAGGTAGACGCAAATAAAGGTACAGACTTGGAAAGAAGGAAAATCGCCGGCGGTGCACGCACTGCAGCATTCAACGGCAAAAACAATACACCAAAAAGCTCCTGCAAAGCATTATAACGACAAATGCTTTTGCTTTGAGCTTATATTTAAAGCGTAGAAACTCAAAGTCAACCATATTCTGACAGTCAAAGACCCGCCCAATTCTCCAAATACCAGCATTTTGCCATGAGACCCACGATAAGACCTTATTATTCTGCTTCACAGCCTGCTTTTTCCATAGACATGAATCTTCACACAATAAAAACGTTTCACCCCGGATCTCATTACCTTTATGCTATTCCTTTATAACAGGTTTTATTAAAGGGGGAGTGGTATTAATGGGTAATCTTTTATCCATGAACAAAAGCATGTCTAGTGGTGTGGGAGAGACCGATTCCTTTTCAATTCTAATCCAACCCGCGCTATTGATCTCTACATTCGTCAACAAATGAGGCAGTGCACGCAAAGTAAAAGCCGAAAGATAACGCCTTATATCAGGAAAGCCAAACCCACCCAGATGAACTGGTTTATGAAGAATATCTTTCGGAATTCGGGCCCTGTTTCCTTCACCCGACACAAACCTGCTCATAGACTTATTAATACCCATTAACACACTATTTGAAAGTGGCAGGGGGAGCATGCTAAAACATACAAGAATTTCGGAAGAAGTGACATTTTAACTACACTAAATTTACCCCATAGAGTCAGTTTCAACTTCTCTAATTTGCAACAAAGCTTACCTATTTCTGAAATCTTCAAGCGAGTATAAGGGGTAGTGGGCAAGTTTTGAAGATCTTTGAGCCCAGAACATACAGAATCTAGTGGGTTGGCATTTATATTGGGGTATTTCAAATTGCTATGAGATAAAACGACACCAAATATTTTTTTTCCAGAAGCTCCCTTGGTGAGAAGCGATTCTTATCACGGGTCTCCCATCAGCCGTCCCATCAGATCTATCCAGCATAGTGAAAGCTGAAAGATGATGGGAATTGTGGTTCAAAACATCTGGAGAACGCAGGGTGCAGACCCTAGTAATATTAATTGTGATGACTGCTATCCGCAAATTAAACCTATTTATACACTATTAATGCCAGGAAATTGTCCAGAACAACAGTCTGGACATACTGAAATCTAATAGAAGAATCACGGGCCAAGGATTTGGGGATACAGACAAACATTTTATTTTTGGTCTATTGGATACAATTGTATATGTTTCTAAATCAATTACGCTGAAAGAAAATTTGTTTAAGTTGATACAAAGAATATACTATATCCTATGTAGATTTGTGATGGGCTTGAGTGATAATTCATTTCTTGGCAGATTTGCCAAGTTTCAGGGACCATGAGTCATATGATGTGGCAATGCAATAGAGTGCAGATTTTATGGAGGACGGTTAAAATAAACTTAAGGCACTTTTTCAATGTGAATTATCTATCTCAACAGCATTTTGGTTATTCAGAGAAGGTAAACCCATCTTGAACACTCGATCTGTAGAAAAGCGCATAATCCATACAACATCAATTGTAGCAAGAAAGACCATCCTTACAAATTGGAAATCAGTTTAAGCCCCTCACTCAGATGATGAAGATACCAGCTGTAACCGATTGCTTTTGGATATTAATCAATATGATTGGTATTCTATATGACCGGCGACTGTGAATGACTTAGGCATAGTTTGTGGTGTAGCAAAATCTAATGATAGATTATACTGTCAATGGTGGTTGTGGATAAATATATACTTTATAGGTAATAACTGAAATGTACATAGCACCCAGGGCTTCATATCCTGTGATGCACATTCTCTGTTGCCTATATTTGGCTTAAAAAATGGAAAATTAGAGCCATGGGTAAAACAAACTATGTAAGAGCGGTTGAAAGTTGATGATTTTATTGAGTGGGTAACCTATCTTTAGGACATTGTAAATGAAATCCAAGGGTGTATTTAATTTTATAACTGATTTAAGTCAGTCTTTTCAAATATCAAAAAATGTGATGTACGCAATAGAATTCTTTTTCTTTCATTTGATGTTTTAATAATGAAATCTGTAATAAAAAAGGCATATCTTAAAGTAAAGGAGTTCACATGAGATGTGTGTGGTGATTATGTGGACAGAGTATGTTCGCTTAGACAAGGCACTCAGTGTATGGGAAAGGTTAAACATGATTACAAAAGAAGTATGGTAAAACTGATAAAGATTGGTATGCAAGTGTGAGCAAAGCCAAAAGGCACTTTTTAGGAGCCAAGTCAAGAAAACAAGCACCTCAATGGTCAGTTTTCAGCAGCTACATTGACAGCAGAAGAGGAATTTCTAACATAAGATAAAGACATCAGAGGAGTCATCAAATAGTGGGATGGCAGAGTTAACAAATTCACATTTTGGTAGTGATTCTCTGAGCCGCCAGGAATCAGAAGGGGGATTGCTGCACACAAAAGCTTGGAACTGCAAAACCACTGGGTCCTGAAGCCCTAACATTCAGCACATCGTGCAAATGGCATCTGCAGTACAGCTTGCGCTCTAGGAGTCCCACAGTAAGGTTGCCTCTGAATGGCTCCCACAGCAACACAGATTTAGTTCACAGAATGTACATGAGATGTGCATCATCAGCAGGCCAAGCTACTGTGCAGATGGCCCAGCTGAAACATAAAGCCAGGGGGTAAGCAGGCTACAGACAAATTGGGGGGTGGGGGGGGTCAGGGAAAGGCAATACGAGACAAAATAATACTAAAATTGCAGTCATAGCCATGTGACCACCTACATCACATCCCCACTCCATGCCATTTTCCCCTTATGAGTACATGCGTTTTGAAGCACATCTCAAAGACATGTCCCAAGAATCAGGATTAGTATATCTGTTAGATGAGCACTCGCAATGTTGTACAAGATATTAACATACTGAAAGAAGAAGTGGTCCAACGACCACAATGTTCATTAATCTGAGCAAAAACAAATGCCTATAGAAAATCATCTTGCAACAGGATTTGTTAAATAATAGGCTTAATTAGTTAAGATGAAATACGGTTCTAGTAGCTCAGTAAGCCAGAGCAGAATTACAGCTTTATTGATCTTTTAAGATAGCTTTTATTGCTCTGTATACTGGCACTTGTGCAGACATGATCTGACTGTGCATATTTAAACGTGGAATCCGAATTTACAGTTCGTCTCATGTCATCCTAAGGACCATAAATCCACCTTTAGCTTTTTATCCATCAGTACTTGTTGGTACGATTGTTTCGATTACAAGTATGGGCCTACAAGAGCCCTCATGCAAAGTGCAGTTGGATACAAAGGTTCCTAATACATAGTGGTTCAGGGAATGTTTTAATGTAATGCACACACCCCTAGGCCCAGCTTACACAGTAGCCCAGGCCTTTAACAAAATTGCTGATCCAAGCCACACAAAATGCTGTGTGATAAATTTTCAGTGTGTTAGAAGTTTCAACTTTGTACTGCACATCCCCTGTTTACATGTCTCTGCTGGTTTGGCATGAGACAGAGGTAGGGCAACCTGGCATTAAGTTTGTGGCCACAGAGGGCACACAAGGCAGCTACACAATTTCTATTTGTATTTTATTGAATTTATGTAGCATTTTAATCCAAAGTGCTGTACATAAGGACTCGAAGAAATACAACAAGCATAAAATGGTAATTGAATCACAACTCGAAAACAGTATAAGGAACAATTTACATTATTGCTGATGTGAGGAGGGAGTGGAGAGGGACAAAGGAATAGGGGGAGAGACAAAAACAACAGGTAATATTTGAAACAGAAATTGAAACGGTGTAAGGAACAATTAACATTATTGGTGAGGAGGGAGTGCAGAGGGACGAAGGAATAAGAGGGAGTGGGAGGTACAACAATATAAGATGGTGATTGAATCAGAACTCAATGGACGAGGAACAGTTACATTATTGCTGGGGTGAGCATGGAGTGTAGAAGGACAAAGGAATGGGAGCGAATAGGAGGGATAAGAGGAGATGTTAGTGGAGTTAGATGGGAGGCAGGAGGGTGAGAGGAAGAGGAAAGGGAAGAAGATTAGGTAGGAGCAGGAGGTAATATAAAAGGGAAGTAGAGGGGAGGAAAGGGTGTAGAGGTGGAGAAGTAGGAAGTGAGGCAAGGGCGTAGAGAAATAGAAGAGGGAGTGAGGTGTTGGGGGGGAATGGAAGAGATAAGATTTAATTGATTTTATAAGATTTCATTTTATTTACAAGATTTTTACAATTTATGGACGAGTGTGGGGCACCTGTGCTGCCTTCGTTGACATTTTCTTCAGACACTTTCTTACCAACACTTATAAAAGCAAGAGACAATTTAGTCAACACCCTACTTATTTCAGATCAGCAGCATCTCTCCCCTGTAGTGTATATAGCTGTTAATGGGTGAGGCAGTACCTACCCAGGCTCCAAAAGACACCCTGTGGGGAGCAGCTCACACCTTGTGCATATGCTAATCTGCGAGTCCTTCCCTAACCTTGGAAGGGCAGCACTTATAATATGGATGATTAAAAAATGTCTGCTTTGCCCTAGTTCCATCTTTTAGTGTGGCACACAGCTTTGTTAAGAAAGACCCCTAAAACTCATAACTAGCAACGAGCCATAGAGATCTTCAAACTCGAGACTGTATTTCTACTGAAAAGTCCATCCTATCCCCCTCACCCAAGACCCCTTTCTGCAACTGCCAACATACTACTCTTCACCCTCCTGCAGCAGCTGCCCCCTTTTAGGCCAAGGTGCTGCAATTTCTTAGGAATACACACCCCAACTTAAATCTTTTCCGCTACTCATTTTCACAGGGAAGAACCCCTTGCAGGGATTTGTAGGGTTTCAGCATCAGTCCGATAGCAAAGTCCTGGTGCTATGTCAAAACCTTTTGAGTTGTGGCCTTTGGGGGCAGGGGAGGAATTTTTACAACTGTGTGATCAGAGTTTGGGGCTTGTGGAAGACAGCACGTAGACTGCTGGGAGAAGCTAGCAGGGATTCTGGTCCTTGCCCTGGCCAATGCCTGACAAAACACCTTCAACAACAGGCTCTGCCCCTTAGCTAGGAAAGATTTCTTTTTAGGCAACTTTACCTCCCTATTCTATTTTTTTTTTTGTTAAACTTTATTTTCTTCCCAAGAGCACATGTTACAGACATGTATATGAGAACCAGGATACAGTATTCTTGCCAGTGTACATCCTTTTAGTTCTCCTCTCGATCTTATAAGGCTCATGAGTTTAACAGTTATAACTCCCCCTCTCCAACCCTCCCCCCTTCTGCCATTTAATCACTGCGGCATTCGGTTGAACAAGACATCATTGTGCGATACATTTTGAGATAATTGCAGACAAGTCTACCCTCATAGGGCTTGCTTAGTCATAGAATAGTAACATTGCGAAGGATCTTAGGTTTGAAGTACATTTGTTCCCTGTCCTCCATGAATTCGTGGAGAGGCATTCACGTGTTCAGGTATTTCAGGTAACAGCCATATGTCAATGCTGTCACCTTCTCCATTGCCATCACTCCCCATAGTCTCACCCTCCACATGGCCATCATTGGCCCCTGTTTGTTTTTCCACGTGTGTGCTAGATTAATTCTAGTCACACTCAACATATGGGTGATGAGGGTAGCTCTATTCCCTATGTTTGCATAACTTCATTCTACTGCTCCCCCCAACAATACCACTGTTGGGTCCAGGGGCAGTTGTACCTCCATCACTTCTCTAATATGGCTCAGGATCCCCTTCCAATACGTTTCCGCCACTGGGCAGGCCCACCACATATGGATTAGGTCCCCAGGTTGCATGCAGCCCCTCTAGCATGCTGAGGGGTAGCTTGGATTGATGGAGTGCATAGGTTGTGGTGTCATGTACCACCTCAGGCATACTTTATATGCCGCCTCTTTGATTGAAACATATTTGGAGCTTTTCGAGGCCTGGCACCATATTTGGCTCCATGTTTCCCCTGGTATTGGTTTCCCTACCTCTAGTTCCCATTTCTGCATGTATGGTAAGGTTTCTTCCGGACTCACCCCGTACATCAGCCGGTAGAGTCTTGACACCCCTTTCTCTGGTGCCCCTTCTTTTATGGCGAGTTCCAGCCCTATTGGGTCTTTACCTCCCTATTCTATGGATACCCAAACATTTTGCTTTTGTGTTTGAACCTGTCCTGATTTCTCACAGGGAAGTGAAGCCATCAGCTAAACTCCCCTCGCCTTTTGCTTATTTTGTCATGGGAAAACTGATCAGACCTTCAGACTATCAGTACTGGGAAACTATGTTTCCCTTTAGTCTTTTTACCTTTTTGGTAACTTTTTAACAATGCACACAACATCTTACAGCGCAGTGCAGTGGGTATACTTTTTATCATCCCTACTCTTTGACACTTGGGATTTTTGGTTACCTGAATATGTGCCTAAAGACATGCTGTTGGCAACAACTACACTTTTTCCATTTTTGGATTATTTTTGGTGTGCATATTCATGTTTACGGCACCTGGCTACGAAACGTGGCTAGTGGCCGAACATGGCCATTCCACAAGATTTCTTGCTTGTCCTTTTGCCACCTTGTTATTTGGCCTTTTTCCTGCATGCTCAGGTCAGGAGATCCCATATATGGTTCATGTACTTGCCAGGGAAGCTGCTGCTTTCACAGGCTATTGATACCTGTTTTGTGTGTGTGGCCCAGGAAGTGGGTGTGACTTTCTGGTCTCAATCCACATCTGGTGCCAGAGAGTGGGTGTATGGCATGAGTGAAACCCAAAGTGGTCCCTGATTGGATAACTGCTGTCTGTTTGAATGGTGCAGATCCTTACCATTGGTTAGCTTGGACTTGCTTCCAGCCAGGATTTAGGACAAGAGGACTCCTGCAGTCATTCTTCCCATCAGCATTGGAGCCAAGTATCCTGTGTAGAAGAGCAGCCAACTGAAGATCCGTGGACGACTCCTGAAGAGGACTGGCATCTCTTCCTGTGTTTGGCCTGGTGATGCCCTACTGGACTACCTAATCTTCAAAGACCCTGACCACCTGACCATTGCTTCAATGCTTGGACTGGTGGGACCAACCAGTCTCAACGACCTCTTGAGGATGCAGCCATCCTGAGCCTTTGGAAGTGTTCCTGGACCACCTGGTGGATTAACCAGCTCTCCAGTGGGTTAGTTCGGTAGAATCATTGCCGTTCTGCATTTTCTGCCGGAAACTCAGTTGTCACCTGTTCTGGAAGGTTTTCTTCAATTGCGATTAGAGAGATGCCTGCTGTTGAACGTGTGCGCTAGCCATTGTAGGAACTCGCCTTCCCCCGTCTAGTGAGGTGCCCTGAAAAGGCCTGCATCAGTGCCTTCTGCATTTCTTCATCGCAAAATGTTACAGTCTGCTCCTGGAACCACCCTCAGCTCCTGGGAATCTTCTAATGGATCCAACGGCGGTATAACCTAGCTCCAGCAACCCCCAGTCGACCGGCTTAGTCACTTGGGAAAATTGGAGGCCAGGGTGTAAGTTACCAATGCATTCACCCTCCCCCCCGTTATATCATATGAAATACATTTATAACTCGTTTGTTTCTAGGTGCGTTCTACTTAGAATAAACTTTGGTTATTCCATTCGACCACTTTTTGATTGCCAGATCCAAGATTTATACCTAAAGGGTAGGAAAATAATTGTACTGCAATGCAACATTTTAGAAATATCTTCTGGAACATTTTCACCACCACCACCACCACCATTTCCTACATCTGTGCCCTCTACTAAGAAGAAGCTTTGACACTTTTGGGCACAAGGCCCCATATATCATAGGGATTGGACTTACAAAGTTAGGTCATACTTCTTGTGAACTCATTTCCTTCTACTGCATCACTATTCACCTCCTTGTAGTTGTTTAAGTTATTGCATGCATTCACCTAAAGGTGACTGTATATATGTTTGATAATTGAGTATTGTGTGATATTACTGCATGCTTGATTTATTTTCCTATTGTATTGTATTGTAGTGTAGTGTAGTGTAGATCAGTAATGTATTAGAGGAATATTAACCCGAAGTAGGGTTGGACATCATGTTCGCAAATGGTATAAAAGAGCAACAAATTCTATTGTACAGTGTCTCTGACTGAACACACTGAACCACTCTGGAGTTCGCTGTATGGTACTGAGGGCCGATAGCTATCTGATTTTGTTGTGTTCTTTGTAACTGATTCAGTAAAAATTAAAGATCTTTGTATGTTCCTTTGTAACCCGAGTTTGGTGTATTTCCTTTTGGGGTACTCAGCCTTGATATTTTGATTTTGTTTCCACAGTTGGCACCCGAATAGGGACCCTCAAGATTGATGCCGGATTATCGAAGGTTGATCCTCGCTATCGGACCAGGATGGGACGGTGTGACAAAAAGGGGCCCCACTGAACGAGACGCGACACCTCAGCAGCGCTGCACGACCCGATCCCTGGACGATTAGCTTGTGGTTCCAGAACGGCATCTTGATGAGGGTCCACTTATCGAGGCGGCCAGATTTGCTGAAATCACCACACACGAGGTAAGATTAGTTAGGTAAGATTCTTTGAAATCCAATCGGACCTCCTTAGGAAATCGATCAGGTGAGTCGTGAACCGACTCTTAAATAATCCTGATAATTTGATTTTGGCGTATTGTATCTGCAGACACAATTATTGACCAGGTAACACCAATAATTTGATATGCCTGGAAAATTGCCTACCTGTTTCAGGGCGTTATTCCGCACTGATAGATAATCTTTGGAATTTAGCAATCTGGCACCACAGGAGGGGTCGCCGGCGTGTACTATGTACTGTAAGCATGGCATTGGAAGTATAGTGTTTAATGATATTTGGCACAGACAAACCAGACATGCCTCCGAACTTCAGTTTTGAAATCCCTCGTATTGAGTATTTAGAGTCAATTCTATTAAAGAAAAAGGCTAGACCTGCAGCATTTGATGTTTTGCAGAATTGGAAAAAAGAAGCATTGCAGCAACTTAAGAGTAGGGAAAAACATGCGCGCCGTCATAAAACGAACGCCGAAAAAGCATTATTGTATGACCAAGATAAACATTCTGAGTCGACTAGGAATATGGATAGGGCTTTCTCACTTGGAATTCAGAAAATCTATCCTTCCAAAGATCTTCATGTTTCAGATGAATTCATCGACAAATTATTAAATGAACGAAGACCTGGTGCCTCTGCGCCACCTCTGTATGTTCCTCTTCCTACTGCTTTGCCTCTTCCTGCTGCTATTCCTGCTCTACCTGCTGTTGTTCCTGTTGTTCCTGCTCCTCCTAATGTTCCTCTTCCTCCAGTTACTGTTCCTCCACCCCTTCCTATTGCACCAGTGACAGTACCTCCATTGAATTTGCCTGCTCCCCCCTCTTCCAAGTGGTCTTGTGCCACCTTTAGTCGATCAAGGTGTGGGGTCGAAGGTTGTCACTCGCAATACTGTGCCACCAGAGAAGAAACGTGATTTGATTGCATGGGCTAAGCATTGTATGGAGAGGGATGATCAAGCTAATGTTTTTGCCACACTTTATAACATGGATAATTTTCCTGAAAAAAATGTTTTTATTGAAGGTTTAGGGATTCATTTATGTGTAATGTGGGGCAAATTAAATTAAATAGATCTCCTGCAAGGGTTAAGGGATCTAAACACTTTAGCGTTTTCAAGAGACACTGTGGAGAAAGTAAATGAGCATGTTGAGAGGTTATTTGAGTATAGAAAGGAGTTGGAAAGGTTACAGAATGAGGATGACGAGGGGGAAAGTATGTATGTACAGAAACGGTTCCTTCCTTGTTGAAAATCGATATATGATGAAGCACGAATTTGTACGAAGGACGCGCTTAGATGGATTTCAGATATGTCGATAACTCCAGTTGAGGCATATGACACATATAGTCCGTATACGCCAGAAATGCAGAGGAAAGTGATACAGGTAATGATAGAGTACCTACAGGATGATTGTGTAAAAAGAAAGATTAGTTGTCCCACAGAGTTATTGAGTATTTATAAGAGAGCTTTTTCACTTGACACTTCTTCGACTGCTTTAGCGCTCGACTTAGCTCTGTTGCTTAGTAAGCGTTCGGAGCCACCTACTTCTCAGTTGCCTATGAGAGAGGTTCCTCCGACATTTGTCCCGAAGGTTGAGATTGCGGCCGATGCTGCACAGGGCATAGTCGCTGTGAACATTCCTGCACATTATTTATCAGTCTGTCTTGCAGTCCTCAGTGTTCACCTTAGGCGATATTGATTTGTTATTTCCTGTGCTCTTGCCCATAGATTTGTGGAAACAAGTTAGGACTATAGACGACGTGCCAGGGTTGGGAGACACATAGGCAAATATAACTAGATTTGATGGAGAAAGGCCAGCTGGTGAAAGACCGCCCAAGGTGATACTAACTTTGCCTGATAGAATCATTACAAAATTAAAAACCATAATTCCTGAGAAAATAATTATTTGGGACAAATTTTCAGTCTGTGTCTCCAAGGGAAGTCTGAGATTGCTACCAAGTTCTTTAATCGGTTCAAACAGGTATTCTCGGATTTCAGCGGACAAGACTTAGGCACAGAGTCTGGGAAAAGGTTATTTGTGGACAAATTTGTGCGTGGATTGCTGCCTGACATCCAGTCACAAATTATGTCTGTCTGAGAGCGCTTGGCAGGCAAGGTCCCAATCAGAAGTACTGCATATGGCTCAGTACTACGAGAATCGTGTCAATAATGAAAAAGATAGAGTTGAGAAATGAAAAGGTGATTTAAAGGCTAAAGTACTATTACAGCAAATTGTTAGAGGCCCCAGAGGGGGTAGATCGCAGATTAGAGGTCAGTATGTTCCGCAAGGGAATGTGCCCTTGGGTCCTGTGAACATTAACCAGTGTGCCTATTGTCGAAAAGAGGGTCATTGGCATGCACAATGCCCCGTCCTTCGACAGAGGTCGAATAACACATTTGGGAATATGGGTGAACGATCCAGAGGTCACCCGGGTGTAGGGGGCCCTGGTAGAGGTCAGTTTGCACAGGATCCTCAGCAACCTTTTTCACAGGATAATCATACTTCGAGTGTGGATACTAGGAACATATTTGATCATCCTTCTGCTGCATATCTATCAGAAGAGCTTCCTTTTGATATTTTGTTTCGTTAGGATTGCCCGAAGCAGGGTTTGGAACCTACACCTATTCCCGTCAATCAGAAAGGCCCCTACGTTGAAATGGTGGTGAGAAGTAGGAAACAGCAGTTTTTGATAGATACTGGAGCACAGAAGTGTTCCATTGATCATTCACGGGTTCCAAACATTCCACTGTCAGGGCAAACCAATGTTTCTGTAGGGTTTTCTGGCACGCCAGTTGTTTGTCCAGTTTCTTCGCCGGTACCCATTTCTTTGGGTCCCGTTACGGACCACTGTCCATTTCTGTTGACTTCGAATTGTGGAGAGAATTTGCTGGGGTTGAACCTGTTAAAAGAATTGAATGCAATAATTTATTGTTCTTCCGATGGAGTGCGCTTGACGATTTCACCACAGCAACTTTCTGTCTCTCAATCTTTGACTAGACTTTTACCGCCAGAATTTATTGATGTACCAGAGTCCTATTGGGCAGTTGACAACGATGTCTGTGTTTTACAGATTGAGCCTGTTAAAATAGTTTTGAAACATGGGATTGCGCTGCCACGCAATCCCCAGTATAAGATTTCAGTTGAGGGCGAGCGAGCTTTGAAATGCATTGTTTCTGATTTTGTGCATCGCAGGGTGATTGAGGAAATTCAGGAAGTTTGTGCAATAGTCCGATTTTACCCGTGTACAAGAAAGGCGATAATGCAATTCCATTCAGTTTCAGAATTGATTTACATGCCATTAATAAAGTTGTTGCTCCGCAATTTCCAATTGTGCCTGATGTGACAACAATATTGACAATGATTCCAGCTACAGCTACTTACTTTAGTGTTGTGGATCTAAAGAATGCTTGCTTTAGTATTCCTATACACAAGGATAGTAGATACTTGTTTCCGTTCACCCTAGGGGAATGCTCGTTCACATTTACACGTGCACCTCAAGGGTACACAGAGAGTCCTAGTATCTACAGTAGGGCTTTGAAAGAACAGCTTGATACCCTTGAATTGCCCTCTACTTGTACATTGCTTCAGTATGTTGATGACTTGCTTTTAGCTGCTGATTCTGAGAGCGCCTGTAAGGAGGGCACTGTATTGTTGCTTATTATTCTAGCTAAACATGGTCACAAAGCTTCGCTTAAAAAGTTTCAATATTGTTGCCAGGAGGTCGCCTATTTAGGCTATCTCCTGTCAAAGGAGGGAAGAAGACTGACACCTGAACGTATAAAACACATTTCTGGCATGTCTGTCCCAAATACACAGAAGGAAGTTAGAGCCTTGATAGGTATGGCTTCTTACTGTAGGTTGTGGATCCTGAATTTTTCACTAGTGATCAAACCGATGTTGGCTTTGACAAAGAAGGGCATTTCTTCGCCATTGCTGTGGAACGCGGAACACCAGCAATCGTTTAAGTTGCTCAAGACTGCATTATGCTCGGCACCAGTTTATGAAAAGGCGTTTGTGTTGTTTGTGCACGAATGTGATGGATCTGCTTTGGCTGTATTAACGCAGGAACATGAAGGGAAGAATAGGCCGTGCGGTTACTTTTCTTCCGCCCTTGATCGTGTAGCATGCGCTTTGCCAAGATGTTTGCGAGCTGTCGCTGCTGCGTCTGTAAAACAGAGTGAGGGAATGGTCCTAGGTCATGATCTAACCCGGATGGTGCCTCACTCTGTAGATGTTCTACTGAACCGAACCCAAACGCAACACCTCACTTCCGCACGGTTCACGAGATATTAATTGATCTGGTTTGCTCCTCACATCCAAATTAAGAGGTGTTGTGATCTTAATCCGGCTGAACTCCTACCTTTCCCGCAAGATACTACTAGCGGCGATGAAGAGTCACATGACTGTCTGTATACTACCGAACAAGAGACAAAGGATAGAATTGATTTGAAAGACACTCCTTTGGTTAATCCGCAAGGAGAGCTGTTTTGTGATGGCTCCTGCTTCAAACTTCCGGATGGTACATCCAGAGCTGTTTATGCAATCATCACATTAAGCACGGTCGTGGAAACCAAGAGAATCACGCATAACTCTGCGCAGGCCGCAGAGATTATAGCATTGACCCGAGCTTGTGAACTTTCCGAAGGGCTTGCAGTAAACATATATACTGATAGTCAGTATGCCTTTGGGGTAGTTTACAACTTTGGGAGACTTTGGTCAGAGAGAGGGTTCTTAACTTCACATGGCACTAAGATCCAACATGGCTCCCTAATAGTACAACTGCTCTCAGCGCTTGCGCTCCCTATTCAGTTAGCCGTTATGAAATGTGCAGCATATCGAAAGATTACAGATGACATAGGAAAAGGGAATGCTTTCGCTGATCAGATACCTAGACAAACTGCTACCGATCTCTTTACGGAGATGTATGTTTCAAGGGAGACTGTAAATGCTTATGCAATGGACGAGGGTGTTGGGTCTGTATGGGATATCCAGGCTGATGCCACGTTAGAAGAATCCAAAAGGTGGGCTGAAGGCTTGGCGAAACTTGATGATGACGGGTGTTGTATGGACATAGTTGAAGGGAAATGGCTACTCCCTGACACGTATGTAATGATGATGGTCATCATGGCCCATGGTCCTATGCATGTATGTGCCCAGAAAGTAACGAAAATGTAAATGACAAAATTTCAAAAACTGCCCAACGCTATGTTCAGGATTGCATGATTTGCCTACAACACAATGTGGGAAAGGGGACAGCAACTCCAAGTGGAAGTTTTGGGCCACCCTCTGTCCCCTTTGAAGTCATCAACTTTGATTTTATTGAAATGGAACGCTGTAATAATGTGAAGTACGTATTAGTGGTCATCTGTGCTTTTAGTAAATGGGTTGAGGCTTTCCCTGTCAAAGATGCTACAGCCATGACTACGGCAAAAACCATGTTAAAAGAGTACTTCCCGCGGTTCGGGCTACCAAGAGTCATCTGGTCGGACAATGGTCCACATTTTGTCGCTGCTGTAATTCTGCAGATATGTGCGGCATTACAGATCAACAAACGGTTCCATTCGGCCAGACACGCTCAGAGCGCCAGACTAGTAGAAAGACACAATGGTATCATCAAGAACAAGCTCGCTAAGACATGTGCCGGCACTAAATTAAAATGGCTGGACGCCTTACCGATCGTGTTATTATCCATGCGTACAACCCCTCAAACTAACACTGGGCTCTCTCCATTTGAGGTGGTAATGGGGAGACCTGCCAATATCTGGAACCTTCCTAAATGTAGATTTTTGAGAAATGTTGAAAATGTATTACTTTCAGATTATTGCAGCCAGTTGACTAAAAGCCTGTATTTGATTTATCACCAGGTGCGAGAGGCTTTACCTGTGCGATACGAGGGCCCAGGCCACAGCATACGGCCTGGAAGCTGGGTGCTCATCAAGGCATTTGAGCGCTCTTCCTGCCTTGCACCTCGCTGGCGGGGCCCATTCCAGGTCCTGTTGGTCACACGAACGGCGGTGCGGGTTTCCGGAAGAAAGAACTGGATCCATGCGTCACATGTCAAGAAACTTCCTCACCCAGTGCCACACGATACACAAGAAACAGAACCCCTCGCTAACGCTGCAACCAACAATCCCAAAGCAGTAGATAGCGCTGAGAGTGTATCGGAGAATCTTTCTGAGCCTGTGAGGCTTGGGAAACCAGCCATTTCATCTCCACACTCTCCAAAAGTCTTGCTTCCGGAAACTGCTGTTTCAAATTCGGCATCTTCACTTGTTTTTGCTACGTTGCTTCCAACAGGAAGTGACGACACATTGTTTCCAGATCAATCAGTACCGGGAAAAGTAAGGCACAATCTGCGTCCACGAAAATAGACGTACGGCACGGTTTTGCTGCGGATCTGATAGACTTACAGCACGGTTCGGCTGTGCATTCGAAGAAGGAAAGGATCATTGAAGGCTTGTTTTTGTCCAAATTTGAGAAAGGGGATTCTGTTGGCTAGGGTTGTGGAAGGACTAAGAAGTCGCGCGGCCGGGAAGTCGCCAGCTAAAAACACTGGGGTTTGTCATTTGGAGACTACAATGCCTGCCACCACTACCGCTCGTGTGGGACTTGTAAATGATTGTGTGACCAACCGGGACAATGGACAATGCACCTGGGCCCCGAAAACGTATTGCTGTGTTTTCATAATAATATTTGGTTTTATAATAGTCACTGTCTTAGGCTTATGGTACCTCGAGGAAACTCATCCTTTAGAGTCCTTGTTACCGACTGAAAATGTACCTACTGTTCCTACTCCCTTTGTACATTTGCATACTCTGTCCCCTAGGGACTCCCAGCATAGACAAAGGTACCGCAATAATACTTTGCTACTTATCATGAATGCTACGCATGCCATTTTTAATAAGTCTCACTGTTGGGTCTGCTCACATTTACCGCAACACGGGAATAAGGGGCTAGGTTGGTATATTCATCCTTTACCTTTGACAACTGCTTGTTATGCTTCTGTTCTTTGGCCGTTGAAATGATAGCATCTCGGGGAACTTTGATGGCACTAATTTGAATAGCTTTGAGAAACGTGTTCTGACTCCCCTGGGATGCTCGCTTTTCGCAAATAGGAGTAAGCTCAAAGTTGCTTCTATTAGACCTTCTGATAGACTGTCTCGTCCTTTCCAATCTTTGATTTCCTTTAAGATGGCTCTCATAGGCAATAAGGATGCCATGCCTCCTTCTTACACTGTTAACCATAGCCCCGATTCAGTTTCTTTTTGCATACAGAGGAATGGTACTCAGTCAATGGGAGATTTTAAAGGTTGTGCCAACGTTGCAAATTTGACTGAGGAAGACAGACCTTTGTATGTAGGCGAACCCGTCTACTTTGTTTGCGGTAATGTAGCTTTTGCATGGTTGCCGAGGGATTGGCAGGGAACCTGTTATTTAGGGATCCTGTTACCTGGGGTGTTTATAGTTAGTACAATAGAAGTTTCAAAGGCTCGTCCACGGCGGGACACTCCAGCACAAATCTTGGGAGATATAGCAAAATCAGTTGTGCCATTTTGGGGGCAGATAGCGAATTCCGAAGATATCAGAAGACTAGCGAGAGTACTGGAGAGAACCATCAACCGGACCACGGACATACTCTATAATATGACATTAGAACAGAAAGCGATAAGACTAGTAGCGCTTCAGAACCGGATGGCATTAGATGTCATTCTGGCTGAACGTGGTGGAGTGTGTAAATTAGTGGGGTCCGCTTGCTGTGTTTTCGTGCCAGATTCCTCCCCAACTATCTTCAAGGCAATACAGAATCTGCACGTCTTAGTTCAGAAGTGCATGTTCCCGAGGGAAACTGGGATCTTAATGCTTGGTTCTGGGACTTCTTGCGATCTTGGGGTTAGAAGGTACTTTCCGTCTTACTGATCATTTTGGGAATTCTGTTGTTCCTTTGTTGTTGTATTCGGTGTCTAAGTAGTATATGTTCGATGCTAGGGGGGTGCTGCGCACAAGCGATAGGTACGATAGGAAATAAAGTGTATGGCCCAGATACAACCTCCAAGGAGTATGTGTTAAAAGAAATTTTAGCGAATTACCTGATGGCAATAGATATTTCTGACAGCGAGCATGGACGATGATGCATGGAGTTATTTGCAAGGAGATCCGAAGTAGTTTAGCACTTGGCATAGGCCAAAATGAGGGTTTGTCGAATGAGAAATTATATTGTGCTTCCTATTGCAACGAATATGTGTATATTGGCCTACGCGAAGCTGCTTGTAAGCCACTTGTGAAGAAATCTGTGTTGCAAGGTCCTGACCTTAGAATCAATGTAGATATGTATAACTAGAGAGTTGGTAACTGCCGAAATGATTAAACCATTCTTAAATTGTAGAATGTTCTGTTGTTTACAGGGAACTGTAGTGGTGCTACAAATAATCACCCTCTTCCCAGCATGTGAATGTTGAAAACTCAGCTCACATTTTGAGGGGATAACAGTATATATTCGAATGAAACAGAAAAACTGTTATAAACCCCTTAATTCAAGGGACATGTGTTTATTTACATGTGTTATGAGTGAGCAATTTAGATATACAAGAAAAGATCATTGTTCTATGGTATAATCAAGGAGTGGAGACAATATTTAGGACAGGTATGCCCATATCAAAACTCAACATGGGTCATGGAATAAGAAATGGAAAACAATTAAAGGTTTAACAAACAAATACAATTTTCATGAAATCCATTCTTAAAAAACAAATGGTTCCTAATATTCAAACCAGAGGAAAACGACAAAGCAGTTGTACTGATTCTACAATCTTTTAACAAAGTGTAGTTGGATTATAATTCATCCAGTGTAGACATAAACAAATAGTAATACAGTGGTAGCAAAACAGATTTTCAAACATAATTCAATACATTTTTTTGTCTATGTACCATTTGTTAATTATACAAAAAACCTTTTTGGATAGGCAAAGGAGTGGAAGCAAGGTTACTTATACTTTGTTCTAGGGGAGAATGGGGCCTAGGTTTTATCGTAAACAGGCAAACCTATGTTGATTATGATAACATTTTGCACATTAGTTAGGTGATAGCCAATCCTTGGTTAGAATCAATGTAAGTCGCCATTTTAGGTCAATCCGCCATTTTAGGTTTGCTTTGTAAAGTCACCCTGTGAGTTAAAATGGTGGACAATGTCATTCCGAAATACAACATGGCCGTCTTCACCGCTGTGTGTAGCTAATATGTAACTTGCCTGCAGGCCACTTGTTGAGGTCGTGAACTGAGACCTTGTCCTTCGTTGACCTGTGTGTAAAGGATTACTCGCGTCAATTAAACTAATCCGCGAGCATATGTTAAGAACAATGTATTCAAATACGGAACTGAGAACACTTGTTTAACTACATTGTATTAATGTTTGAGAAGACCTGTATGGGAAATCCCAAAATACACAGTTGCCATGTAGGCTTGTTGATGTATGTATTAAAGGCAAACTAGTGTTAGGCATAAACATGTGCAGTTCCCTCTGGGACCACTGCAAAAGATTTAAGACTACAGGTGTTTGGCAGTAAACCCACTTGGTAGCAGTCTGTACCACACAGATTCACTTGGTAGCTGTGGCTGAGCAGTCAGACTTCCCTCAAGAAGAGTTAGGCAGTATGCAAAGTATACACAATAGGCACTCAGATACAATAGCACAAGCAAACACTGACCAGAGCTTTGGTATCAAAGTATATAATTATTTATTTAAAAACACACTGATTGAAACACTCCAGCACTATTATTGTAAATCACTCTCAACACAGTTACTATTATTATATATACATCCCTTATTCCTTATCAGACAAGTCTTAGTTAACACCACTTATTTCCAGACAGAGGTGAGCGCTTAACTATAGATGGCACTCCAATAAGTTAACGAAAAAGGGAGGGAAAAAGGCAGAAGGTAGGAAAATACACCACACTATTCTTTAGGAACTCTTAAGCAAGGCAGGAAAGTCAAAAGTTACTTGTGGGCCAAAGTCCATAGGCCGGGCACACTCTTGGAGAGAGTAGGGCACAAATGCACCCAAGATCACACAATGACAACAGGCTTAAAAAGTCTTGCAGGGAGTTCAGAAAGGTTTTAATTAGGCTCAGAAAAGTTTAGCCAGGGTGTCCCAGGCTAACCCAGGGGCTAAATCTACCCCGTACTGTCGGTTGCAAGGGAAGCCAGGCGGAACACAGTACCTTATGTGGAAAGGATCCTCCAGCGGGGTCAGTTGTTCCTGGCGGCGGTTGCAAGTCGCGGCGTCGTCCAGAGAAAGAGAAGATCTCGACGTGGAGGAAAGATGAAGGTCGTTGCACTGCCAGGGAAGAAACCAGCCACAGAGTTTTCCGGTTAAAGGTACTACCCTTTGATTCGCGGTAGTGGTAAGACGTGGTATCCCGGTTGCCGGGGTGCTTGGCACAGGCAAGGCGGCCACGAGATTCTCCAGGAAGCGAAAAAGGAAGCAGACTGGTTATCCCCACCAGTCGAAGGAAGAAGACGCTCCGGGCTGGAGATCTCCTCTGTCGTTGGGAAAAGTGGTGAGACGGTCCCAGCAGGGCTCCACCGGTGATGTCGTCGTAGCAGGTCGGCTCAGCTTCTCCCTCGTCGGATTCTTAGGTCCTGTGGCGACTTCTAAAGTTCCAGTCCCCAAAGCCCTGCTTTTATGCAGAAAAACCCCCAGTCACTCAGCCTAGCTGTCACTCAAACATGCTAAGTGGTGAGCCGGCCGGCTCACCACCTGTGCCAATCAGGACGGAGTGCGACTTGAGTTGCCTAGGCAACTCAGTCCAGGGTGCCTAAATCCCCCTCCACCCCTCCTAAGTACCCCAGACAGAGTAGCACCACTTTGGAGGGCTTCTGTGGAGAAGCCCGCCAAAAAGTGGAACAAAGGGCTCAACCTGGGTTGGAGTCACAGAAGCGAACACAAACGCCATTTTAGAACCGAGTTCTGGCAAAAAATACCAACCGGAGAATTAATATGCAATTAATAAACTGGCGGTATGTTCGAGGCTATAGGAATTAAATAATTAAAGTTGGTAGCCTCGAACAATGGGAAATCCCATAGAGATATATTTGTGGTCGAATATAAAAAGTAGTATATCCACTGACACCAGCCAAAACTCGATCAGGGGGGACGGAGACGTGCCCCCTCGATTAACAGTACGTCCACAATATGATGGTTTGTACTGGTTCTGTTCAGAATTTGAGACTAGTAAAGTCAATGGTGACTTTACATGCCCTGGGAGACAGTAGTCAGTCCCAGGGGATGGAGTCTATATTGGGGGGTCACTATGACACCCTTGTGTTACTTTACTGAGGGTGCTGTGTAACGCACATCACAAAAACACATGAAGCCCTATGGAGTAAAATACCCCATAGCCCATTAAACACATCTAGAGTCAAAGAAACACTCAAATCATGCCCAAGAGTGAGGCTAAAAGAGTCTCACTCTTGGCAGGAGGCAAAAATAAACCCCAAAAGTCCAGCAAAGCTGCTGGGGGACTCACTAGGTTAGGAAATTCAGCCTAAACCGAGAATTCTCCCTAACAACTAGTTACATGTGGATATGCAAACTCGGCATGAACCCTAGATCAGTAATGTATTAGAGGAATATTAACCCAAAGTAGGGTTGGACATCATGTTCACAAATGGTATAAAAGAGCAACGAATTCTAATGTACAGCGTCTCTCACTGAACACACTGAACCACGCTGGAGTTTGCTGTGTTTTACTGAGGGCCGATACCTATCTGATTTTTTTGGTTCTTTGTAACTGATTCAGTATAAATTAAAGATCTTTGTATGTTCCTTTGGAACCCGTGTTCGGTGTATTTCCTTTTGGGGTACTCAGCCTCGATATTTTGATTTTGTTTTCACAACCAAACCTTTAGTGCTGCAGTGTATCAGATCTTGAGTTCTTCCCTATGTATAACATACTCCAATGTTTCTCTGTCGAACCCATAGAAAGCAGATTGGCAGACAGGAACCGGGTACCTCCAATCTACACCAATCAACACCACAGGTTTCGCATCTGCCCCTCTTCTTGTCCAAATAATGACCCCACCACTTGCTCTTTTACTTACGGAGCCAACCACAGCGAGGCCACCAACAGTGGCAATAAGGTGCTATTCAAGAGCACTTACATTACATTATCATTTAAATATGGTATTATACTTTAACACTGCACTTACAACTTATGCCTTGCACTTCTGCACCACAGCCACATTTAGCCATTATCCAGTAACCTTGAATCTAGCTATTTTGGATGTGCAAAAGTTTACCTGACTTATAACTATGACCACTTGTTTTATGTTTGTTGTAATAAGAATAAACCTGCAAGCACCAGAACATCTGTAACTCAAGAGACGTTAGCAAAAACATCACCCACACTATGTAACCTGTCAGCTCAAATCTCAAATACCGACTGTAACTAAGCAGGGTACTTGGGAGTATAGCCTCGTCCCATGCTTTCTATCCCTTGTACATACGTCACCCCTCTATATTACAGCTGATGTCCTGCTTTGCATCGCTCAGGCGTGTTGCAGCAGCACCCCTGTGAGTTGCACACCATAAAATTGCAAAAGAAATCTTTTAAAATATTGAAAATATTGTTAGTTTCTAATATGAGCAAGATGTTTTTTGTCAGAAAATATATAAATATTATTTATGTACTAGTGTTCCTTGTAGGAAAGTGAACATTTAATAATGTAAGCAAATATTACATTGCAAAAAACGCCACTAGGCCAAAGTCCTGTGGGAAACAAATATAATCTGTATTAGTTTTGTAGGAATACAAAAATGCTGACCTATGCATGGCCAAAATTGGTTGGTCATGAAAGGTTTTCATGCAAGGGTAAAAACAAAATGGTTTCCCTGGTTTGGCGGGTGCCTGCCTAACAAGTACAGAACAGAGATAATATGAAAGACAACAGAGTATAAACACTTGGATATTAGAAGTTGTGGTTGAAACGACCTACTCAAAGGGAACCTTAAATTAATGACTCAGGAGATTTTGGGTGTCTCACCACAAATCCATATCTAGAGAAAGTATCAATTACAATCATACTAAGAGTTACTCAAGTAATGTATAGTTTAAAGACATGCTACCCCATAGTGACCTGCCACATTCACAAATTAAACAATATATCTAATAATGATATCCCCTTTTATATAGTGCATCATGCTGGCGATTGCTGCCACTTCCAAGTGCTGTAATAGTATTTTCATTACCCAATGATATGCTACTCAATTTATCGAAAAGCTGAGACAGCCCAGCCAGGATATAAATATGCAAACAGCAAGCTCGCCATATGTCTTAAGAGACGGCTTAACACTCATAGCTATCTTCCCAGCAGGAAGGCAGGTTTTCAAGTTCTTTGAGATTTTTTTTATTTAAAAGCGTAACACCAACAGATTAAAAAGCTCTTCACAAATTAAAATGCATCATCCTATTGTTGTAGCCTCGGTTTATTACTGTGCTAAAAGAAAATCATAATATTAACATACATAGAGTAACACTTGATACAGGACAGAACCATTTTAACAGTCCCGAAAAACAATCACAATGCGCCTTGCTTGTGTGCAAGAACATCAACTTGACGGACCCTGACCACGACACACCAAGTATTACAGTACTACCAAACGATGAGTTGTAAATATGTGAACCTCAACTGTGATTGTAGGGATTGCTGGGGAATTTGACACAAAATAGAAGATACATTGTTTTTACCATGTATGTGTATGCCATTGATAACAGCGTCTACCTTTCTATGCAATGTTTGCAGTAAGTACTTAGGCATTTTGCCAGCTGCTGTAGGCATTAACTGCTATTATTTGCAGGCAATAAGTGAAGGGAATTGCAATGAACAGTTGCAAATTCCAACAGCGACAGGACAATGGGGCTATATGTATATTTCCGTCTAGTCTCTATAGATGCCTTCTCTCTTGACATGATCTCTATCCCCTGCCATGCCCAATCTCCTCTGCCAACTGTTAGACCTCTGCTTTAGTCTTTTAGTCTTGTGATTGGAGCCCGGCATGGCTCCTCCTCCTCCCACTGTGCCACACATTCGGGCACCTACACACTGATATTTCTCCTCTAACTCATTCTCTCTAACCCCGGCTCAATTCTCTAGCCAGTGATGGACTGGCATACAGGGAACTCTGGAGATTTCCCGGTGAGCCCCTGCATCATGGCCTTCCTTTGTGTGGTTACCTATTTTGTTTCCAAATTTTCTTATGGGAAAGTGGTTGGGCTTGCTCACACCATGTAATATGGGGCAACTTCGAAAAACATTTCCACAACTTCTTTGGTTCCCAGTCCACCCCAGCCCTAATATTTATTAAGCTGGTTGGATCTTCCACTTAACTCTGGTTTCACTCTCTGAACCAGCAAACTGTTCTCCGTAGTGAAATGTCTACCTTCTCTGCTTTGTATTCGGATTGACAGAGCACCAGAAGGTTTTGAATACAGGCAGAAACACATGTTAAAGCACACATAGAGGTTTCAGATTAACTGAACCATTAGGAAATAAGTGATCCCTCTTTTGTGAGCAGTATTTTCAATGAAAAGATGTGAAATAACAATGCTTGTGTTGGGCACGGCAGCTTAGCCATCAATGAAAAGATATAAAAGAGATGACAACAACCATTCAATAAAGACACACATTTACGTTCCTTTCACAGAATCCCGACCACTCTCTTTACTGCCGTTTAGCTATACTCGTACTTCACACGTGAAATGATCCTTGCAGCTGTAATGAGTTTGGACAGGTCAGCTTGGTCTGACTTGGGATACTAATGACCACACTATTTCAAGAGCCTCAGGTTTGTCGGACTCTGATTAAAGCGAGGGCACTGTTACTCCATTCAGCACTTTGTTCTTTGTGTCAACTGAAACATTTTCTTGTCTATGCTATTTGTTGTAGGAAAGGGATTCAAATTGGCCAACATGGTTCACATTACTTTAAACAGCAGACACAAGTTCCTTTAGCCTTTTACATCATTTTATCCAAGATGTCTACAATGATTTGCTGGCCAATTTTGCCACTTCACATACAACTGTATTATTCACAGAATTAAAAAAAGACAAGGGGCCTTCCAGAAATTGACAGCCATGCACAAGATTGGAGAGTATAGAGCAGACAATAATAAGAGGTTATATGTACACTTCCTTAGAAGTATCTCCACAGTAATGTTTTCCATTCGCACTATGATGGTGCAGACATACCAGCACTCGGGAATCTTCAGTAATTTTCCATACACTGCTGTGCTGAAGGAGGGGAGGACTGCAGCAGGCGAACAGTAAGATCCCTTGCTGTCCAACGAAGTCAGCCCTGCCTGGAAACCAAATATCTGAAACACAGAAAAAAAACAAAGAGTTGGGGACAAGGATACTTCAATTGGGTCATTTGAGTCGCATATAAAATTAGTAAAATTGACCCTCCTTGGTGGCTACTGTAATCCTAGTCTATAATTCCTTTTCCTCCTTGTGGGACATTACATCCTTCAGGAGCATGATGCGCATGCCCCCATGGGCATCTCCCCACACATACTCCCAGGCCCAAACATCAGTATTTTCATTTGTGTAGTCCAGAAGAAATCTTATTAGTAGTGCAATGGTCAGAAGGCCTTTTGGTGAAAAGGGGCCTTCTGACTACAATAGATAGGACAATAACTAACTTTAACTTACTCAAACATCCAATCCCAATTCCTCTATTTTTATCAAAGAATCTAAAGCACCCTTTTACTAGGAGTATGATCACTAATTACATCTACTCTGACGAGTCCCTAGAATTAAAGAAAGTGTTCAGAAGATCCCACTGTCCAAACCTGCCAACAACCCTGGAACTGGAGTCGACAGAATAGTGTTTGCAGAAGGCATGCAGAGTAGTCCGGGTAGCAGCTTCGCAGATGCTGTCCAATGGTACATGTAGCTGCTTCCAGCAAAGTACAGCAAAGCTGCTTACGCTCTGACAAAATGGACAAAGTCCTCTGGGAGGTAAAACCATTCTCAATTTCTGCACTCCAAAATGAAGGAACAAGTTACTTACCTGTAACTGTTGTTCTCCAGCATGGGTCTGGCATGGATTCACATGCTCATGAATATTCCCCGTCGTCAGGCCGGGAATCCTCGGTATGGAAATAAAATCAGTATCAGTTTCGTTTCTGATCTGTCTTTCTTAGTAGTAACCAATCACTGGTCTCTGGGTCATACTGCCCCCAGCCAATGACTGCCCTCTCCCTAAGCCCCGCCTCCGGCAGCCATCCTCTGATTTGGTAGCACGTAAAGTGGCAGTATGACCAAGTGAAGAGCCGCAGAGGGGTAGGCGGGAGGGTTCGCATGTGAATCCATGCCAGACCCATGCTGGAGAACAACAGTTACAGGTAACTAACTTGTTCCTTCTCCAGCATGGGGTCTGGCATTGATTCACATGCTCATGAATAAGAGAATACATAGCAGTACACACATGCACAACCACGGTAGGTGGCAACAGGCTCAACATTAAGCAATACAACAACTCAACATTAAGCAACTCTTACCTCCTCACCAGGCTCACCTTAGGCAAACAGGTTGCGCAGCACTGCTTGGCCGACCCTGGACTCCTCCCTGGAGTCCCCATCGACGCAGTAGAATCTTGTGAAGGTGTGCGTCGACCTCCACGTCGCAGCCCTGCAGATGCCCAGCAGGGGCACACCAGACAGGAACGCCGTGGTAGCAGCGATCGCTCTGGTCGAATGGGCTCTCGGACGGCCAGGCAGCTGTCGGTTTGCCAACCGGTGACAGTGCATGATGCAGCCGGAGAGCCATCTGGAAATGGAAGTCTTCGAGAGAGCCTTCCCTTGATTCACAGTCCCAAAGTTCACAAACAGCTGTGACGTCTTCCGAAAACTCTTTGTGCGGTCCACGTAGAACTTCAGCGCTCTAGCTACATCCAGCGAGTGCAAAGTCCTCTCGGCCGGCGACGGGAAGAAAACTGGCAACACCAAGGGCTCGTTGAGGTGGAAGTCCGACGGCACCTTGGGCATAAAGGATGGGTGTGTCCTCAGCACCACCCTCGTGTCATGAAAAGTCAAGTATGGAGGCTTGCAAGATAGGGCCTGGATCTCTCCCACTCGTTGTGCGGAGGTGATGGCCACGAGGAAAGCTGTCTTCCATTACAGGAACTTCAAAGGCGCCGAATGCATAGGCTCGAATGGGGCCCCCATGAGCTTGGTCAGCACCACATTAAGCTCCCATGCCGGGGCAGGAGCCTTCACCGGCGGGAATGATCGGAATAGTCCCTTCATGAATTCTTTCACCAGGCGATGAGACCACAAGGACGCCTGTCCCGTCGTCCTGGTATATCGGGAGATTGCAGCCAGATGTATTTTGATGGAGGCGTGAGTCAGTCCAGCTTTGGCCAGCGACAGTAGGTACGGCAGTACTTGAGGGGCCCTAATCCGCAGAGAGTTAATCTTCTGTGCACGGCACAAGACAGAGAACCTCTTCCATTATGTCCGTAGCACTTGAGAGTTGAGGACGCCCTGGCCTTTGCAAGAACCTCTCTGCAGTCGGCCGGGATGTCGTGCCCTCCAAACTCTAGTGCTGCAGGGGCCAGACCTGCAAGTTCAGCGACTCCGGGTTGTGGTGAAGAATGGCGCCTCCTTCTCTGGAAAGAAGGTCTGCGTCCGTCGGCAGCTTGACTGGTGGGGACGTTGACAAGTCCAGAAGGTCCAGGAACCAGATCTGTCTCGGCCACACCGGTGCGACGAGGATCATCCTGCACCAGGACCTCTTGAGCTGGTTGATGAGCTGGAGCAGCAACGGCAGCGGAGGGAAAACAAAAAGAAATAGGCCGTCCCAGGGGAACGAGAAAGCATTGCCCATGCTCCTCGGCTGGGGGAACCTGCTGGCGAACCTCTGGCACTTGGAATTTGTCGCCGTCGCAAAGAGATCGATTTGGGGTTCGCCCCATCGTCGGAAGAGTCGATCCACTTGATCCTGGCGTAGTTCCCACTCGTGATACGAGCGCAGCTCCCTGCTGAGTGAGTCGGTGATCGTGTTTTTTATTCCTGCCAGATGAAGAGGCACCAGAAACATCCCTTGGGCGACAGCCCAATGCCACAGATCCTGGGCTTCCTTGGATAGGGCCGGGGACCTGGTTCCGCCCTGCTTCCGGACATTGTGGTGGTGTTGTCGGCGAAGATCCTCACCACCTTGCCCCTGAGGGACGGAAGAAAGGACCTGAGAGCCCAGAACACCGCGCAGAGCTCAAAGATGTTGATGTGGAGAGACTTCTCCTCCGGGAGCCAAAGGCCTCTCGTGTGAAGATCTCCGGAGTGTGCTCCCCAACCTTCCAGGGAGGCGTCCGTCGTCACCTGGTGAGCTGGGGTCTGAAAGTCTGTGCCCGCCGACAGATGGGAGCGGGTACCCCACCACCGGATCGCCTGACGGAACGTCTCGTTGAGAGGGATCCTGTCCTCGAAGCTGCCCGTCGACTGGATCCAGCGGGCGTCGAGGAACTCCTGTAAGGGTTGCATCCGAAGCCTGCAAAGGCGCACCAGATAAATGCAGGACGACATCATCCTGAGGAGGGATTTGATAGATCTTACCCTGGCCATGTCTGTGGTCAGCAGACGCTGCACCTTGCCCAGAGTGGTCCTGGTCCTTTCCTCCGAGGGCGAGGCCAGCCGCGCCACTGTGTCGAGCTTGGCTCCCAGAAACAGGGCGACTTGCGACGGAACCAGGTGGGATTTTGGAAAGTTGATGGAGAATCCCAGGTCCATGAGCAGCTGGACGGTCTTCGCAGTGTGTTCCATGGCGAGCTCCCTTGTCGTTGCCCGATTGAACCGGTCGTCCAGGTAGGGGTAGATGTGGATCCCCTGTAGGCGCAGCCGCGCCGCCACCTGTGCGAGGCACTTGGTGAACACCCTGGGTGCCGACTTCAATCCGAATGGGAGGGCCTTGAACTGGTAGTGCCGCCCTTGGACCACAAACCTGAGGATCCTTCGGTATCTTTTTACAATGTGGATGTGGAAGTACGCATCCTCCAAGTCCAACGACGACAGGAAATCGCCCTCCTCCAGCTGTCCCAGCACATGCTGGAGGGTGACCATACGGAACTTCTGTGCCTTGATGTACTTGTTCAGTCGTCGTAGGTCCAGGATGGGGTCTTCTTTTTTTACGAGGAAGTACCTTGAGTAAACTCCGGATCCCCGAAGCCTCTTTGGGACGAGCTCGATGGCACCCTTCTTGAGCATCGCCCTTACTTCCAACAGTAGTTGAGGGACGTGATTTTCCTTCCTGGCCACGGGTGGAACGCAAGGGCACTTCTTTTGAAACGCGAGGGCGTGCCCTTGGGCCAGGGCGTCCAGCACCCAATGGTCGGTGGAGATGGACTCCCACACGCTGACGAACCTCGCCAGCCGGCCTCCCACCGGGGTGCTTCGGCGAGAACCCAACCCCATGGTCGGTTCAATCTTGTTTGGAGGCCGCCTTGCCTCCTTGACCTCCCTGTCGACGACGACGGGCACCACCTGACTTGCCGCGTCCCCTGTAGGCTTCCTGGGACGAAGATCTTGCCACTTGGCGGTACGTGGAGGAGCCACTGCCGGATCCCTTGGAGGCACCCTGTCTGCCTCCGAAAGGACGGCCGTCGTTGTTGGAGTACTCCCAGTGCCCGGGCAGTCTCTGTGTCTGTCTTGATGGCCTGAAGGGACTCATCAACCGCCTTCCCAAACAGTTTGTTCCCGTCGAAGGGCATGTCCAAAACCTTGGTTTGTACGTCCTGGCGGAAATCCGTGGCCTTGAGCCATCCTCGTCGTCTCAAGCAAACGCTGTTGCCCAACTGACGGAAACCGGTGTCGGCGATGTCCGTTGCCACCGTGATGGCGTGGTCCGAAGCAATCTCCCCCTCCTGTAGGATTTCAAGGGCCTCAGCCCTTTTGGCGTCCGGAAGGAAGTCTAACAGAGGGGCAATTTTGAACCACAACTCCCTGTCGTAGCGGGCTACAATAGCCAGGGCGTTGGCCGCCTTGATAGTCGTCACTGCGGATGAGATGATCCGTCGTCCCATCGTGTCCAACTTTCTGCCCTCGCCGTCCGGCGGGGAAGTTGATGTCGAGGCCGATGCCCCCCCAGCTTTCTTCTTTGCTGCCGCCAAGACGACCGAATCCGGGGTAGGTTGTGCCCAAAGGCACAAGGGGGCAGCGTCGGGGACCCGGTACTTCTTCTCGTACCGGTCCCTCTTTGCCGGCGCCGTGGCAGGGCTCTTGAGGAGGGCGAGCCCCTCATCCCAGATGTCATCAAGAAGCGGTACGGTGAGGACCATCTTCCTTTTAGCCTCGCGCCGTTGGTAAAGGAACCCTTCTTTCTTCTTTTCTTCTGGGCAGAGCTGAAAAAGCTCGGATGCCCTGGAAATCATGGCATGAAAGGATGCAATCTCGTCGGGCGGGGACGCCCGAGCATGGGGCGACGGGGGACAGGTCCCGTCGTCGCCTCCGTCATCATCTGTACC
This sequence comes from Ambystoma mexicanum, assembly GCF_040938575.1. Classification (NCBI taxonomy): domain Eukaryota; kingdom Metazoa; phylum Chordata; class Amphibia; order Caudata; family Ambystomatidae; genus Ambystoma; species Ambystoma mexicanum. The sequence continues at coordinate 916,668,172 of NC_090933.1, read as the reverse complement.
TTTCGTAGCCGTGTCCGTGCCTGTATCATCCCCGTGGGTAGTAGACCGGGGGGAAGGCAGAGCAGGCCGCAGAGGTGGGAGAGGTGGTGTAGGATGCGTCCTCCTCCTCTTATGCGGTGGACTCTCCGAAGGTCCTGGCTCCGGTTCCCCTGTCGGGTCTGGCTCAGGTACCTCCGTCGAGGAAAGGGGCAACCTTGTCCTTATCTCCGAGCAGAAGGACTGAATCGCTGACAAAATGGCCGCTGAGGTGTCCTGCGGCGCCGGAAACGACGAGCGCGAGGGCTCTTGAGGAGCCTTGTCGGCAACACCATCGCTCTCGTCGTCGCCCTCGTCGGGATCCCTCCCGATGGGCTGGGCCTCTTCCACGACTTCGATGAGCTCTTCTTCAGAGGTCATGTCCGTATCCACGATGGCCACCAGCCTCTCCCCCACCTTTTCCAACGAGGACTTCGTGGGGTTCTTCTCAATGGGCCTGAAAGACGACTCCCTCCGTGGTGGCAGGGAGACTATAGGTCCTGAGGGCGCCTCCACTGGTGTAGCCTCCACAGGCTGAGCCAGGGCCGCGGCGACATCCTCAATCAAGGTCTTAGCAGGGTGAATTAAGGCCATCGCCACCTTCTGGACGCCTGGGGCCTTCACCTTGGGGGGAGGGTCCGAGCCTCGCTCCTCCTCTGCCGGAATCTTCAAGATCGACCGGGGCCTCTCCAGAAGCTTCGCCAGGTTCTCGGATTTCCTCTTACCCGAGCCAGAGCGTTGGGTCGTGGTTGATGGCGCTGGGGAGGATGCGCCCTGTCTGGCAGCCAAGGAGCCCGACCGTTCGGCGCTCCCGGTGCCCGCGGACTCGCGGTGCTTAGCCTTTTGTTGGGCCCCCGTCGCCGGGGCGCCCTCACAGGACTTAGAAGACCGCTCGGACTTCTTTTTTTTTCTTCTCGTCTGACGGGCTCTTCCCTTCCAGCCAGTTGGCGAGACGGAGGTGGCGATCCTTCATGGTCCGCTCCGACATGTTCCCACAAAACGCACAGTCCTTCTCCGTGTGCGTCTTGTCCTCATGGAGACAGTAGAGGCATAACGAATGCTCGTCCTCCTTGAAAACATTGTGAAGCTGGCATCCAGGGCAGGTCCTGAACAGCTTCCCGGGCGTCGAACTTCCTTTCTCCTGGGCCATGTCCGGGGTAGGCCTCGGAACTTCTGGAATCCTCGAAAAGGGTAACTCGACGAAATCTTCACCCTTGAGGGGCGTAGAAAACTCCGAAACGGATCCCCGTTGATCAGATGTAGAAACGGTGGAGCTTGAGGCTCTATTTAACCGAAAAATGAGAAAAATCTCCTGAAAAAGCACGAAAACGCAGCAAAAGCTTGAGAGCTACAGCACGAGGACTCCCAACACTTGAACGTGCGGTAAAAATCTGAGGATGGCTGCGGGAGGCGGGGCTTAGGGAGAGGGCAGTCATTGGCTGGGGGCAGTATGACCCAGAGACCAGTGATTGGTTACTACTAAGAAAGACAGATCAGAAACGAAACTGATACTGATACTGATTTTTTTCTGACGACGGGGAATATTCATGAGCATGTGAATCCATGCCAGACCCCATGCTGGAGAAAGAAACAAACCAGGGTTCTAAGGAAGATTTAACTGCTCTTGTCATTTGTAATGTGTAATTGGTTATTTATAACGCGCTTAATACCCAGAGGTTTCCAAGCGCAGACCCAGGGATCGAACCTGTGTTTCATCGGATCGTCTTGCTTCCAAGGTGAGCGTGTTTGTCCTTGAGCTATCCTCCCAACACTCTTGTACAACTGAGAGACCTCCATTAGGGATGAAAAGATGTTACAAAGCACAAAACTCTTTAGAGCGTTCCATATAACATTTAAAAGCGCTGCAAACATCCGGGATATATACAGATTACTCTGCATCTGAAGATGGGCTCAGGAAACAAAGTGGTAGATTAATCCCCTGGTTCAAGTGGAACTTTTAAAATATCTTACGCAGGAAGTACTACCATGAGTTTATAAAAAAGTAAAAAGAGAGCTTCAGTACATAAAGCTTTTAGCTCACTGATTTGACATGCAGAAATAAAAACTAGACCAAATCAAAAGGAGGACTATTTTTAGGGTAATGTAACTGTGTATTGCCCAATCTCGTTTTCACACTAATAATAACACAGTTATATCGATTTGTAGAAATAAAAGCCACTGGAAAGGCGGCCTTCCTGGTAATATACCTGATGTCTATGGAGGCCATTTGCTCTAAATGCTTGTTAACCGATGCTGACAGGACTGTATTAAATCCATGGAGGGATGAGACTTTCTCACTTGTGGAAAATTATTCCTCAGATCATTGAAGTGTCTTAGGACAATTTGATTAAGGGAGAAATTATCCAGTTCATAAGCTCTGCTTGTTAGGGAGAGTTTTCATTTGAGTGCTTAATTCCTTCCACCTTAGGGACCACAAGCTCTTTTGCTGGACTTTTTAATTTTAACACTGGAGTGAGTGAGACCTTTTTCTCACTCTCTCATGTGTTTTGACCGGATTTGGATTATGTGTTTCCACTGGTTTTGGAGTCTGAAAAACTCCATAGACACCTATGTTTTTTATGGTGACACACAGCACCTTCAGTGCAGTGTCACAGATAAATCCTTTAGATTTCTCATCAGGTTTAAATACCTTTTCTTGTGTGAACTGCTGTTCCCAAGACTAGTAGAGTGGAATTGACTTTACTTACCTTTTCTCTTTGTAGGTCCAGCACACACCATCATATGTGGAGTGTTGGGGGGTTACCTAGTAGCCCCTTATCCTCCATTCACATGTAAAATTTTTATGTTACCCTCACTACTTTAAATGGCTGGTGGCAGTGGTTTATTTTTCCTACCATTGTCCTTTTCTACAGCAAGCTGAACCCTCAGCTGCATCACAGCACCCATGGGTGACCATTTAGTCAAAATGGCCCGGTCTTTTTTTCTCTCACCATTTTCTGTTAGTTAGTGCTTTCCTGGGTTTTACTTTGTGCGTTCAGCCAGGTTTGAGCCCTTTGTACACTTTGCCTTTGGCGAGCCACAGCCCTGAAGTCTGCCTCTGGCTCCAGTGTGTCTGGAAAGACAGGATGTGAGGGAGGTTTCCAAAACTCCCCTGTCCTTTGTCTCTAGGAGTGCCTGAATGCAACCAGTCCTGATTAGCTGGCTGGCTGTCCTTTCAGGAAAACCACCCTGGTGTGTGATTGACAGCCTAGGCTGTGCATGAATTGGAGAAAGCTGCTTAAAAGGCGAGGGTTTTGGGACTAAAGGCGGAATCGACCACTGGGAGAAATACCAGACGAAGAAACCGTGAACAAAGCTTGCTGCATCCTCCTGGACTTTTGAATTGCCTGGTGAAACTCCTTTTTCAATTCGACAGAGAAGCTCCAGAAGGGACAACTTCTTCCCTTGGGTTAGTGGGACCAACTAACCCCAAGACGAACTCCACTAGATCATCTTCCCTGACTGGCTGTAATTTTTCGCTGCTGCAAGAACCAAGACCAGAGGTCGAGAAATCCATAGTCAAGCGCAACATCTGAAATCCAGCTTGAAGCTCCAGGAGTCTCCTAAGGAACCGTCAGAAGCAGGATGACCAGAGCTCAAGTCCCTTCACCAGAGTGCAGGACCCAAGGAGTGAAGGAATCCCAACCGGTATCCGAGATCCGCAACAGTGCTGTTTACTAAGCGCTGAAACTGCGAAGTGCCGCTGAATCGAAAAGAGCCCGTAGCTGCCGAAGACCTCCCAAATACCACTGCAGGAGCCCTCCAGACATCCTCTCTCTTGTCCCCACAACTGAGGCTCAGGAACATGGGGTCTGCACCACTGTAACAGTACAGAATCCAGCTGGACCACTCTTCTTCAAACCAGAGATTTTATTGCTACAGCTCAAATTTACCTCTCTTGAGATAGGCCTGGCTGCTCAGTCACACTACCAACTATTGTAGTAAAGACCTATACCAAAAGGTGGGTTACCTATTACCAAGCAGATATGTGTTGTGTAGTCTCACACAGTGTAACTGCACCAATTCTTACCTAACACTGCTTAAATGAAGCAGAATAACCGACGTGTGTGAGGAATCGCAGGATTCTGTCACTTCTCCCCAGGGTGGAGCCTTTCCCTGTGAGGCTAGGGAGTGGAGCCTGCTACGCAGTACACTCCCTAGGGGTAAAGGCAAACCTCACCGGGAGAGATTCCCCCCTCTGGGTTCAAGGACTCCTGTTCTATGAGGAATGCCCTAAGCAACATATCACCAAGCCACTTCATTAACATACTGTGACGAAAGAAATGAAGAACATACATATCAGAATTTGCCATTTTCATTCAAATCCCCTATTGGTACCTGTGAAGGAAAACATATATGATACTGAGATGAAGAAAACCACTGGAAGAATACAGAGTATGAGCCAAACTGAGAAGAAGGACTTTGAGAGTACGCCAGGATGGTCCCACGGCAGCATCATAAGAGAGGCAGGGGCGGGGGGATGGAGAGAGAGGAGGAGATGACAAAAATGAGAGCGAGAGAGAGAAAGAGAGAGAAAAAGAGAGAGAAAAAGAGAGAAAAAGAGAGAGAAAAAGAGAGAAAGACAGAGAGAGAAAGACAGAGAGAGAAAGAGAGAGAGAACATGCAGGAGTTTCGAATCAGCTGGCCGGGATATGCTGAAGAAAAGTTCGGCGCGCAACGTCCGATACTACAGTGAAGCTTGGGTATGACACCCAATGCAAGGCGCGGAGAAGGAAGAGACGCGAGAGACTGAGGAAAATACAGGGCATCCTCAGTCTGAACAGGAAAACGTGGTGCTGTGACCGCAGACAGGTCACAGCGGACCTGGAGGTCCATTAACGACACCGATACCACTCCCACCGAGGTGTCATGGAGTGAGCTGACACAGGAAGAAATGGAGAGACCGTTCGTGACACTGCAGAAGAAAGGAGAAGCCAACCTGACAAGTGAAGGTCGCAGCCTGCTACAACCCCAAGTGACGTTATCCCTGAACAATCCAGGTAACAGGGACATTTGGAGAACCAGGAGGGGGACTGAAGATCATGAAGATCATTACTGGAATGCTCATACGCGTGCCAGTCAAGACAAAGTATTAAGGATACCTGTAAAGAAGAACAAGTTAGTTTCTTACCTGGTAACGTTCTTTCGATGGGATGGTCCGACGACGTATTCCATATCTATGACAGGTAATGTCCACAGCTGAGCTGCTTCGGAAAATCTTCGGCGTCTGCATCCTGCGTCGATGACGTCGATGCGCCGTCCCCGAGGACCTCCTCCGACGGCCGACGTCACCCGATGTGATAAGTAGGATGCCGACGCCCATAGCCTCAGTTATAGTTTTTCCCAGAATGTGTGGCACCAGTTTTCTGCCAGTCAGACACACAAGGCCTTGCGGAACGCAAGCTGCTATCGCAAAATAAATTCTGCAGCGGGGAAGGTAGGGAGGGAGCGATATGGAATACGTCGTCGGACCATCCCATCGAAAGAACGTTACCAGGTAAGAAAGTAACTTGTTCTTCGAGGGGATTGGGTCCTCCGACGTATTCCATATCTATGACAGACTCCCAAAGCAGTACCAAGAAAGGAGGTGGGAAAAGAATTTTTAGAACACAAAATTAGCATGCCCCAACAAATTGCGGAATATAGGACTGCCTTGCCAAAGGCCAGATCCTGCCCTCTGATGGAATCGAGGGAGTAGTGACGTAGAAAAGTATGTACTGAAGCCCAGGTGGCTGCATCACAGATGTGACGAATAGGAACACCCCTCTGCAGGGCAGTAGACGCAGCCACTCTCCTGGTAGAATGGGCCCGCAAGCCAGCCGGAGGGTCCTTACCCGCCAAGCGGTAACACTCGGAGACAGCTAAAATAATCCAAGACAAAGTCTGTTTCGTCACAGCTTGTCCCAAACGCTTTCCAGCGTAACCAATGAAAAGTTGATCATCCACTCTGACCCGGGACATGCGCGAAATATAAAAGCTCAACGCTCTCCTAGGATCAAGCCTATGGAGCCTCTCCTCTGCCTTACCAGGATGTGGAGGAGGATAGAACGCCGGAAGAATAACCTTCAGGCTCAAATGAAATTCCGAAACCACCTTCGGAAAAAAAGAAGGGCGAACTCTAAGGACAACCCTGTCCTTATGAAACACAGTGAAGGGTGGCTTAACTGAAAGTGCCTGTAAATCACTCACTCTGCGAGCGGAAGTAACCGCAACCAAAAAAACAGTTTTAATAGTTAACAGTCTCAAAGGGCAAGAATGCAAAGGCTCAAACGGAGCACCCATAAGAAACTTAAGAACAAGGTTTAAATCCCAACCAGGCACCAGAAAAGGTGACAGAGGGAACACATTAGTGAGCCCTTTCAAAAACGGAGAAATTAAAGGAATCTTAAAATAGGAACATTCTTCAGACAAGCGCTTAAAGATGGACAGCGCCGCCAGGTAACCTTTAATGGTCCCCACTTGCAAGCCCCTTTGGGCCAAGGAAAGCAAAAAAGACAGAACCATGGGAATATCACAATCAAAAGGATCCACATTCTTAACTCTGCACCAGTTGCAGAACTTTCTCCAAAGGTACAGAGACTTTGTTGCCGGCCGCCTGGCCGAGAGCAACACCCATCACGTCTTCAGGGAGGTTCCAATCCTTATACCTCAACCTTTTAGAAGCCAAGTGTGAAGTTGAGGGATCTGACCTCTGGATGGAGAACCTGACCCCCCCTCCCGTGAGAGCAGATCATCTCGGTAGGGAAGACAACGTGGAGGGCAGATGGACAAGTCGAGAAGGTCCGGGTACCACGTCCTCCGGGCCCACGCCGTAGCAATGAGGATCATCCGGGAACCGAACCTCCGTAACCTCCGCAGTACTTGTGGGATGACGGGGACTGGAGGAAACGCGTACAGCAGTGGGAATGACCACTCCATCACGAACGCGTCTCCTAAGGCTCCTTTTGGAGGAAATTCCCACGAGCAAAACCTTTCGCACTTCCGGTTGACACTGGAGGCGAAGATATCTACTTGAGGGGTCCCCCAAAGGGCAAAGATCTCCAGGAGAATCTCCTGAGCCAGCTCCCACTTGTGAGAGACCGTGCTCTGCCTGCTCAGAGAGTCCGCCGTCTCGTTGTCGTCTCTGGCCAGATGAACAGCCGAGATCGAAACTTCCTGCTGGATGGCCCAGAACTCGAGCTGCATCGCCTCCCTGCACAGAGGAAGTGACCCTGCTCCCCCCTTTTGTTGAGGTAGTGCATGGCCACCGTGTTGTCTGTTAGAATCAGGACACTCTTTCCTCGCACAGTTGGCAGAAAAGCCTTCAGGGCTAGCCTGACGGCCCTCAGCTCCAACAGATTGATGGAGTCTAGACTCCGACGGAGACCAACGACCGCTGACTGTCAACTCGTTGGCATGAGCTCCCCATCCCGTGAGGGATGCATCCATCACGATCGTCACCTCCGGCAAGGGCAGCCAAAATGGGACCCCCTTCATCAGATTGCCTTCGACGGCCCACCACAGAAGGTCCTGGGCGACCGAGGGCGGCACCTGCACAGGGTCCGACAGCCTGCCGGAGGACTGAGACCACTGGAGCTTGAGTGCCCACTGCAAAGATCTCATCCGCAGATGACCCTCTAGCACCAGAAGAATGCAGGATGCCATGAGGCCGAGCAGTCTCAAAAACTCGGACGCTGGGAGATTCTGGGCAAGTTGAAACTTGTGCACCATCTGCTGAATGTGAAGAGCCCTCACCTGGGGAGGAAAACACTTGCCCAGGGATGTGTCGAGCACTGCTCCGATGTACTGGAGCCGCTGCATTGGTGTCAAATGGGACTTCTTTAAATTGAGGGAGAAGCACAGCTTGTGAAGGGAGTGGCAGGTGACGGACAGATGATCCAGGACTTGCTCGGGAGAGCTCCCCCTGATCAACCAATCGTCCAGGTAGGGGTAGACGTGAATCCCCCCTTTCCTGAGGTGCGCTGCCACCATCACCATGAGCTTGGTGAAAACCCTCGGGGCGGAGGTCAATCTGAACGGCAGGACCCGAAACTGAAAGTGCGAGTCACCAACTGCGAACCTCAGGTACTTCTTGTGCTTGGGATGGATCGGCACATGGAAGTAAGCATCCTTGAGGTCGAGAGACACCAACAAGTCCTGAAGTTGAAGGGCCTGGAGGACTTGAGAGAGAGTAACCACCTTGAACTTGTCCTTCCTGAGGAGTTTGTTCAAACCGCGCAAGTCCATGATGGGTCTCAATCCCCCGTCTTTCTTCGAAATCAAAAAACAAGGGGAATACCATCCCTTGTTCCTCTCCGCTACAGGCACCAGTTCTATGGCGCCTTTCTCCAGCAGGGCTTGAATTTCCTGCGCAAGGAACGGATCCGGACTCTTCAAAGAGAGGTTCCCAGGTGGATTGTCGTGAGGCCGCTGCCGAAAAAGGAAGACAGTAGCCGTGGGTTATGATCTCCAGAACCCACACATCTGAAGTAATGGCTTGCCACTCTACAAGATGCTGCACCAGCCTTCCCCCAACCGGTGAACCATGGGACCTGGCCTCATGACTGAGTGGTAGCAGCTGTGGCGTTGCCTGAGGGCAAAGAGGAAACTGCCCGAGCGGCCTTGGCACCTCGAGTACCCTTGTTTCCACCTCTGGCACTCTTATGGTGGCCTCTTTGACTGCTAGCTCCTCTCGCTTTACTGAAGGACGCGTAATAGCGAAAGGGACCTCCCCTCCATTGCTGTCCCCTAGGACGAAAAGGTGGAGGTGGTGAACTGCAGCACCCAACGACTTCGCTGGAGCTTTGGAGGTCTGCAACCTCTCAAGGCTCTCGTCAGCCTTGCTGCCAAAAAGGTGTTCACCGTCAAAGGAAATGTTGAGGAGCCGGGACTGCACATCAGGAGCGAACCCAGACTTCCGCAACCATGCAAACCTGCGTATTACGGTGCTCGCCGCCATGGACCGGCTGACACAATCTGCCATGTCGAAACCCGACTGAACGGCCTCACACATGACATCCTTGCCATCCTGAACCATAGCAAGGAAACCATCCCGTTTGTTCCCTTCGGGAATACGTTCAGTCGCTAATGCAACACAGTTACACAGAGTGTGGGTGAAACGAGACAAGGCAAAATGGAGTTGGCCGCCTGAAGCGCCATACCCCCTGAAGAAAACACTTTCTTCGCCCAGCCAAAACGTTTCTCGTCCCTATCGGGAGGGATGGTAGGATACGACGCCTGCTTTGCCGGGGCCGTAGCCACCTGCACCACCAAACTCTCCGGAGTGGGGTGCCTGGACAAGTAGCACGGGTCGCTACTGGCTGGACGGTATTTTCAAGACAAAGACTTGCCCCCTGCCGGGAGACTCTCCGGAGCAGCCCAAGCCACCGCCACCCTTCTCTGCAGAGCCATATGAAACAGCAAAACCGGGTCAGTGGGGGGGGCCAAGATCAAGGATGTCCGTGAGATCATCCTGAACAAACTCCCCTGGGGGAGCTGACCAACCCAAGTGCTCGGTGACCCGAGACATAAGGCGCCGATATGAAGAATCGGCATGAGTGCCACGCTCTGGCCTACAAAACTCCACCTCCGGAGAGGTGTCCAGTCCACTGGCATCATGCAGTGACTGCCTCTGGTCATCAAACCGGCTATGGCCCGAGATAAGCTCATCTGGTACCGGAACCAAGCCGTCATCAGAGCCTTCATCACCCTCTGAAATGTACTTCAGGCAAGGAGAGGAAGACATCTGGGGACCAAAGCAGTGCCCGACCTTAGCCAGAGCCTTTCTAGGGGCTAACCCCGTGCCTCGGGGCCCCTCCGACACCATCGCCTCGAAAGGCGTCGAGGGCGCCGAACGAGTCGGCGCCGGCGTTGACAGAAACGGCGTCGAGCAAATCGGCATCAACGTCAGCTGTAGCGCCGCCAGCATCAACGGCATCGACACAGGCCTCGAAGCCGGAGCTCCGAGCGCATCTCTCAACGGCCTAGGCGCCGACAGCGTTGACGACCCCATCGGAGGCGGAGCCTCGAGAGAAATCGTCGACGACCTCGGCGCAACAGGCGTCGACTTCTTCTTCGAAGACGGCACAGGATCACGCGGTCTCGAGCGCATAGAGGACCGGGACATGGAATGGGCATGGCGAGAACGGCTACCCTTGTCCGAGCTGGACCTCTCCCGTGAGCCGTGCCGACCACCCGAGCCCAAAGGCGTACGAGCGGCGTCTCTCGACCGGTGCCGACCGACCCCACTCAGAGGCGCGGACGGACCGGTGCCCTGCGATTCAAGAATCGCTAGCATCTGCTTCCCGAAGGAAGCCCATTCCTCCGGTGTCGCTTTCATGGAGGGATAAGCGACCCGCCGATGGGCGGAGTCCTCGGAAGAGGACGGGGAAGACGACCGATGCCGGCGCTTCCGGGAATGCCTCGAAGAGGCAGAGGAGTGGAGAGACCGACACCTGGAAGGAGACCCACTGGACTTCCGACGATGACGCAGAGAGTCACCCCTCGAGTCATCCGTCGAAAGCCCTGCAGACCTCGACTTCCGGGGCTTAGACACCCGACCTACAAACAGCTTCTTCTTGCGTTCCTGCAAGGACTTTGCCATGAGAGACTGGCAGTCGACATAGTCGTCCGTATCGTGGGCCTCCCCGAGCCACCAGAGGCAGGCGTCGTGCGAGTCCGTGACCAACATCTTGGACCCACAGTCCCTGCATTTCTTGAAGCCCGGATGCGGGGTTGAAGACGAAGTAGACATCGCCACGAACAGAAAAACAAAACAAAAAACCGAACAGGTTCAACGAACCGAGAATTGAAAACAGCAAACTCCAAACAGTCGAGGCGTACCGAGATTCACGAAGCCAACACGTTCACGGAAAAAATGGAACTGAGGCTATGGGCGTCATGCGTCCTACTTATCACATCAGGTGACGTTGGCCGTCGGAGGAGGTCTTCGGGGACGGCGCATCGACGTCATCGACACAGGACGCAGACGCCGAAGATTTTCCGAAGCAGCACAGCTGTGGACATTACCTGTCATAGATATGGAATACATCGGAGGACCCAATCCCCTCGAATGAACATTATTACTGGAACGGTCATACTCGTCCCAGTCGAGATTAAGTGTCATGAATAAACAAAGAGTGAGAATCAATACTGGAGCCCTCAAACTTGTCCTAGTCAATATAAAGAGTGTATTTAAAAGGAAGGAAATCTTAAGTTTGAATAAAGAGAAAGGAGCACATTGGTCCCCTGACAGGAGAGGGGCAAAATTAACCAGAATAGAACAAGAGTAAAACAAGAAGGAAAGAAGGAATAGTCGACTGAAAGAGGCGATTGAAACACTGAGGAACCCAGAGTCAGAACTGTACGACTTGATCAAAGTAGTTACTAAGAGCTACCAACAGATACTTTATTGAACTGATCTTGGCGGACAATCACCTACCAGGAGAAGGGAGTCATTCTCCTTTACTTTTGTTATTCTAAGAGTAGTAGGGTTAGGATAGGTTACTTCGGACAGTGGACTGATCTTGCTTTGGTTGCTCACAGACGATGGACGAGCACCTTAGTTTGTTAGGTGGGGAACAATGGTAGTGTAGGGAAAGATAGGAGTTCTCACGTTTCAGTTAATAAACAACAGCAGTGAGATGGAAAGTCAGAGTTGAGTCTGGGTTCTTCACCTGACTCGCCACAGTAGCCATATTGAAAAGGAAAGAAATGGCATTCTCTAGTGAACTGTTGTGAGATTAACATTCCTTTCTACACACCAATGGCAGTAAATGGTCTACTTGCTGCTGTACTGGTTACTGGTAGAGTAATTTCTTGCGGCCTGGAAGATATTCATGTTGCTCTGCGATAAAGCCAAAGCCAGTCAAGTCATCAGGAACAAGGCAGCTAAGGACAGAGACTGAGGGGATAGGTGAAGGATCAGCCTGATCTGCTTTCAGAAGGTCCCTCTGTAGAGGGCGAAGTCAGTTTTCTTGTGCAGACAAGTGCAGGAGGTCAGAGAACAAACTCCTGTGATGCAGAACTGACTCCACCAAGATCATTGAGCAGGTTCTGGAGAGATGGAGTTTCTGTGGGAGCTGAGGATGACAGGAATGAGAGGGACCAAATAGAGCAGTTGGCATTTCCAGGGTGGCAGAAATGCATCCCCTAGATACTCTGTTGCCTGTCCCATCCAGGAGGTGTACAGAAAAAGTCACAAAGCGGTCCACCTGGTAAGTACCACAATGGCAGAATATAGGAGTCTGAACCGTCTCCAATACCTCCCACTCGTGCGTGTTGGCTCTGCATTTGTCTGCTGAAGTCATCTGCCCTGACATTCGGAGATGTTACCAGGTGATTAGCCACAATAGAAATCCTATTCTGGATCACCCATCCCCACAATGTCTGTCCAATTTGCATAGTCTGTGTAATCTAGTACCTCCCTGTTATAGCTTCCCAGCCCAAAAGTGATTCGTCTGTTGATACAAATTTGAGTATCCTCTTCCTAGAAGGGGCTCACACTCGCAGATTATTTATTTGCAACCACCACCTTCTCCCTGCCTTCATCCACTCCGGCACTAGGGTAGATTGTGGATACCTTGATCTTAAGAGGCCAGGATGTGTTTCCGAGATATATCTGGCATAAGGCTCTATCAGGAGTATATCAGGCCGAGCATCCTCCGATATTCCATGGCTGGAACGGTCTATTCTTACACTCAGTGGTATCCAAGGTACAAGATGTCTTGAATCCACTAGTCTCCTGGGAAGATTCTCCCCCATTCTGAACACCAAAGTAACCCTATGTACTTTAGACACTAAGAAGGCATGTGGGCAGATTTGTTCCAGCTGATGGGTAGCCCCAATGAATACATCAGTTTTAAAGTTCTGTGCAGTTAAAAGGTGGCCACCAGGGGGGAGATGGCATTAATGATCCGGTTGCCCTGTTAGGGATAAACATGGATCTTATCCTAAAGTAGAAAAGAGGTCATTGAGAACATGACTATCATAGTAACCATGGTGCCCAGATAAGCCTGAAGGGTAAAACCTTGAATTGCAAACAACCACAATTATTTTGCATTCCTCAAGTATTTTTGATGCTAGGATCAAATACATCTATGGATATAAGTGTCCGGAACATCGGTCATACAAATATAATCCCATGTCCGCTCAAAAGCTTTCAAGTCAATCTGTGATCGCATAAACATTTTGAACTTCTCTTGAGGCAGATATTTGTTGAAGTCTGGCAGTAGCACCAGTATCTCCACCTTGTCTATCTTCTGGATCACAAACATTCCAGAATAAAGGCTGTGTTGCCTGTCATGTGAAGGAACTCAATTGTCCACTGTGACATGGTCCCCCTGTCTGGTGATTAGGCAGGAAACAGTCGCAGTTTACCCAGGCTTGGCACTGGCCCTTCAAGGGCTATCCTGAAGATAGGGTGTCCCTTTATTGCCAATGAGAATAAATTCTACCCTTTTCTGTGCCCCGGTACAACCAAATGGGTAATTTAGTGGGTCTCTTTAAGAGAATCAAGGTGCAGTTGCGCCACAGAGCCAGTAGTGCCTGCATGTTTGGCTCCCCTCTTGCGTATGCAGAAACCACTCTTAAAACTACAGAGAAGAGCGACATAATCCAGGCCGAGGAATTTGGAAGGCCGTCAAACTAGCCCCAATCCCACCTCAAAACCATCAGCAGACGGACCCTCTAGCCAATGTCTATACCAGTGACCTAAACCGGAAGAAAGAGTTAGGACAGAACAAGTAACTCACTGTAGTATTGTATGTGCTCTTGGCCCATAGTCCCCTTGACTCCATATTTATGGTGAGTCCGTTTTCTGGGGACAGGACTGGAACACTTTTGCACAGCACAAAAGTACACTTCCCTTTAAGCAGGGGTGTTGCTAGGTCTGGATAAGATCAGGGGCTAAGCTAATGTCGGGGCTGGCGGGATTCAGGGCTAGCTATAGCCTTTTGGTTGTTGTCCCTGAGCTTCTATCCAGGGCTACAACCAAAAGACCTGGGGCTATAGCCCCCTCAGCCCACCCCTAGCAACGCCTCTGCCTTTAAGAAATGCAGGTTGCATGGTAGTCACTACAACATGGGCTTAGCTGGCTCTGCCCAACAGCAACACCCATCAGTCCTTAAATCCGCTAGATGGGACAAACCAGAATAACAGCCTAATTAATGTGAGACGGTGGACGGCTCGTATGGAGGAAAGGAGACCATGGACTAAAAGTACAGCAGTCACTATGGTATGTAACCTGTTCCTACTCTTACGTCCTGTCTCCTTTCCTCCATACTTATGGAAGATTACATAGCACTAATCCCCTTGGAAGGCTGGCAATAATCTAGGGAAACAGGTTCTGTAGTACTGCTTGGCCAAACCTGGCGTCAGCTTTGGCTGAAGTATACATGCAGTAGTGTTTGCAAAAAGCAGACATTGAAGAACAATTGGCTGCCTTACTGATGATATCCCATGGGACATTCATTTGGAAAGCAACAGCTGTAGCTTTGCCCCAACTGCATGAGCGTGTAAGACGTTGGGTACTGATTTTCTTTTGCAGCTTGCATGCTTCATTGATACAGGAGTAAATTCATCTTGCTATTCTAGCCTTCGATGCTTGAAGACTGGCTTTCTGAACGCCAAAGGAAACTAATGAGCTGTCAAATTTTCTGTAAAAGTTTGACCGTTCTAAATAAAATATAAGTGCTCGCCGCACTGGAAGTATATGCAAACTCTTTCCCCATCTGTCTGTGGGGATGGAAAAAACGGGCAAAATGATCTACTGCTTCAAGTGAAACACTGACACCACCTTGGCCAAACATTTAGGATGAGTTTTTAATGCCACCTTATCCTCGTGAAATGTATATGGCTCTGTTGCAGACAATGCTTGGATCTCGCAAATTCTTCTAGCGGAAGTAAAAAGCCACTAAAAAGCTGTCTTCCACGAAACAAGCTTTAAATCTGCCAATGATATGGTTCGAATAGGTAATGCAAAATTGCGGCGAATGCAACATCGAGATTCCATACTGTGTGAGGATTAACCACTGGTTGGAAAATACGCCGCAAGGTCTCAAAGTATCTTTTTATAACAGGGTTTGAGGTGGACATGTTGAGTTCCAGAGTACTGGTATAGGCTTCAAAAGCCGATAACTAAGTGCAACACAAATGTATATAAATGCCGGTTGAAGCGGGATGAGACAGAAATGATAGGACATTGTCCAATGAAGGATGAAGGGGGGGGTCTAATTAATTTCTAATATACAAAAATAAAACCTAGTCCACTTATTCTTCAATTGTGACCTGGAAGATGGTTTTCTGGCCGCTTGCATGATGGTACGATTGTGATCTGAAATGCCTATGCCAGAAAAGATTAACTGCTCAGGTACTATGCAGCCAAATTCAGAGAAATTGGGGAGGGATGAAACACCCATCCCCCTACGCTGAGATCAGAATTCCTGAGTCACTGTGAAAATCCATGGGCCGCAAGTGCTGAGGAGAAGCAGGGAGGAGCACCAGTTGGCCAGTTGGGGGCTATCATAATTTGAGTGCAGCTACTTACACTTTTGAATTTCGACAGCACCCTCGGAAAGAGAAATAAAGGGGGAAGCACATAGCACGCTGCTCCGTCCCAAGGAATCTGTAGATTCCCCTAAAGATTCTGGCTCCTGTACCAGAAGCGGTTCAAACTGTGGACACCTGCGGTTGCGCGATGTAGTGGAAAGGTCTACATTAGGCGGAACCCTGGGCATGACAAACTCCTGTAAAACCGATTGCTTCAACTCCCATTCATGATTGCAGTGGGAAAGATGGCTTAACATGTACGCTGCTTTGTTGAGTTCCCTGCTAAATGAACAGCATGAATAGCAGTATGGTGATGGACTGCACACTGCCAAATTTGGATGGCTAGACGGCACGGAGGGGGAGATCCTGTTCCCTGTTGCTTGTTTATATGAAACATGGCTGTCATGCTGCCTGTCTTGAGAAGAACCCTTGAATTCCGAATCAGGGGTTGGAAGAACTTGAGTGCTTTGAAAATCACTAGCAACTCTAGCACATTGATGTGGTATTGGCTCTCTGTTGGAGTTCACAGAGCATGAGTATGAACTTGCCCCAGTGCAGCTCCCCAGCCCGTTAGTGATGAATCCGATGTTATGGTGTGCATGTGAGGAGCATCTTGAAAAGGCACCCCTCATTAGAGGTTCCTGTCATCCTTCCACCAGAGAAGGTATTGCCTTAACCCGCAAGGAATCCAGATCTTTTTCGATTGAGGATCTCTCTTGATCCCATGATTCTGCTAGATGAAGGTGAATTCTCCTCATCTTGAGACGAGCTAAAGGGAGAGCTAAGATGGATGCCGCGATCAGGCCAAGGAGGAGCTGGAACAACCAAACCAAGGTGTCATTGTGACTCAGAAAGTGCACTATGGACTCCTTAATTTATTTATTCTTTGCTTGTTAAGCGCTTATACAATAAGAATATACTTCTTCAAAGCGCCCACAGGGCAGGGAGGGAGGGTGAGAAATACAATTACAACACAAAGATCAAGACAAGGACGGAGTGCTAGGAATGATTGAGTGTAACACGGCCTGGGCAGCGGGAGGTGTAAGTGCGAGTCTCCAGGGCAGAGGGTGTGCAGGTGCAAAGTGCTGTGGAAGACGGGAGCTTGGGAACATTGGTGTGGGAGGTCAAGGCCCAGACGATGCAAAAGGATCAAGGAGACCAATACAGTACCTGTGATATTAGCAGAGGAGAGAAGGAGGGAAGGAGGAGGAAAAGAGGAAAGTATTAAGGAGCTTCAGGAACTTGAGAAGATCCTGCTCAAGACGCAGGGAGAGGGGGAGGCTATTCCAAAGGAGGGAGCCTGCAGAGGAAAGAGAGCGACCACCTGCCCTCTGTTTAGCAAAACGCTTTCCACACAAGGAGTTGGTGCCAGAGGAGCAAAGTGGTCTAAAGGGAGAGTATTTAATGAGATAAAGTTGAAAATAGTGTCGTCCCCTGGCCCGGACAGCCTTGTGGATGATACAGAGGGATTTGAATGTAATCCGTGCAGCATCCGGGATACAATGAAGACTTTATTGCAGTTTAATGTCTTGAATTCTCTGCTGCGTGAGAGAACTCTGCCAATTCTACACTAACATCCATTACACTAACATCAGTAAACTTTGTCACAACTATAGACATTTTATCATAGATGGTAATACCATCAAAGTAGTTAAAGAAGTCAAAACTCTGGGATTTTACTTAGACGAAACACTCTCCTTCAATAAACAGGTCAACTCCATGGCCTCCTCCAGCGCCTACACATGTAGATTAATCAGAGCAGCTAAGCCCTTCCTTTCCACTAACAGCTGCACCACTCTGGCTAGAGCTCTTATCTTGTCAAAACTCGATTATTGTAACTCCCTATATCTAGGGACTAACAAATCTATCACCAACAAAATCCAGATCCTACAAAATAATGCTTTCAGAGCAGCACTGAGCATCTCCAGAAAAGAGCATATCTCTGACATAAGGAGAGCGAACAATTGGCTCACCGCAAAGGACAAAATCTCTCTTAAAGCAGGCTCCCTCACGTACAAGTTTCTCAATAATGCTGCCCCACGCTACCTCAGACACATTCAAGAGACACTCCTCTAACCGCCCCACTAGAATGGCCAATTCCAACCTACTCATTGTGCCCAGATTCAAACTTTCAAAAACCAGAGGTAGCAGCTTCTCGGTGAAAGCAGCCCAGCTGTGGAACTCCCTCACCCCGGCCTTAAGGGCAGACCAGACCCCCCCCCACACTTCAGGCACAACTTCATTCACTGGTAAAAGGAAAACTACCACTAATTCCCAGCCTACCCTTCCTACACCACTGTTACCTGTCATGACTACCTGTACCAATTGCCTCTCTGCCTCCCTGCTCAATCTGTTTATAACTGAACATAATGTATTTCACCCAGCCCTGTTTCTTATCTGCTTATAACTGTACAGCACTGTAACCAAAGCTGAAAATCTTCTTGCTGCCTTCTGCGCCCTGATACCCTCAGGTCTGGTGTGCGTTATAAATAATAAAACAAACAAACAGTGCGATCTGAAACGTATGAAGATGATGTCTTGTGTAGGCTGTAGGTGAGACTTGTTGAGTGACAGTCCCAGCCTGAACAGTAAATCTAGCAATAACTGCAGAGCTGTCGACGCTTGCTGGCAACATTCTGCCTGGACTAGCCAGTTGTCCAAATAGCGGTATATCTGAATCCCCTGTTCTCTGAGGCGCGCTGCTATAGGGCTCCTAGGTTTTATAAACACTCTGCGGGCTGCATTGAGTCCCGAGTGGGTGAAATCGGTATTGACAATGATGTAGGTTTTATCGAAGACCTCAGAAACCTCTTCTACACAGAAATAATAGTAACATGGAGATAAGCATCCGTCAGATCGGAAATATACCAAAATGTCGCCTCCAGAAATTCTGACTGCCGAAAATGTCAACTTTTCTTTTTTCGACCCGCCTTATAGCACAAATATATGTGGGGGGGGACATGTGATATAATACAGGTATAGGATGGGCTGCGGGGGGTCTCTCCCTGCAATGTATGTGGTGCAAAGGGGGTTGGAAAAAAAAGGTCACCATTTTCAGCCGTCGGACTTCTAGGTGTCGCAGTATTGAGAGGAACAAGAAGGAAGGGAGGATAATCGGTACCCCCTGGAGTCTACCGATGCGGTCCATGAATCCTGTAAAATGATATGCCAGGTAAGAAGGAAGTCTGAGATTCTGCCTCCTACTGGGCCTCATTGTTTTTTAGTGTCTGATGATGCAGTGTTGGAGGGCGGCTATGGGGGGAATCCCCTATTTGAAGTCCTCTGCTACTGACTTCTTGTGATCCGAGGCAAAGTAGATACGCCGGGAGCTGTGCTCAATGCAGAGGTAGTTTTTCTATGAGACCCTATGGGTCCTCGGGGGAGGGGGGTAACTAAGCCCTCAGAGGAACCTCTGGAAGGTGTAATACGGTCGGGACCTTAGTGCCCGTTAGGCTTATGATGCGGAGGCATTGCCTCGGGTCTGAATCAAGTCGGGTCTCGGGACCTCAGGGTTTTTCTGTGCACCAGTAGAAGCCTGGATGGCCTCAGTGAGCTCTCCGGTCACAGACCCTGCAGGGTGGTCTGTGCTTGCAAGAAGCCGGACTGCCTCAGAGCTGACTCTGGTAGCACAGTGGCTAGCCACAACAGGACTTGCATTCCTCCCGCTATACAGGGTGCCCAACTTACCTGCTTCGATGACTGAGAAGATACAGAGTCTTTAATTTTACTGGGCAGAGACACACGGAACACCTCTGTCCAGCGTGCAAGTGTTTGACGACGAGTCCAGGGGGAAAGGCCTCAGCAGGAGGAACAGGACACCCACTGATCGTTGAGGCCTAAACACTCCAAGCAACGCGCACAAGTGTCCGCTGCGGCAAGAAGCACAGGTGGACAACCCGGTAACGCCTGTTATAAAAACTTTACGGGCGTTTCTGGAAGGCTAACAGTGAATTGAAAAAATGATAAGGGAAAAAACTATTGTGCCGTATAAAACAATGCATGTGCAGTGAAAGCATACAGTCCTGTCAGAGCAGAAAAAAGAACTGACAAAGTGTTGCCAGTAGGCAGAGTCAGTGGATCTAGGGCCTACCGTGCAACCTACATTTCTTAAACACAAATGTACTTTTGTGCTGTGAAAAAGTGTTCCGGTCCCGTCCCTACAGGATGGAGGGAAGGGGACGCGATGTAAGAGTACTCCAAAATGGTAGTTGTAGTTTCTGAGTTGCAGTACAGCAGGCACTGGAGACCCACCCATGCCTATAGGACTACACTGCCAAGTACCTAACACTAAATCTACACACTTGAGTGCCCTTTCCACCAAGAGAGGCTGGAAAGAGGGGCCAAGACCCTCTAAGAATCTAAGGCCTGAGTCAGTTAGCATGGGAGGAAGACGACTAGAACAGGTACTGAAACAGGAAGGTGTAGTTTGTGGAGAGCTGGTTGAAGGGGCAGCAAGGTGTTTGGTGAACGAGGTGGGTGGAGTGGAGCTGGAAGGCCAGAGGGGGACACAGCCGTGGTGGGTTTGGTGAAATTAAGAAGGTGGAGGTTTAAATTACAGTGGAGGAGGTGGGGAATCCAAGGATAAGGTGAAGGGTATCAGAAAGTTGGTGGCAACGATATAAAGGAAGAGTCTAAAGATTTGATGTTATGGGACAAGGTAGAACATTTGTTGCAAAAGGCAGATGGAGACGTGTACGGAAAAGCTGGAGGGTTTAAGAGTAATCAAGGTAATAGTGAGGGGCATCACAAGGAGATTATCGGAGAGTCGGAAGGAGGGTATAGGAGAAGAGTGGACAGGTGGCAATACGGTGGTGGGTGGAGAAGACATTGTGGTAAAGATTGAAATCACTAAAGATGCCTTCTATAGGTAGGAGGAGGGTGAGGTTCAGAGGACTGAAGAGACAGACTGATGAGGGGGTAGAAAGAGAAACGGTGGTTGAGGAAAAATAGCTAAGGAATTTGTGAGAGAACTGATAAGAGAAATAGTAGAGATCAAGGAGGTGGTTGGAGGAGAAAACCAAGAGGTGAGGAGAGTGGTGCAATGGTGGTTGAAAAAGACCTACCAAAGTTGGTGTAGAACGAAGAAGCATAGGTTGTTTGGGAATATAAGGAGGACATTGAAGAGCTGGAGAAGGAATCAGCAAGAGCTGTTAGATATTGGAAGGCAAAAGAGGAGGAGAAAATAAGGAGGTAGAAGGAGCTGGAGAGAGAGAGAGAACAAAAGTAGATTATAAGGTTGAAGAAGCTTGGAGTTGAGCACATTAAAAGATCTGGTGGAGAGTGGAGAGACTGGGAGATCTGTACAGTAGAATGCTAGAAAGCCAGGTACACAGACAGTAGGCGGTACAAGAAGGTTCAACTCACCCAAGTCAGGAATTAGAGGTCGAAGGAAGAATGCACCAATGGTGAACAAGTGAGGAGGCAGCTTATCATAGAGAGATGACTGGGATAGGGAGGCCAAACCTGGGAAAACTGGGGAACCCCGTTAGAGAGCGATCCAGAAACAACTGTTTGGACTTTACCTAAAGGGTTTGGGAACCCCTTTAGGTCTGCACTGGAAGCACCAAAGAAGAGACCATGGTAGCAAAATGACAGGCATTGGAGAGATAAGGAGAGACACAATTCTTAAGTGACCACAGTTCATCCTGTTTATTGTTTTGGCCCTACACTGTAACCAATCCATGAATAAACCCTTATTGGATATGCTATTGGTGTCTGGTCCTCTGGTAATTCCCAGTGGCTGTCCTTACATCTCTAACTGTAGATGTTTCTGTATTTCTCCAAAGCAATTCAATGGAAGTTGTTGGGGCAGTGATTAGAGAGAGAGAAGAGAAATCCTGAAATCCCAAGCTGTCGATTAAATGGAGCCAGGGTTTTCATGAAATTGTCTCCCACAACTTTACGATGGAAGTCACATGGCCACCACTGAAGAGGTGTGTTCTCTGCATATAAACCAGTTTGTTTGTCAACAGAGTCGGCAGAGAAGGGGAAGACTCCCTAAATCGTTCTTTGATGTTTTTTTTCACTGTTGGGAAGAACACGCGTCTCTGCACTCCTCCCACTCATGTGCAGGCTTGATTGTGCTAGAAGTAATAACTTACTTACTTGTAACTCTGGTTCTCCAGCATTGGTATCTTTCATACATTCACATGCTGTGAATATTCCCCATTGTCAGGCTGGAATCCTTGGTAAAATATAACAGTTTAAACTTAAACTGAAACCATCAGTCACTTTTGTGCTCTATCATAGTCATTTTGGGTCATACTGCTCACAGCCAATAGGAACACCTCCCTTCGCTTCTCCCTGTCGGCCATCTTCAGATTTGGCTGCACACATAAGAGGCAGTAAGAGCCAAATGCTGAGCCATGCGAAGTAGGTGGGAGGGTTGTATGTGAATCTATGAGAGATCCCAATGATGGAGAACCCCAGTTACAGGTAAGTAACTTATTCCTTCTCCAGCATTGGATCTTCCATAGATTCACATGCTATGAATAGATTACAAAGCAGTATTACAACACCACCCATGGGGGGAGGCAATCTCCTAGCATGATTTGCCACTGAAGACGTACCCACCTCACACAGAAATGTTCTGCAGAACAGAATGGGCAAATCTTCTGCAGATTGTCTGTCGACACAGTAGAACCTGGTGAATGTATGCATGATTTCCAGATGGCTGCACGGCAGATGTCAGGCAACAGAATTCCAGAGGAAAAAGCAGTCATTGCAGCTACTGCTCTGGTAGAGTGAGATCGGGGTCTGCCAGAAAGCAGTCTGCCGGCTTGCTGATGGCAAAATGAGATGCAAGCAGCAATCCATCTTGCAATGGAGGACTTTGAGAAAGCCGTCCCAGGCCCAGAAGGTCCAATTGATACAAACAGTTGATATGTTGGAATCCAGTGATGATAACGAATAAATGCTAACGAATAAAATGTTTAGCGAATACAAAATACCGAATTTGTTATTAAAAATATATATGGGTTGTGGTAAGGGATTCAAATGGGTGGGGAGGAGTTTGGGGTTGGGTTATAATCAAAGAGAAACAGGGGCCTTAGTGGGAACCCCCGAAATTTAAAAAAAGAATTCAGTATTTTTTCAGTTTTTCATTAAAACATTTGTTGTTAAATTCGCATAGATCAGATATGTTGTACGGAAGGACTTAGCATGCGCCACACAGTACTTGAGGGCACGCACCACATCCAGCGTGTGCAGTGTTCGTTCTGCTGGAGATGTTTGTGTGCCAGAGAACACAGGCAGAACCAACTGCCGATTTAGATGGATGGCACTTTTGGCACAAATGTTGGGTTGGTACGTAGGACAGCCTTGTCATTGTGAAACATCAAATAGCAGAGTTTTACGGAAAACGCCTGGATCTCCCCCACTTGCCAACCCGAATTTATGGCCACCAAGAACACTGTTTTCCACGAAAGATGCTTAATAGATGCTTGGTGCATGGGCTCAGAGGGTGGTTTTATGAGTCTTGCGAGTAGCAAATTGAGCTCCCATGCTGGAGCTGGGCGATGGACAGGTGGGAAAGACCAGAACAGCCCATGTAAAAACTCCTTAACCAGTCGGTGAGAGCACAGGGATGGCGCCCTTGCCGCACGGATGTACCTGGAAATCTCTGCCAGGTGCACCTTAATGGAAGAGTTTGCTGCACCAGGCTGAGCCACGCACAACATATATGGCAACAGATGCACCGGGTTGGATGGACTGAGGTTGCAATCTTTTGTTTTTGCACCATACCTGAAAACATTTCTACTTGGTCTTGTAGCATTTCAAGGTGGACAGAGCCCTAGCCCTGTCCAGGATTGCCTGGCAATCTTGCGGAAGGGACAGAGCCCTGAATTCTAGGAACACAGGAGCCAGACCGTCAGATTGAGAGAGGCTGGGTCGTGGTGCAATACTGCTCCCTGATTCCTGAAGAGGAGCAACTGGTGTGGGCGCAGCTTCATCAGGTTTGCTGATGAGGGAGCAACGAGGTCTAAGTACCAAAACTGTCTCGGACACGCCGGGTCCACTAATATCAGTTTGCACCGATACAGTCTGAAGGTGTGGAGGACTTGAGGCACCAGATGAATCAGGGAAAATGCATAAAGAAACGTCCCTTCCCATGGAAACGCAAAGGCGTCTCCCAAGCTCTCTTGATGGGGGAAGAGGCTGTCAAAGGTCTTGCAACGACTGCTGTCGTGTGTGGCAAAGAGGTCGATCTCACGTTTGAAACAAGTGAAGCTGGTCGTTGTGCAGTTCCCACTCGTGGCAAGAGCGCAACTCCCTGCTGAGGGAGTCTGCCAGAGTGTTCTGAATTCCCGATAGATGAAGGGGAATGAGAAACATGCCTTGCTGTAGAGCCCAATGCCACATGGCTTGGGCCTCCATGGAAAGCTGTGGGGACCTTGTCCCTCCACATAAAACATTGACGTGTTGTTGGTGTAAATTCGTACCACCTTTCCCCTCAGGAGGGGAAGAAAAGACTTCAGGGTGCACAAAATTGCTCGTAGGTCCAGCAGGTTGATGTGCTAGCTTTTTTACTCCGACGACCATAGGCCCATGGGGTTTTGGTCCTGACAGTGGGCTCCCCACCCCTCCAGTGAAGCATCAGTTGTGACTGTGGCCTGATGGTCTGGCAATCTGAAGGGGGCGCGCTGTACCAGATGTTCCCTCACTGACCACCAGCGAAGGCTCCTCTTGAAAACTGGTGTAAGAGCAATGCGGTCGTCCCCGGACCCAGAGGCTTGGATCCAGCAGGCATCCAGGAATTATTACACCAGTCTCATGTGTAGCTGGCAGTAGGTGATCAACGGGATGCATGATGACATCATCCCCAGCAGGGATATGTAGTTGCTAACTGGCGCTATCCAGGCACTGTTGAGACAGTCCACCTTGTGTAGAAGAGCTGCCACGCTTTCCTCCGAGGGTCTGGCAGTGCAGGTTTGGGTGTCGAACCTTGCTCCGAGATAGGTAGTACCTGTTGAGATGGAACCAGGCACGACTTTGGGAAGTTGATGGAGGAACCCAGTTGCTGTAGACCAGGGGTCCCCAACCTTTTGTGCGCAATGAGCAAAATGTGCATATCAAATTAAATGGTAAGCAACATCAATTTTTCGACAGAACATATCGGTGCCAAGTTGGCGGAAAAATGACTGCAACACGAATTACAAATTTAATAAACTAAAGACTGCTAATAGAACATTTTAAATTGCAGTACAAGTTATCTAGAGCACGTGCAATTTTTGCAAAAATACATTTACAATGCCTTTCACTTATTTTGACATTAAGTGGTTGTTTATAGTAAATGTTGAGGAAATTGTGTTGCGACCAGTCAAGTTGTTCAAAAATATAGTCTGACTAAATAAACATTGACAGGGCTTCGGGTTCTTCAGCAAAATATTTCCAAGAAATTTTGTGCAAATGTTTGGACAGTAGAATTGGCCACAAATGAATCACTGATTTTCAGGTGTACTTTGAGATTCTGCCAGGGATTTTCTGGAACCTTTAGTGGTAAATGGTGCATTCCTAAGCATACAAGACCAGTGTTACTGTTCCTCAGTCAATGATTGCTGTATTATGGACTGTTTTTTACTTCAGGAATGTTATGAACGTTTGCATTTCTGATTGAACAGAGTGATTACTATCCTCTTGAGTTAGTTTTCCAATGGTCAGGGGTGTAGGCACTACAAAGATGATGTCCAACAGCCAGAGGGGCTGGTTGGCGATGCCTACGCTCAACAAAGAAACATTGGAAAGAATGACTAATTCACAAGAAATTAAGATATTCTCTCAAAACTGTTAAACAGATCAGAGGCCAGATACAGAAGTGTTGGTTTGTTTGAGTCTTTGGTTAAAACTATCCGGGACTGAAATATTGGCAAACAGCGTCTCCCAGTTCAGGAGGTCCAGGTTATAAAGGAATGCCCCATGGTTCGATGCAGAATGTAGAATCTCGAAAAGAAAAATGATACATGATTTAATGAGTGGTGCACAAAGCGGGTCAGATTTATAGTTTCAAAAGAAACACAAAAAAGAATGTATGGAGAAATAATGGAAGCTTTTTTGAAGGACATCACCAGCCCCCCATGGTTATAGTCTAAAAATTGCCAGTAAGATTCTCCAAATGTTTGCCGCTCAGACTGGAGATGTGGGCTCAAAGTAACAATATCTTGAAGCCCTCCCAGATGAGTTTCAGGGGAGGGCTTACGTGTGTGGACCACTGCTTCACTCTGAGCAAAGAGAAATATGGTAAGGTTAAAGGGGGAAGATTATTTGTGCCCTTTTTCAGATTTGGAGAAAGCATTTCATTTGATTGATGGAATCATATTGTGGCATCATTTAAATTGTATTGGGGTCCTTAATGGTATATTAAATCTTATCCAAATGTGATACGCAGACATCTCTGTGTCGGTCCAATATACAAGATAGGGCAATTATACATTGTTTTTCCCCACCAGTAAAGGTGAAGCAGGGATGTCAGTTGGGCCCTATTTATTCCTTTAAGACTTTGACTATAGTACTTCTCTTAGGAAAGTACTATAGTCACCCTCTCTGAAGGGAACATTTTATAGCATGCTTCTTTATGCTGATGACACTGCTATTTTGGACTAGAAGACGGCAGGTCTCCAACAGGGCCTGCTATACACAAATGACTATTTTGCCATCTATAATTTGAAATTAAATATAATAAAAACAAAGATGATGGAGTTCTGGAAAAGGGTGAAGCCTTGTAGCTGGTGTTTAAATGAATGTAGAGATGAAGAGGTACTCTCTTTTATATTAGAGCCTACTCTTCTCAGAGAGCGCTGTTTGGCTCAATTTTAAGGAGACAGCTAAAAGGGCATCATTAAGGATCAAAGGGCTATTTACATTGTTATTTCAAGCTTGAGGCATTCAGATTGGACAAGTGCCTGGAGGCATATAAGGCACAGGTCTGCTCCTGATATTTTATGGCAGGAACATCTGCGGTGGTTCAAACTGTAATGTCCAGGAGGAGTTGCAAAATTAATTCCTGTGCCATTACCAGTTC
Source organism: Ambystoma mexicanum (assembly GCF_040938575.1). Taxonomy (NCBI): domain Eukaryota; kingdom Metazoa; phylum Chordata; class Amphibia; order Caudata; family Ambystomatidae; genus Ambystoma; species Ambystoma mexicanum. Next base: position 916,641,615 of record NC_090933.1, on the reverse strand, counting down.
GGGCTCAAGGTACACCTTGTAGCACCTTATGAGCTGAATTTGAGGTGTTAGTTTAAAGGTGACGGGCCAGTTAAGATTTTTTACTTATTTATTAAAAGCAAATCATTGAGGCCTCCTCTGGTTTAAAAAAAAAAGAAAACCACTTGTGGTGCTTGGGGATGGACAGGGGTTTTAAGGCACTGTCCATTTAGATAGGGGGAGTGGGATATAACTACATGTGGCACATTAGGTCAACGCAAAGTATTTCTTAAAGCAAGAGTTTGTCCGTTGGGGAGAGAGGCAGATGTCCAAAATATGCATAAGCTGCCTTCTTTAGCTTATATGTAGACTTACATACACATAGAAGACGGCAAGAAGAAATATGTGAAATAAGATCCCCAGAATGCAGGAAGCTGATGCTGTTGGTACGTTTAAATGTACCCATCCCTCAATAAATGTAGGAGTGCAGGAGGAAACACAGTGTGCCTGCAAAATGGGAGTCGGTTCATTTTATATTCATTTGTCGTTGATCCGGTTTTTTATATATAGCATCTTTGAATTTGTTAAAGCTGCTTTTTTTATTTTGGGATTGTTCTGTAGGAATTTTATGAAATACGATACATGTGTTTAAATGTTGCTAACTTAATGAAGAAATCAAATTAAATAAATATTGAGTAATACTGGTCATTACATGTAGGCTTTACATCCTAAGAATCCTTTTTTTCATGTAATGCCAAATAGTGCATTGTAAAGACCCTGGGGCCTATTACTTTGGTGAAAAAGAGTTTAGGAATAAAAACGATAATTTTCTAAAGGATTTGGAACCTCTCATCTCTGCACCAAAGGGATTTTACACAAAACATAGTGGCAAACATTGGTAAAAACATTGAGCATTTGACGACCACTTTATAGAGGGGTGTGTTGGTGTTAGCTGGGCATTTGGATTCATTGGCCTCATTATGAGTCCGGCGGTAACCGTACTGGAAAAACCAGCAGGCTACCGCCGGACCCGTATTACCATTCCGCCTCCGTGATTCCTGGAATCACTGGGGCATTACGACCCCGATGACCCGGGAATTCCGGAGGCGGAATTCTGCAAGTCCCCATACCCATGGAGTCCCATAGGACTCCATGGGGATGGGGACAATGGAAACACTGGTTCCGTCTATGACGGAGCCGGTGTTTCCATTTGCACCTGCAGGCGGGTGGCATTCAGACCTGGCGGGAGTGACACCTCCCGCCTGCAGGACTCTGAATAAGCCGGTCCGGAAAGAACAGTGGCGTTTATACTGCTACTGTTGTTTCCGGACCGGCAGGGTCGTAATGAGGCCCATTGGCTTGTTAATTTAAACATATTAACAGTAACTTAATTGGGATTGAACATAGGGCAAATTAATAATGAAAAATGTGTCATGCATTTGCCTTATCGGCCCATTCTCCAAGTGCCAGATTGAGAGAGTATCAAACAATGACAATGTTGGCATCAAACACAAAGGTGACTTGTACAAAAAACAGTGCATGCAAATTATTAATAAAGGAAAGTTGGGTATGTGTGTCAGGTATTTGTCCATTATGCTCCTGCTATCTCTACAAAGGACACAAACAAGGTTCAATTATTTGGCTCATTAATACATCAGCTGGGCAAAGTATTTGAAGATGACAGGGTTTTAACAACGACACTGCTTTAATAAGTAAGGACATTTACTGAAAAATAATTTGCATGGTGGCAACAAACTCAAATGTTGCATCTACAAAAATAAGCCAATTGGAACCACAGCAGGCTCATTGGCCAACATTCTTGCACAGTCCAGGACTCTGTCCTGGCTCTAATGCTACTGAGGTCTCATCCATTCAGCACCTCCTTTTAGGCCTAGACACCATGGCCCAAAACAACTGGCGAGCAACAATTTACGGTGCCGCGATCAACATGTTGCTCCTGAGATACATGTTGGGGATCACTGCTGTAGACACTGTATGGTGGTGGTGTTGGTTTCTGCCAGCGGATAAGAGGGGGCTCTTACTAACCAGTCGTCCAGATACGGGTAGATGTGAACGCCCTTCTGCTGCAGGTGAGTTACCACTGGCACAAGGCATGTGGTGAGCATCCACGGAGTAGACCGCAGACCGAATGTAATAGTCTTGAACTGATAATGTACTCCTGCCATCACAAAGCATAGGTAGGGCCGGTGTGAGCGACGAATAGGGATGTGAAAGTAGGGATCCTCGAGGTCGAGGGTTGCCAAGAAATCTCCTTGTTGTAGCTGGGACAACACCTGCTATAGCGTGACCATGCAGAATGTTTGCGCCTTTTGGAACTTGTTGAGCACCCCCTGATCTAATATGGGCCTCCAACCCCTTGACTTGTTGTGCAGAGACTTTTTCCTTACCAGGAAGTAGCAGGAGCATACTCCTGTGCCCAGCTTGGGAACCTTTTCCACTGCGTCCTTCCATTGCAGAGCTCGCACTTCCTGCAGCAAGAGGTGTTGCAACCGCTGTGGTTTGTGTGCAGGAGGAATGTCTGGTGGATAGTCCATAAACTCCAGCGAGAGGACCCCTCATGTGTGTCTATTCTTCGATGAACCTGGACAGTCGTCCTCCCACAAGGGTGCTAAAGTGTGAGGACTTGGCCCTGGGCAGGTCACGCTTGTTTGCCAGACTGGACCCTAGACTGGGAGGAGCCACAGCATCCCTGCAAACCCATATAGGACTGGGACTTTTTCCGGTACTAGTCCTCTGATGAGTACAGGGTTTTGGAGTAGGAGGAAGACTGGTAGATGGTGTGGATATTCTGTGAAGTTCTTCCATAGTGCCCTTTTCCTGAACGAAAGGACTGGCACCTCTGCTGTAGCGTGCCCAAAGTTCAAGCGTTTTCTGTGTTCGTCTTTATGGACTGTAAGGTCCCATCCACCTTCTTTCCAAAAAGGGTAGATCCATCAGAGGGCATATACACAACCCTGAACTGGACATCAGGTCGAACATCTGTGCTTTTGAGCCCACCCTGCCTACGTAGGACCACTTCATTCCCTAGCTAGCGAAAACCAGTGTCTGCAATGTCCACAGAGACAATAATGGCATGGTCCGACGCCTTCATGGAAGATGTTCAAGGCCTCCTGCTTTTTGTCATCTGGCAGGAACTCCAGCAAGGGACCCAACGTGTACCACAGCTCGCGATCGTAAGTTGCGAGTTAGGCGGCCATTGCATTAGCCGCCTTGATAGTCGTGGCTGCAGTGGTAAGGATCTTCTTACCAAAAATGTGAAAGCGTTTGCCTTCTTTTTCTGGGGGAACAGAGCAGGATGGAGGGTTAGCCAACCTTTTTCTGCCAGCCACTGAGAAAAGAGACGCTGGTGTGGGTTGGGTGCAGAGCCAGGTGGCAGCGCTCTCTGGTGCTCTGTATTTTTTTTGTCGAACCAGTCTTATTTAGCCGTGGCAGTTGCGGGATGCGCCAAGGTGATGAGGCAGTCCTCCCAGACATCTTTTAACAGCGGGATAAACATTACAGATTTCCTGCGCTGCTCTCTCCGCTGGTACAGCACACTCTCCTTTAGCTGCTCCTCTGTCACAAGGCCGAACATCGTGGCCGCCCTGAACATGAGAGCATATAAGGCCTCTACTTCATCAGGAGGTGTGTCTCGGAGTGGAACGTCATCTGGTTCCCCATCAGCTGTGATGAAATCGTCAAATACATCAGTTTGCGGCATGTGTGTGTGGGGACCCTGTCATCGAGATCTGTCTGTTTCAGTATTCGACACCCAGGGGACCTCTGAGCAAGGTCACCCGATAGTTTCAGTAACTGGGGGTGGAGCAGTCAGCTGTTGTTGCAAGGTCACCACCAGAGTGATTAGAGTAGATAAAAGGTCTAGTGACATGTCTGTTTGCCGAGGCAGCGATGGTTTTGGTAGATCGATGGCTTGAGCTGAAAGTAGAGGAGGTAAACATGGTGCCTGATCAGGCTTGCCTCGCCCAGCGCTAAACTTCTGGGAGGCGATGTCCTGCATGCTGGCAACGACAACAGTGACATAATATCCTCCTCCCCGCTTCCTCCACATCTGATTGGGATAGACTTGGCTCTGGCATCACAATACCACCCGGCAGCAAGGACAACCCAAAGTTTCGGAATGATGTGAGCTGTCAATGCAGACACTGTACTGGTGTGGGTGTCTGAAACGCCAGTGACAATGGCAGTGGCAAGAAAAGTATGGGAGGAACCACTTCTGCCCATCGACAGAGTCGTTGACGAGGGTATCACAGCTGTGGACGTAGATGCCGTCGACAAGATCCTTGTGGCGGTGGCCGTTGACGTTTTCGTCAATGACGCAGTAGTCGTGGTCAATGACGAGGTAGTTGTGGTAGTTGACAGTCGTGGCGAGGTAGTCGTGGCCCTAGACAGCTTTGTTGACGGTGTGCCGTCGGATGGCATCAATGGCCTTGGGTTAAACAACCTGCAGTGAGGCTCGGTTGTCGACGACAAGCCCAGTTTAGACACTGAAGGCGAAGAGTGGCCACCAGACATCGAAGTGGACTATGAAGACATTGCCTCCCTGGGGTGATGAAAAAGGCCTTGGCTCTCTTCCTCTATCGACACCCTTTGGGCACTGACCTTTGGTGAAGACGGGTCCTTGTGCGAGGATCTGGGCTTGTTGCTGGGGGTGTCTTTATTCCTCTTCTTGATGTTGGCCTGGACTTCATGCAACCTAGAACTCTTACTAGAGGTGGTTCGCTGGCCTGTCCTTCCCCAGCCTAATGAGGCAATACTATGCGCTGAAGCAAAGTCAGAGGCCCCGCTAGCATTGTCGAGCCACGCAATGAGGCAACAGTGACGATGCCTCAGCATCTTGTTGGAGAATCACTGTCAGATTTTGCAGTCCTAGATGACATGGTGTGGATGAAGGCAGTAGAGACAGTCGGCGTGATCATCCACATAGACATTCTTCTGTCCACAGTGGGTGCAGGCCTTGAGCAGGGTTTTCCTTGTGGATTTTTTATTTAGGCTTTTATAAGAGCGCACCAAGCCCAAGCGCATCTGGGCACAGGTTACAATCAGGTAAGGGGGAGGTGGAACGGACACAAGGGGGTGTGCAGAGAGGTAGGCCCAACTGTGCTGACAAAGCTTTGTTGAAGATTGCCGGCAGTGGAAATGGTACTAGGTGTATATCTACTGACCTTAAAAGGATGGTAGAGATTGGAATGATGCAGTTAGCATTCAACTGGGCGTATACTTGATATGTTCGGGTGGGTCCCCGATGAAGGCGCTAGGAGAAGCCCATAAACTGCCTAGCGGTTGCTTGAAGTCAAGGGTACTGGTGGAAGAACCCATGAAGAATGGCTGATGCTGAGCAACCTCTCCTCCCGTCGTCTGGAGGAGTGGGGTGTCTGGTGGAATGAAGGCAGGAAATATACAAATTGTGCTGCTTCTAAAGATGGGCCACAGCTAGGGCTTATGCTGCACTACTGTCTTGCATCAGATGCTAATCAGGTCCTTTGTGTTGCCGTCCTTGTCTCATAAGGGCTGATGCAGGCAGGGAGACACAGGTCTATGTGGTTTCACCAGAAACATTAAAAAGGGGGACTGTTTGATCGTGACAATTTCATTGTGGCCATTAAATAGTTTCCTCTTTTTTTTTATTATGAGGGGGATCCCTCATACCTCCCTTCCCTCCACTACCCCCTTCCGTCACACCTCCATTCCCACTAACTATTTGTGTGTTTGGTCATGGCACTCAAATTGGCATCGTATTAGTGATCTTTACACATTCAGGAGGCAAATCAAATTACATTGGTGCAATGGGCCTACCTGTGCCAGCCACCCACTCTCATTTACTGAACAAATGCATCTATCTTATGTGACTTCCTCTATATCCGCTGTATACCACCCTGAACGGTGAAATACCCATAGGTTGTAGCGCCATATACCTTCCTGATGGTTAGAGGACCAATACAAAGGGTACACGTAAAGGTCAAACAACTACAGACTGTGCCCCACTGCACACACTCCGCCCCACACCGCTCTGCTAAGTAGGATGGGGTTGGATCATTGAGGGATCCCCCCTGGGTCACATCTAGCACAGGGTAAGGGAGGCGAGTAATGCACAATGTGAATTTAGCTCAACATCCCTCCCACCACTCCTAAGCCAGATAGCATATGACAGCAGGAGTGCACCATGAACAGTCACAGAGTCAGTTCTCATTCAAACAATTCTCTCTCCCACCTTAGTGCAACGTGGCCGGCATGTTTGGGTATAAACAAATAAGGGTATAGAGTTTGGCTGTAATCAGTATTGCTTCCACTGTCAAACATTAAAAAAACACTCCCATCTTTAGAGGCTATTGATAAACGTGGAAAACAAAACATCAATCCGCATTCAAAATAGGGTAAGAAAGGTTATTCAACGCCACATGAAAGCAAAAGCATTTACATGTGTACTCTTCCTACTTGTGAAATTGTAGCGATCTTTAGAACAGGAGTAATCAGCAGTTTTATGGGTTTATGGGCTTAACATTTATCCTTGGGTGACCTCTAAATAGCCATAATTGTTTCAATGTCTTTTTGCTCAAATTAGTGTTCATGCTTCCCATCTTGGTGTGTACACCCTTTGATGTGTTAGTGATTTGTCTAATGCGACCTATTATTCTTATACTCTGCTTCCCCTCAGTAGCTACAGGAAAGCTCTCTGAACCGCGAGAGTTCCACTCCTACCATGCTGACTCAATTTGCCAAGAAGGCCGGTTGCAGTGGAAGGCAAATACTAAAGAGGTTCTTAAGACTGCACAGGCCGCTAGTCCGGTGACAGATAGCTAGCCCCCTGGCAACCAGCGACTGTGGTCCCACAGCCAGAAGGGAGCAATATGCCCCGGTTCCTAGGGAAGCCGAGCATTCCTTCTGGTACACCACTTTAATCTTTGCAGCCATGCGTACAGAGGTGCTGCATGGATTCCAAAATGTCAACTACATGCTTTGCACAGGCTTTGCATTGCTTATTATTATTATGTGCTGCAAATGATTATCATGTTTGTATCGAAACAGAGATTTGTGTAATGAATCCACACCATGTTACCAAGTCTTAACAGCAAACTTTTTATTTAGGATTCCGAATTTTTATGAATGGAATCAGAGGCCACGAAATATAACTGCTCGCACGCGTGAGACAAAGAAGAGCTTTAAACAAAGGAGAGAACTCCCTTTGTTGATTCCTATTGAGGGCCTCGAGATCCACGTGGAAAAAACAATGTCCTTGCCTAATGGACACAGAAATCAAATACAGAGCAATTAAAGGCGGGAGGTCCTACCTGCCTACATGCATTCCAATCTACACCGTCGCTGGCACACAAATAGACACCGAGAAATGTCAAGAGATCATGAGAGTGCACTAGTTTAAGCTCCGAGTTCTGCTGCTTTGTCTGCTAAGCTACAAAAGAGCATCTGAATTCGCGTAATGGCGAAGGGATGGAGACCAGAGAGGGCTTCCAGCACAGGCCATGCTCACAAATATTATCTACACTATAGTAAAAAACACACGTTAGATAAAAACAATGTATAATACTGTATGGACATGCCCTTTGTGAAAACGAGTTAAATAGAGCCGTGGGGTTTCCAGCATTTCCAACATAATTGTATAACTTTGCACGTTCCAGGAAGCCATAGGGAGCGGAGCGCAGCGAGTGATAGCTCAGAGGCCGGCTTCTGCGTCACCCACTTAAAGAGACCACCGCCTTGGAACACAATCTGCGTAAGGTTTCTTGAAACAACAAAAGGATTGCGGATCCGTATCTATGGGTCGGTGATTCACGTATCCAATTGGAGCAGATTTCTGGTTTTGGAGGGATTTGCCATACGTAACAGAAGAGTCATGAAATTGATCTTTAAAAACGCATGATGCAATGTTAACAGACTAGTAAATAATTACAAGCAGTGATTCTATTTCGATGTCCTTAAGGGATGTGAAAAAATATGATACTTTCTCTTAAAATATACTGGAATCCAAGAGTTCATATACAAAGAAAATGCATAATCTTATGTCTGCTGTGAATGGAAAAATTCAAACAAAGCTAGGGGTAATTTCCATCCCACGAAAAGTCTCCCACACCTTACAGCCATAAATGCCTTCTCCTCTGCTCCTGTTAATTGCTCACGTTAGCACCATTTGCATTAGACCTCTCCTCTCTTCCGTAGAGCCAAAATCGTGTCCATCACCCACTCTGGCAACCCAACATGTGCTCCTTTCACCTGATTTTTCCATACAAATAATGTGTCCCCTCCATTTGCAGACCCTACCATCCTCCAAACTATCACCAGCAGCGTCTCTTCTTTTTCAGTGTAATCCTTCAGCACCTATCTATCCTCCCATGCCGAGCTTTGATGTTTATCACTGGGACCACTAGGATTGGTTACAGGGTCTTGTTACAATGCTGTTATGATGGTATTCATGCTTACGGCGCAAATTGCTGATTGCAGACCTTGTCTTCATTTGAACTTTCAATAATCGTACAAGGCTACTTCAAATGTAAAAAAAAAAAATCATTGTGTGCATTATCTCGGGCTTTCACGGATTACATTTCAATGGCATTTTCCTTACCCATGTATCCATATTTTGTAGTTTAAAACACCAACACCACCAGTCCTTCATGGTCAGCTACCTTCATATAACAACCTTGTTAATAAATACAGCTCCAGCTCAACTCACTGGAAAGGTATTGTGTGAGCACATGGGCTCTATTGTCAGTACTTACCAGCCACCACTATGACATCTCATGCACATTTTTCAACTCTTAGCACAGATCACAGGGAGGGAGGCAGGAGTATGGCTGAGGATCCTTTGGGAGCTTGCAATGCTTCTGATCGTACAAAAAGCACACACTGAGCATATGCAGCATTGGTGGTACTTTGGTGCCATGATTGTTCTGAGGCGCTAAAATACAGCGCCTCGAGAACTGTATCCCGACGCTGCTGTGACTGATCTCATGGGGGTCCTGCCAGTCCTGGTCCTGGTCCACTCGGATCACCAATTTCTGGCATACCTGGTGGTAACTCGGCTGTGGGCTGTGGATGTTCAGACTTCCCGTCATGGACCAAAACACAAGCTTATGGTGTGTCCTTGAGATGCAGAGACTGATACAGTAGCCTCCCAGGTCATGTGAAAAATGAGCATCATTATCCACTGCAGAGATGTGGCTGCTCTTCAGAAAGCCTGTAAACTACCAATGTCAGGCAGCCCAGGCCTTCCCCATATATCTGTGGACCACGGTGTCTGAGTGATTAGAGCCTTGCACCACCTTTTGGACCATGCCCTCAACCCCTTCCCAGTAGAAATGGTACAGCAGAACCTCCTGCAGCAGTTTGTTCCCACGCAGCAGACTCGGGGGCGGTTGGGCAGAGTGCCCAATCTCAGGCACTGGGACACTGAGTGTAAGGAGAACATGAGTGGTGTGCTCCACAAGGAGCTCACTAGGTTGTTGAGATGCACCATGCATACTGGGGCCCAATCCATAGCAAATTAAACCTTGACCTGCCCTATTATTAAGCATATATTGGGGGATTACACCCCGTGGTTGGCTCCATTGTCTAGCCCCTGGTGAAACCCAGCACCGATTAGTGCCGATATGAAATCAATGAACAGTAAAACATCTCCTACCAAACTCCTTTCACCACAATAGTGCAATGTCGACACTAGGCATAAGTGCACTCAACCTAAGGAGCTGCTTCATGATTAGCACAAATTAGGCAGTTGGGCTCTTTATGTTGAAGTGATGTCTGTAGGGAGAGATTTAGGGACTCAGCTTCATATTGCAGTCGTTCTGCCTAGCTGGGTCATGACCGTCTAAATAAAGATACTTTGGTAAAACACTTGGTCACAGTAGTTTCAATGACAGTGACTTGAAATAGTTCCCCGGATAACTGCTTTGGGAAAAGGTCACTGTCCGCTTTTCTGCATATAATCGTCGTGTCTCAATCCTCACTTACTTCCCCTAAGCCATCAAAGTGAGTTTACTGAGACAGGAGGATGGCTCTGGGGCAGCACGCTGGTCTTGACAGCAGGGCAACGCCAAGAATCATGGACTTGAATCGAGGTTTCGCACTTAAGAGCATGGACTGCGGCATGAATCACGATATAAGAACCCATTTTCTTTTCCATTCTAAATGGCAAAGGCCCTGGATAATTAAAAAGGCTCTTTATCAGTGGACATACAAGCTATCAAGCAGTCTCAGAATCTGGTGGCAGAACAGTCCCAGCAAACTGGACTCTATAGCCAACAAGTATGATGTGCAACAAATGCTTGTAGAACTATGATGTGCCACAAATGCTTGTAGAACTATGATGTGCAACAAACGCTTGTAGAACTATGATGTGCCACAAATGCTTGAAGAACTACAGCAAAACATTAAGGGCAGTGCCGAGAAGCTCCGTACGTCTAGCACTGAACTACATAAGCATCTTTTGTCAGCCAAGAAATGTCTAGATGAAGGTGGGGTCACCTTGTATGATTAGGCATACGAGCAAGCAAGATTGGGGGATCGATTCACTGGAAGCTCAGTTTAAAGAGGTTTCCTGCAAAACAAGAGGGTGCTAAAAAATGCTCTCACCAAGACATTACAAAGAGGGGCTATATAAAACATGTCCAACACAAAGATTTAGAAGAAGGTATGCAAAGTCTGTTTGAGCCTATTTTAACAAATCAGACGAGGCAGAAATGATCCTTGATCGTGTGTTCAGGGTCTATTCAATGTTCCAACAAAGGAACAAAATGATTTGTTTGCTGCAAAGAAATTTCGTTCAATGACGCTCACCTGTAACTGTATAAAGATCTGGACCACACCACTCTCGCTAAAAGGAAGTCATAGTGATGTGACTACCTGACTGCAGGACAACATTAACTACAGATGGGGCCATCATTTCCCAGGAGGAAGAAGCATCTGAGCTGAATAATGTGGAACCAGGAAGAAGAAACTGAAGGTAGCAATTTTTCTGATGCCCAAAAGCCCAGCCTCAACGAGAGGCGTAGAGACCAATCAGCGCAGGGAGTGGCAGGAGGTAGTTGGGGTTGTAGTGCCCCTGATCACAGCATCGTTAAGGGGAGTCCTTTACAAGAATACAATGTGGTGCCCATCGAGGAAGGATCTCGTCCCTAGATACAGAGCCTTAATGTTATTTCAGGGGCTCAATCCGTTTTAACAATGTTTCTATGTATTCTGATTCTTGCTAACAAATGTTGTTTCCGAAGATCTTGTAAATTTGAGGCTCGTGATAGGGTTCCTTTGTGGGTGGGCAGTGACGTATTGGCTCCATTGTTGACTGAATGGGTCGTGAGAGATGGTGGCAATGGACGGGGTAAGAGGGCAACTTGGTGGGTTCCTGGTTCTTCTGGATCAGGTTACCCCACGATTACAGATTAACAATGTGGAAAAGAGATGTTTCTACTTACAATCTGCTCAATAGCGAACACTTAAGCATAACAGAAGCCATTCAGATATAATTCTCAGAAAGTATGCTAGTCTTCTGCTTTTTGTACAGCAGGAAGCGGAACGGTGTGAGCAACCTACAGGCACCAGGTATGATTAAAGATGAGCTGTCTGGGGGTTATTCTAGTGTTTTTAGATGGCAGACTTTTTAGTGATCTTGAAAGGTCAAGGCCAAAATTCCCAAATAAAACAGACATCTATTTTGTATTGCCTATGTGAAGTTTGCATTGCCTATGTGACATGGACTTGACTTAATTGCTTTTCTTCAAGAAACACACTTCTTGCCCCAAGATGAAGGTAGACTAGAAAACAAGAATTTGCCGTCCCAATAATTTGCCTCGAGCAGGTTTGAGAAGAGGGCTGTAAGTATTCTTTTTTGTAAGGGAGTCAACATTTATTAGGAAGGGGGTGGGGAGGCAACCAGAGGGCAAACAATTGATGCTCAGGTTTGTTTTTTGCTCATTTGTTCACCTTCACAGTGATTTATGCTCCGAATGAGGGACATGATTGTTTTATAGGTATCTCCTTCCAATCATGGGATTCTTTGCGGAGCAGGGACCAGGGAGAGTGAGTAGAGATGGGAATATACTTTTACTGTGTACTCTAGAATTGCTATGATCCTTGTTTCTGCATACCTGTTTCCCAGAGTATATGTCTTATTCAAAGACAAAGTAAATAAGACAACATTAGCCTAATTGCAAAAGCTCAAAATGCATAACTATACTTCTTGACTAAAAAGAAGCAGAGAGCCGCCCATTCTTCTGGAGATGAGGGGAAAACCCAAAATCATTGAAAAATTCTTCAACCCGTCCAACCTTGACCCATCCCTGTAAATATTACTCCATAAGGTGAGCTTCTGGCCTCAGGTGCCCTCCCTAAACTCACTCTGAGCGATAGGGTTGACTTAGATTATTCCATCCATGCTAAAAAAGGTTAATCAAGCTATTGAGTCACTACACAGCACAATACTCAAGAGACATGATGGCATTTCCAATCTCTTCTATAAAACCTTCCAAAGTGCTTTAGCCCCACCTCTAACCAAGCAATTGAATTCCTTCCTGGTGTCTGGCTCAATATTTTGCTCTATGGATAATTCCACAACAACTTTACTTTTAAAACCGGGTATAGAAGCATCACAGTGCTTTTCTTACCACCTAATTTCACTTCTCAATGGTAACGCAAACATCAATGCCAAAGTGTTAGCTACATGTCTAATAAGAGTGCTTCTGGGATTGTTTGAACCTGCTCTCATCGGGTTCAACATTAATAGAAGTACACATGATGATATCAGATAATTAATATATCGAATTGATTAGAGCACTCCACTAAGATCATACATTTGCCTTAAAGGCTTTTGACAGTATTAACTGGACCCAGATCAAAGAAACCTTTGCAGCCGCTGCTTTTGACCCAATCATTCTAAGCTTTTACTGGCCAACTTTCAAATTCCTTATATTAGGAATTATGGGAATACTTCTTACACCAAGTAAACAGAAATGTCCAGGGGCACATGTCAGGACTCCCTCATTTCATCACTGATCTTCTCATATGGAGCCCCTAGCAAAAATGATCGGAGTAATGCTAAGACTGAAGAAGTGGATTGTCAGATATATCATGCCGCTTTGAAATTTGCCCTATGATATTTACCTTTAATACTGGATCTTCTCTTCCAGAAGCAGTTGCAATCTTAGGAAGGGTTGACAAAATCTCTACTTTACAATTAACTACTCCAAATCGATGGGTATGAATATCATTGAATCTCTATAGACGATCACACATCTACAAGAGTTATACTTGTTTAAGTGGCCGAGGAATTGCCTATACTACTTGGGGATTAAATGCACTCCTACATATGGGTCTTTATACAGGACCAACATTCTAGATCTCAAAGGCTAGTGAAGATCTGGCCCGTGTGGATTTGAAAGATGTTTTGGGTGGGGTGTATGTCTATGAACGCCTGTGCTCAGTTTTTTATACCACAAACGTAGCTGTGAAGAAACAGACACCTGCACAATAAGGGGATACAATGATTGGGTACAATTAGAAGGATAGACTATTAGGAAACATTTGGAAGGTCATGGAGAGGGTGTATACAAAGATATACAGGCATATGATAGAGGTTAGAGATGGAAAGGCGGATCAATTCTTCTTTCATTTGTCAATGAAACTACAGCTTGCAGAAGCTTTATTCTTGTTGCCTCACTTAAGATGACAATACTTCTGGAATTTCCACATGTTTTTAATCCCTCCATATCACTGCTGCATCTGCAGTACTTAAACACAAGGGAAACTGTCTCATATTTCTTAGTGAATAAAATCCTACCACCAGATCATGTTGTCTGCCATTCTCCAGGAAGGTCTAGGTGTGCCTCACATTAGGAAATCTCATTCATGTCAAGAAAGGAGACAAGCGTTATGCTTTACTTTCTTTAATTCTGCTCAACAGCTTTTCAAAACTTAAACTTCTCTTTATTTATATTAATTATTTGTCGCTCTGCAGAGAGCATGGAGGTGTAAGGGCTAGGTTCATGCGGGTGCTGGTTACATCTGGAGGCTGCATCATGGTTCATGAGAGGGTGGGGGGAAGAAGGTGGGGGAACCACATTGCCCTACCTGGCCCAGACAGGCCCAGGCAGGAGCCTTACTGGCCTTGATGGTGTGGGCTGACTTCCGGCTTCCGGTGCCTCCAATTGGAAGATGAAGGCAGCTGCCCAATCAGCAAGACAGCAGCCTCACAAAGGAAATTATCCCACCCCAAGAGGTGGCAGTGGCCATTTTTAAGTATTTTTTAAGACGATTAAAGTCAATGGCCCATTCAGTAAATGTAAGGTAACAACTTTATATTTAGGTCCCCAAAGGGTGTGCAGTAGGTGGCATTGTTGTAGGAACAATTTTGGCCAAAAATAGCATGTGTAAGAGCACTCGCCTCGTGCATTCGTAATTGAAAAACATTTCAGCAAAGAAACTTCACAATAGCCCATTCGGGCTTGCCTTTTGTGCAGAGATAAAATGCTGCTCCACCAATTTCCAAGGATGCTTGCTGGGTGTTCCCAGCACATGATTCTGCTGGCTTATCTTCAATGCTGGATAGTCTTGATTCTAATAAAAACACGGGGGCAAGCATGATGCTTTACTTTCTTTAATTATGCTCCTCAACAGCTTTTCAAAACTTAAACTTCTCTTTATATTTTTCCAAACAAAATAAATGTTCAAGGGACTACAAAGCCCAACAAGTCCCTTGCTTTCTGTAGTTCTGCGTCTTCCAGCTTCCACCAATCATGGCTCAAGTTTCCCTATGACCCACATCCTGCCTGCATCCCTTCCTCTTTCTTTTAGCTGCTCACTCACAGATAATTGGGGGATCGGGTTTTCTCTGTGGTAATACTAAATTCTGGATGTGTATTTGATTAATGTTATGTAGCACGCTAGGGAAAAGCATGTTAGCGAATACAGTAGGGTACGTGTGAAAGATGTATTTAGCCAAATAAGGCGGACAAGTGTAGCTGATGCTGAGAGGTTCACGCAGAGCTGGGACTGGAGTCGTGATCGAAGGCACTCACTTTAGGCTACGGGTCCCGCTCGTGAGTAGTGCCTTTGTTCTTTACAGATTCAGGAAAGAGCAAAAAGACTCTGCATCTGGCGCTATGCCCACAACACTGCCACAGCGAGCCTTGCTATGGTGACGTGATCCGCGATATTTCCGGTCCCCTGCATATTTTGTAACACTGTGATGGCATTATCGCACCAAATTCTTTGTAGAGGAGCTGTTAGAGACCTCCCGCCTTTAAACTGAATGCAGATAACTTGTCAGGCTGATCAATAGTTCCAGTATTGCAAAAATCAGAATTGTAGTGCTTTCTAGGGCAAAAGAGAACATTTTAGTGCGACATATTTTTTACGGTCAGAATGCCTTACGCAGCGGAGAATATCTCAGGTATTATACATATATTGTGAATGTCGAAAATCTAAGCTGAAAGCTGAACAGAAGAACAAGTTACTTCTTACCTGGTAAGGTTCTTTCGATGGGATGTTCCTACGACGTATTCATTATCTTGATTGATTCACTTCCAGCTTGCTGGCCTCGGAAAAAAATTTCAGTAGAGGGCGATGCGCGTCGACGTCCCTCGAGTTGGTGTCCCTCGACAGCCTCCGTATCGGCGCTGACGTCATCATGCGTATAAATAGACTTGCACGGCGTCCGTTGCCAAGTTCCGTTTTGAAGCGTGAAATTAGCTGTGCATGAATTGGTTATTGACCTTGAAGGAGCGTAAGCTGCAACCACAAGGGAAGTTTTACTGAGGGGATGGATAGGAGGGACGATAAGGAATACGTCGGAGGAACATCCCATCAAAAGAACGTTACCAGGTAAGAAGTAACTTGTTCTTCGAAGGGATTGTGTCCCTTATCTTGATAGACTCCCATAGCAGTGGTGTGTAAACAGAGGTGGGAGTAAAAACGCCATGTTTCCTTTTAGGAATGAACAGAGTGTAACACAGCTTTGCCAAATCTAGTCTCTTGGCTAGAGGAGGAATCCAGATTGTAGAATTTTGTAAAGGTATGTGCGGACAACCATTTGGCAGCCGCGCATATGCCTCGAATCGGTACCCCTCTTTGAATACGATTTTGAGGGGGCTCTTTCCCTGCCAGTTTGTAACATTCTAGAATGGCTAAAATAATCCATCTGGAAATGGTCTGTTTTGTGATTGGCAATCCTAATTTGTGCCCTGTGTAACCTATGAACAGTTGGTCTGCTTGCCTAAACCTAGCAAGTCTGCTGATATAAAAACTCAAGGCTCGCCTTGGATCCAGCCTATGTAGCCTCTCTTCCTCTTTCCCTGGATGGGGAGGAGGATAGAATGAGGGCAAGGTTATCTTCTGAGTGATGTGGAATTCAGAAACCACCTTTGGGAGGAAATTAGGCTTCACTTGGAGGACAACTTTGTCTTTGTGAAAAATTGTATGAGGGGGTTACAAGATAGAGCTTGTAATTCGCTCACCCTCCTGGCAGATGTCAAAGCCACTAATAAGACAGTTTTAAGGGTGAGAAATCTTAACAAACAAGAGTGGAGTGGTTCAAAAGGAGTACCCATCAGGAAATGTAAGACTAAATGTAAGTCCGGTCTCGGGGGATAGACATTAGTTAACCCCTTCAGAAATTGTATTACTAAGGGTAATTTGAAATATGATGGCTCCTCTGCAGTGCGCTTGAAGATCGACAGCGCTGCAAGGTAGCCCTTGATCGCACCAACTTGAAGACCTGAATTAGAATAGAAAGGATAACACCATTGGTGCACCACATGAAAAGGGTTCAATATTCTTTTCTCTACACCAGCTGCAAAATGTGTTCCAAAGGCAGTGGTATAAAGTCTTTGTTGCTGACCTTCTGGCTGAAAGCAACACCTCCATGACGTCTTCTGGGAGGTCCCAATCCTTGTATCTCAACCTTTCAGAAACCAAGCGTGAAGGTTGAGGGTTCTGATGTCTGGATGGAGAACCTGACCTCCCTTCTGTGAGAGAAGATCCTCCCTGTGTGGAAGACGTATCGGAGGGCAGATGGACATGTCCAGAAGGTCCGGTACCACGTTCTCCTGGCCCAGTCTGGGGCAATTAGGATCATAGTCTTCAAGAATCTTCTCAACCTCCTGATGATCTGAGGAATGACAGGGACTGGAGGAAACGCGTACAGAAGTGGAAACTCCCAGTCCACTATGAAAGCGTCCCCTAGAGCTCTTCTTGGGGGAAATTCCCTTGAACAAAACTGATCACACTTCCTGTTGATACTGGTGGCAAACAGATCCAGTTGAGGGGTTCCCCAAAGGGCAAAGATCTCTTGAAGGACTTCCTGAGCTATATCCCACTCGTGAGAGACTGTGCTCTGCCTGCTCAGAGCGTCCGCTGTCAAGTTCTTCTCTCTGGCTAAGTGAACTGCCGATAGAGATTCCTTCTTGAATTGCCCAAAACCAGAGCTGCATCGCCTCTCTGCACACTGGCAGTGATCCTATGCCTCCACTTTTGTTGAGGTAGTGCATGGCCACTGTATTGTCCGTCATTATTAGGACATTTTTCCCTTGTACAGATGGCAAAAAAGCCTTCAGCACTAGTCTGATAGCTCTCAGCTCCAACAGGTTGATATGTAGTCTGGTAGTATGTCAGATGGAGACCAACGACCGCTGATGGACAAGTCGTTGGCATGGGCTCCCCACCCCGTGAGTGAGGCATCCGTGACTACTGTCATCTCTGGCCATGGTTGCCAAAACAGTTCTCCTTTCAAAATGTTCTCCCGACAGCCCCACCACTGAAGGTCTCAAGCCACTTTGTCCGGAACCTGAAGGAGATCTGTCATTTTTCCCGAGAATTGCGACCACTGAGTTCTTAGTGCCCACTGGAGAGATCTCATTCTCAGGCGAGTCTCTGGCACAAGGAAGATGCAGGATGCCATGAGGCCTAGCAACCTCAAAAAGTCGAAGGGGAGACATTGGGCATTTTGAAACTTGGTGACCATCTGCAGAATTTCTTGAGCCCTCACCTTTGGTGGCGAGACTTTCCCCAGGGAAGTGTCCAGGACCGCTCCGATGAACTGGAGTCTCTGTGATGGTATCATCTGTGACTTCTTTAAATTGAGAGAGAAGCCCAGTTTGTGAAGGAAGTGGCAGACATTATCTAGTTGGATCTGAGCTTGTTCCGAAGATACTGCTCTGATCAAGCAATCACCTAGGTAGGGGTAGACGTGGATCCCTTCCCTCCTTAGACTTGCAGCCACTACCGACATTAGCTTGGTGAAGACCCTCGGGGCGGAGGTCAGCCCAAATGGCAGAACTCAAAATTGATAGCGAGAGTTGCCAATTGCGAACCTCAGGTATTTCCTGTGTTTGAGATGGATTGGCACATGGAAATAAGCATCCTGAAGGTCTAGAGATACCAGCCAGTCCTGAAGCTAGAGGGCCTGAAGGATCTGAGAGAGAGTTATCTTGAACTTGTCCTTCCTGAGGAATTTGTTCAATTCTCTTAAGTCCAAGATGGGTCTCAGTCCTCCGTCCTCCTTTCGGTATCAAGAAGTAGGGGGAATACCAACCCTTGTTCCTCTCTGCTACAGTAATCGGTTCTATGGCACCTTTCTCCAGCAGGTCTAGAATCTCCTGCAAAAGGAGCGGATCAGGAAACTTCAAAGAGTTGCTCCCCGGTGGATGACTCTGAGGGGTGCGTAGAAAAGGCAGGCAGTAACCTTGGGCAACGGTCTCCAATGCCCAAGCATCTGACGTAATAGCCTGCCATTCCGTCAGATGTTGAGTTAACCTGCCCCCTACTGGTGTCTTGTGAGGAGAGTCCTCAGAGTGGTTTAGAGGCGGCTGATGCAGATGCAGAGGGTAAAGAGGCACCTGCTGCAGCTTTTGTACTTTTAACCCGTCCACCTCGGGTGAATTTCTTTTGGCCTCTTTGAGCCGGCTGTCCTCTGCCTTTTCTGAATGCGGAATAAAGACGAAAGGACCTACCTCTCCAAGAGGTTCCTGAGGGGCGATAGGGAGTTTGACGGATTGCAGCTCCAAGGGATTTTGCTGCTGTCTTGGATGTTTGTAACACAAATCTGCGGATTGTAGTACTTGCCGCCATGGCCCTGCTGATACTGTCAGCAGAATCAATGCCAGTTTGAAGGGATTCTCACATTGCGTCTTTACCATCTTTAATGATGTTCAGAAAAGCTTCCCTTTCTTCTCCTTCTGGGAGGCAGTCAGCCGCTGATGAAGCACACTCCCAAAGTGTATGGCTGAATCTTCGAGCATACAAGTAGCATTAATGGATTTAAGTTCCATGCTACAGGCAGAAAAGGGGCCTCATTACAACTCAGGCGTTAAGGGTTAACGCCACCGTTAACCCTTAACGCCTGATTCTGATTTTAACGCCTGCTTTTAGCAGGCATTAAAATCCATGGCGCTAACCTGCCATGGTGCTAATTACGCCGCCGTAATTTACGGCGGCGTAATTAGCGCCTTCCCCACTCCCATTATGCCCTATGGGGTAAAAATGGGAATGGGGAAGGGAAAATGGGAAATGGGGATTTACCGCCCCACTCACCTTGGAATGGGGCGGTAAATCCACCATCCACCATGGTGTAAACAGAGTTTACACCATGGTGGTAAAGTTGGTGCACTTAGCACCAAGGTTGTAATGAGGCCCAAGATCTTTTTTGACATAGCGTCATATCTCTTATCATCCCAGTCTTGTGGAACAGTAGGGTATGCAGGTCTACTGTTCGATGAAGTTGCTGCTTGAACAACCAGACTCTCTGGGAGTTGGATGTTTGGACAAATATTCAGGGTCAGAAGCAGATACCCTATATTTGGCAGATAGCTTTTTGTTAACTGCCAGGATAACCTCAGGAGTTTCCCAGTTGGTCGATATTTTCCTCTGTAATGCAGTATGGAATGGAATCACAGGATCTTCCTGTGGGCCTTTAATTAAGATGTCTGTAAGATCATCTTGTTGAAAAACAGGTGAAGGTGTAGACCAACCCATGAATTGTATTGTTCTGGCCATTAAAGTTCTATAAGGGGTCTCAGCATGTTCCCCTGGGACTGGTTTGGCAAATTCTACTTCTGGGGAAGTATCTAACCCACTTGCATCATGCAAGGACTCTTGAAGGTCCTTCAACCTATTTTCTTCAGAGATAAATTCCTCTGGTACAGGTGTTCTAGTCCTCTGCAACTCAAAAGGTCTTTCCTGATCAGAATCCTCACCTTCTTCATAAATAGAGGACAAGGCTCTGAAATAATATGACCTTGGAAAAAACTTAAAACCCATTTCTAAAGCAGAAGGGCCCAAGCTTGTAGTAACCGGTTAAGAAAACGTCGACGTTGTCGATGCGGAAGTCAAAGGCTGTGAAGAAACCGAAAAAGGCGTCGAAAAGGTATGAAGCGACCTCGAAGAAATCGAGAGGATCGGAATCCTACTCGGAGTCGTCGAGGTTAGCGACGACATTCTCAAGGTCATGGTGGAAGCCCTCGGTATGACTACTGACTGCGAGGTAGTGACAGTCGTAGGTTTCTCCTTTATCGGCATCGATGGGCCCTTCGATAATGGCGTCGATGACACAGATTTATGAGTCGAAAGCAGTCTTACTGCCTTTGCTCGAGAGTTTGTGACGCTCTCGAGCAGTTTCTTTCGCCGGGTGCAACGACTTGTGGTGTTTCCATTTTTCAGGTCTTTCACCCAGGATATCACGTTTAGCCGTCTCCGAGGGGACCGAGGCCGCTTTCTTGAAGACGGAAAGCATCATTTTACGGAATTCCTCCCACTTAGCTGGAGAGCTGGTTTTGTGGGGCAGGTGACCCTTTCAGGGGAAACAGAAGACGAAGAAGAGGGAGATCTTCAACGCCTCTTTTTTGAATGTTTGGATCTCTAAGAGTGATCGGAACTGCTTCGAGACCTCGAACGAGAATGTTTCCTGTGAAGGCGAGGATACGAATGTCTCGGCTCTGCCGAATAAACTTTCGAAGGAGTAGAAGTTTTAACAGTCTTACTTCTTTCGAGCTTCGTCTTATGCTCCTTCAAGGGTTTCGCTGTCATGGGACGTGCAGTCCTCGCATTCTGAACAATGGTGCTCCGATCCCAAGCACCACAAACAGATCATGTGAGGATCCGTCAACGACATTTTCTTTCCACAATCTCGACACTTTTTGAAGCCGGACCGTGGGGTTGACGGTTAAGATGAGGAAGCCATCGAAAAGAGTAAGATATACTGGAGGAATAAGTAGAAACTACTTGATTAACAAACTGAGCAACACGATTCCGAGGCCCACGAAGCGCGGAAAAACGGAACTGAGCAACAGACGCTGCGCAAGTCTATTTATATGCATGATGACGTCGGCGCCGATACGGAGGCTGTCGAGGGACACCAACTCGAAGGATGTCGACGCACAGCGCCCTCTACTGAAAAAATATTCTGAGGCCAGCAAGCTGAAAGTGAATCTATCAAGATAAGGAATACGTCAGAGGACACAATTCCTTCAAAAATGAGTTCTGCTTAAAGGTAGAGTGGTCAGCTATTTTGTAGTTGAATAGAGCATTCAGATTGAGACAAGATCAGGCAGATTCTAAAATGGTTGCCAGAAAACAAGATGGTGGAATTTCACATAGTCAAGCTGAAATAATTTGTTCACTGCTCTATGCCAGCCAAGTGAAGCATGCCCAGAAATGTTTTGTGGCACTGATGAGTGGCAGTCAAGCCAACCAACCCTGGAATGGAAGGGTTTGTCTTTAGTTGTCAGACCCAATCAGAATGTATTGTGTAATATATTATTAAGTTACATCAGCCTTGGAACAGTATAAAAATAACTAATGTTCAGAGCCCAGTTCTGTTTTTCTGATGTCTGAATAAAGATGATGTTTTGAAAATCAGTCCAGGTACCTGCCTGCCTCTCTGCCTCATGTCTCCAGTCTCTGCATGCCTGAATCCATATAGGTCTACTACCAGAGAGGGCCTGGGCCCTCTTCATCTGTCATGATGCCTACCCCCGGAGCACCAGGCCAGGCCCATCACCCCCGGGAGCAGGCATCACGCCCCCGGGTAAAAGCCCAGCGGCCCTTTATAGGGGCTCTTTGGACTCTGTCCTGGCGCCGTTGGCGCCAGGCTCATGTTGGACATCAGTCCTGGCGCCATAGGCGCCAGGCTCTTAAGGGGAAGTGTTTGGTGCACTTACCTACCTGAAGCAGACCATGCTGCACACTCACCTAATGCAGACCATGCTGCATGAAGAACCAAGCCAAATGAGGCTTAGGGGGGACTATTTTTCTGAAGGAACTATTTTGTTACTTGGGTGGGGCTGTGGAAGAATACTCACCTGGAACTTCTTCCAAGGCTATTTAAGCCACGCCCGGACAGCCACACGTGCTTCACGTTGTTCTGCATCCCAGCAGCTGAACGCTCAACGTGTCTGCTCCTGCACCTGGACTCCAGCCACGCCCGCCTCGAACCTGGAACACCTGTAAGGAAAGAAGAGAAGAGAAAGGTGAAAACGAAGAACTTATTCAACCTTCTTACCTGCATCCGGAATCTTCACGCCAGCATTCCTGAAGGAAGACTTCCATTTGAAAGCACCGCGTTGCTCGCTGCAGCGCTGCGCTTCACTCACCTGTTCCCGAGACACCACCCGGCTCCATCGCGGCTCTCAGCACCGGTCGCCACATCTCTGCACCTAGGGGAGAGAAGAAGAGACAAAAGGTGAGCAAGGAAACACAAGAGGAAAGCCGAATTTTCAGCCATATTACTTACCGGCTTTTCTTGGTGAACCATTCCACATCTCGGGTCGGCGCCGCATCTTTGGCAGTTACCGCACCCCGGCCCCTATGGGGAAAGGACAAAAGACATTACTGGGGTATTATAAAGACATTTGGAGGGGTCGCCCTCATCACTAACTCACCTGATTTTACCATCGGCAATTTAACCCCTCAACGCATCGCCTTTGTTCTGCACCTGAAATAAAGGACAGATCACAGGTTAGGAAAAACAACATAAAGGAGGCTTACACTTGAACTTTTGCATCTTCATACTTACGGCGTATCGCTCAGAAAAGTCAAGTGGATTTGCCAGCGCCATTCTGAAAACCAGTGAAGTAACTGGACGAACGTGCGCTCCTGCACCAGAAGCAGGATGGAGAGTTCATCCTTCCAAACCATAAGGTGAGCTTAAACCGGGGGTTTTGGAGGAAGTCAGAGAAGAACGAAGGGAGAAAGGGGGGGGCAAGCACACTATTCAGCAGACAGTTAATCCCCTTTCTCATCTGCAGAAGGATATTCCTACGGGCCAGACACGCAAGATTTGGGGGCCCTGTTCAATCGGTGGTCCGAATTCTGCGCATCACGCTTGAAGAGGCCACAGCAACCCAGACCAGACCAGCGCCACCGTGGGAGCCAGGTGAGCGTTACAGAACGCGAAGCCTTCCTACAAATTCCCACCCAGGCGCTATGGAAACTTCTGAGACTGACCAGTTGGCCCAACTACTGGGGGAATTACAGGCCGAAGTACACGCCGCTCGTCAAGAGACTAATGCTCTCAGGAGGGAAGTGATTGTAACAAAGGAAAGAGCGGATGACCTGGCTAAACAGCTTTTGCAAGGTCAAGCTGGACAAACTCCTTTTCCCGGTTCCGGAGGGAACCCCGCTCCTGTGCCTTCCAGTAACCCGGTGCAGATTAATATACCTGGAAACATGCCACTGGCCCCACCCGAACGCTTTGCTGGGGACCCCAAACGATTCGCCCTATTCATGAATCAGTGTTGTTTGCATTTCCTGTGCAGACCTGGGGCCTTCCCTAATGACCAGACCAAGGTAGCCTTTGTGTTGTCATATCTCAGCGGCAGTGCTGCCGATTGGTCAGTTCCACTGGTAACTCAAGATGACCCGATTCTTCGTGATTTTCAAGGATTTCAAGCAAGCATGGAAAGGATATTTGCTCGTCACTCCCAGGGGCAGGCTCTAGATGACGAACTTCTATCTCTGCGACAGGGCAATCAAGACCTCCTTTCCTACATTGCAACCTTTAATAGACTAATTGTGGAAACTGGGTGGCCAGAGGATAAAAGAATCATGTTATTTTATTGAGGTCTTCGTAGAGAACTTAAAGATGTCCTGGCCCAAGTTGTAAATCCGCCCCAAGAATGCTCAGAATATATAGACTTAGTGGTCCAATTGGATCACAGACTGCAAAACAGAAAAGCAGATCGGTCCAAGTTTGAGACCCGGGTGTTAGTCAAGACCCACGCTAACCTCAAGGGGGCTGAAGCCTCTGAACTAATGCAAATCGGAGGAGTTAAAGGACCTTTAACTCAAAAGGAACATGAAAGAAGACGGCAGATGCACTTATGTCTTTATTGTGGATCCTCTGGACATTTTCTACGAGATTGCCCGGCAAGGCCGCCCAGGAAGGTGGTAGGAGCCGCTGATAAAATCCATGAAACCTCTGTATCGGGAAACGACCCCGCCCGACAAGCGTAGGGGTCCGCTTGCCGAGCTTGAAAACGAACTCTCAGACCTCGCATTTCATTGTGCCAATGGTCCTCGTAGATCCGGCACAGCCTAAGCGGTTGCATGCAATAAAGGCATACATCGATAGTGGGGCTATAGGAAACTACGTGGATCGTGAATTGGTCTCCAGGATTAACCTCCCTCTGCGTCCTAAAACCAGCAAAGATGTCATCACCACAGTTGATGGAACCGAAATTGCTTCGGGACCGGTAACACATTCCCAGCTGAGGTGACACTTGTAGGTCCGGACGGCCATCGGGAGGCAGTTGTGTTTGATGTAATCAAGGCTCCACAGTTTCAGGTTATTCTCGGAATCCTTTGGTTAGAGACACATAATCCTCGAATTGATTGGCGAGCGAAGACAATAACCTTTCCGGAGTGTGCACGAACCTGCTACCCAGAAAATCTGAAGATCAGTCTAGCATCAGTAACCTCTGTCTCCATGCAACTACCTCCAGAATACCAAGACTTTCAGGACGTCTTCCAAAAGGAACAGGCCAACACGTTACCTCCTCACAGATCGTACGATTGCCAAATCGATCTGGTGCCCGGTGCACAACCCCCTTGTAGCAGGATTTATGCCCTTACTGAGCCGGAGAATCTGCATTTGAGACAATATTTAGATCAATACCTAGCCAATGGTTTCATTCGCCCGTCAAAGTCTCTGGCATCCTCGGCTTTGTTCTTCGTGCCAAAAAAAGAAGGCGACCTTAGGACTTGTATCGATTACCACGCATTGAACCAGATAACTGTTAAAAATCGTTACCCTCTGCCTTTGATCCCTGAACTCCTTGACAAGGTGAAGGACGCTTGCATATACACCAAGTTAGAGCTCTGGGGGGCTTATCATCTGGTACGAGTAAAAGAAGGCGACGAATGGAAAACGGCCTTCTGTACAAAATATGGACTATTCGAATACCAGGTGTTTGCCTTTCGGGTTGTGCAACGCGCCTGCTGCCTTCCAATTCTTCATGAACGATGTCCTTCGGGAACTCATCGATGTCTGTGTTGTCGTGTATATCGATGACATTCTGGTATACTCCTCTTTGGAATCAGATCACAGAAAACATTTCAGGGCGGTCTTTGAGAAATTGCGCCAGCACAAACTGTTTGCAAAGCTGGAAAAATGCGTTTTCCATACCCCCGAGGTTGAGTTTCTTGGATTCATCCTGACACCTAAAGGGGTCCGAATGGACTCACGGAAAGTGGATGCCATCCTCAAATGGCCATCACCTAGTTCGGTGAAAGGTGTCCAAAGCATGCTTGGTTTTGCCAATTTTTATCGCAGGTTTATCCCAGAATTTTCACGGGTGGTGCAACCCATCACTGCACTCTTGCGGAAGAATAAACATTTTGAATGGACCGAGGAAGCTGAACAGGCCTTTCAGGAATTAAAAGCTAAATTTACGTCCGCACCTATTTTGAAACACCCGCGTCCTGATCTCCCATATATATTCGAAACCGACGCATCCAGCTTGGCCATGGGAGCTGTCCTGTCTCAGAGATACCCCGAAACCAACCAACTGCACCCCGTAGCATTTTGGTCCAGAAAGTTCTTGCCGCCGGAGATAAATTATGCATTCACCGATAAGGAATTATTAGCCATTAAGTCTGCCTTTAAGGCTTGGCGGCATTATCTTCTTGGCGCCAGGCATACCATCACCGTGATCACTGATCACCGAAATTTACAATATTTAAAAACTGCCAAGGCTCAGTCTTCACGACAGCTCCGATGGGCTTTATTCTTTGCTGAGTTCGATTTTGTAATCACTTACCGTCCCGGCTGTAAGAATGGCAAAGCGGACACGCTATCTCGAATTGGAATGGGAGAAATGGACACAAACTCAGAACCTGTGCCGATAATTCCTGAACAAAGAATCTTGGGGATAACCACTTTACAAACCCTTGAAGACATTCAAGCACGGGTAAAACTATTCCTGGACTCTTCAGCCTTGCAGGATTGGATCAAAAGGGGGTCTGACTTTTCAATCAACGATGGCTTACCTTACTTCCAAGGACGTTTATTTTTGCCAGAAAAGGAATTGCAAGAACTGGTTATTTCCCGTCATCACGATACTCTGATGGAAGGACATCCTGGCATTGCCAAAGCAGAGGAAAAAATTAAACGACAATTCTGGTGGCCGTCCTGGCGAAAGGATATTAAATCTTTTGTGATGTCCTGTGGAGTTTGCGCCCAAAACAAAGGCAAAAAAACAAAACCTGCTGGTCTTCTTCAACCCTTAGACATTCCACCAGCACCTTGGCACACCTTATCACTAGATCTTTTCACGGACCTGCCCTCTTGTAATGGATACGATACTATTCTGGTTGTGGTGGATTTATTTTCCAAGATGGCCCATTTTATTCCGTTTGAAAGGATTACCTTCAGCTTTTGTTCTTGCCAAGGAATTCCTCGAAAATATCATCCATCTGCATGGATTCCCGTCCATACTAATCTCCGATCGGGTAAGCCAGTATATTTCTCATTTTCGGAAAAAGAGTTGTCAACTGGCACAATCGACGTAAGACTCTCAACCAGCCACCACCCACAGACCGATGGTCAAACGGAGAGAACAAACCAGATCCTTGAACAATATCTACGATGTATATTGCACCAATTGG
This sequence comes from Ambystoma mexicanum, assembly GCF_040938575.1. Taxonomy (NCBI): domain Eukaryota; kingdom Metazoa; phylum Chordata; class Amphibia; order Caudata; family Ambystomatidae; genus Ambystoma; species Ambystoma mexicanum. The sequence goes on along the minus strand of NC_090933.1, from coordinate 916,614,543 downwards.
AGGGTAATTGGAAGGATATTTTATGGGTGGCTGAATATGCATACAATAACTCGATACACACTGGAACTGATCAGAGCCCCTTTTATACCCTATATGGACATCACCCTCGTACTTCAGACTTGTACTCACCTTTGAGCCTCGAAATGCCCACAGTGGACCATTTGCATTCTACGATTACTCATGCCTTCAAGGATGCTACTGCACACTTGCAACATGCGAAAGGGAAATACAAAAAGAATGCGGATCTGCATCGAAAGGAGGTGCCTCCATACCAATAAGGGGATCAAGTATGGTTCGCTACCAAACACTTATCGCTCAAGGGACCTCAGACTTTTAATCCAAGGTATTTAGGCCCTTACTCGATCAAAGCTATAATTAACCCATGAAGAACATTTTGGACTCTAAGATCTCAAAATCAAAACTTTTCTATCTAATTGATTGGAAGGGGTACAGGCCTCAGGAAAGATCTTGGGACCACGTACATGCACCTCGGCTAGTAAAAAGGTTCCATTGGAATTTCCCGAACAAACCGAAACCTCCTGAGGGAACGACCTTGGGAGGGGCCTTGGGGGGGGGAGTGCTGTCATGATTCCTACCCCCGGAGCACCGGGCCAGGGCCAGCACCCCCGGGAGCAGGCATCACGCCCCCGGGTAAAAGCCCAGCGGCCCTTTATAGGGGTTCTTTGGACTCTGTCCTGGCGCCGTTGGCACCAGGCTCATGTTGGACATCAGTCTTGGCGCCATAGGTGCCAGGCTCATAAGGGGAAGTGTTTGGTGCACTTACCTGAAGCAGACCATGCTGCATGAAGAACCAAGCCAAATGAGGCTTAGGAGGGACTATTTTTCTGAAGGAACTATTTTGTTACTTGGGTGGGGCTGTGGAAGAATACTCACCTGGAACTTCTTCCAAGGCTATTTAAGCCACGCCCGGACAGCCACACGTGCTTCGCGTTGTTCTGCATCCCAGCAGCTGAACGCTCACCATGTCTGCTCCGGCACCTGGACTCCAGCCACGCCCGCCTCGAACCTGGAACACCTGTAAGGAAAGAAGAGAAGAGAAAGGTGAAAACCAAGAACTTATTCAACCTTCTTACCTGCATCTGGAATCTTCACGCCAGCATTCCTGAAGGAAGACTTCCATTTGAAAGCACCGCGTTGCTCGCTGCAGCGCCGCGCTTCACTCACCTGTTCCCGAGACGCCGCCCGGCTCCATCGCGGCTCTCAGCACCGGTCGCCACATCTCTGCACCTAGGGGAGAGAAGAAGAGACAAAAGGTGAGCAAGGGAACACAAGAGGAAAGCCGAATTTTCAGCCATATTACTTACCGGCTTTTCTTGGTGAACCATTCCACAACTCGGGTCGGCGCCGCATCTTTGGCAGGTACCGCACCCCGGCCCCTATGGGGAAAGGACAAAAGACATTACCGGGGAATTATAAAGACATTTAGAGGGGTCGCCCTCATCACTAACTCACCTGATTTTACCACCGGCAATTTAACCCCTCAACGCATCACCTTTGTTCTGCACCTGAAATAAAGGACAGATCACAGGTTAGGAAAAACAACGTAAAGGAGGCTCACACTTGAACTTTTGCATCTTCATACTTACGGCGTATCGCTCAGAAAAGTCAAGTGGATTTGCCAGCGCCATTCTGAAAACCAGTGAAGTAACAGGACGAACGCGCGCCCCTGCACCAGAAGCAGCATGGAGAGTTCATCCTTCCAAACCATAAGGTGAGCTTAAACCGGGGGTTTAGGAGGAAGTCAGAGAAGAATGAAAGGGGAAAAGGGGGAGCAAGCACACTATTCAGCAGACAGTTAATCCCCTTTCTCATCTGCAGAAGGATATTCCTACGGGCCAGACAAGCAAGATTTGGGGGCCCTGTTCAATCGGTGGTCCGAATTCTGCGCATCACGCTTGAAGAGGCCACAGCAACCCAGACCAGACCAGCGCCTCCGTGGTAGCCAGGTGAGCGTTACATCAGCCTTCAATGAAAGCGTTACAGCACAGCGCTGCACAGGAAACAACAGCCTCCCTACTAAGAGACTGATACAGCAGGATGATTGGTATTGCAAGCATTGTACATGTAGAGAATGGATCTTCTACAATTACAATTCACGTGGTAAATTAATTAGTGTATGAGTCTACATAGAGACAGCATCTTCACTCTTACTGGGTGACTTCTTTCACATTGTGTATTGAAAGAGCAGGTGGCCTTCGGAGCAGCTTGCTGAGTTCAAGCACAAGGTTGGCACTATATATTTCAATATTCAGTACACCACACCTGGCACTCCAAACTGTTTGCTTTAGCAGCAGCTTGCTAAATTCAAGCGCATCGTGCATCCAACCTATGTGAGACCCTCTAAGCCCACAGAGTCGAGGAGCACCTCTGAGGAGTGGAGTGAGGAAGAGTGGACGGAGGACGTCCCAGATGCTGACAGGGATTTGTCCCTGAGGTTTAAGAAGGTCCTCAGAGACTCTCTAGTGATAGCCGTTTCCCAAGGGGTGAAACCTATTAAGGTACGCCTGGAAATGTTGGAGTTTTCTTAGCCACCAAAAGGGCAGGTGGAGAAGGAGTGCACAGGAAGAGAAGGGCGAACAGCCCAGGAGAGAGTACCATCTGCCAGACACCTCAGCTCTGGGGTTGAACAAGTGGGGGTAAGAAGGCTCGGAAGAGCCCACCCTCTTCTACCCCCGAGCCACAAGGAAGGGGATAACAATGAGACCTGTGAGGGGTTTGATGCCTTCAGTTAAAGAATGCATTCTTACAAAAGTAGACTGTGCCGCACCTCTTTCCCCTTTACCCTGGGGGAGCGCGATGGCCGTGGCCTTGGCTCTGACTGCATGGGCATGTAAGTTAGCTGGCACTGGTTTGTGCTGTCCCTCATAGGCCTCCTTGATGGCCACAGTCATCCTCCTGCTATGGGGGCCTTGGATAACCTGGCCTTGACCCACTGTAAGTGACAAACAAGGCATCCGCTATTTCCTCGTTGAGATGAAAGGAGGTTGTCACCTTGGGTAGGAAAGCAACGTGCGTCCACAGGACGACCTTGTCCCTAAGAAAAGTGGTGTAGGGTTCTGATGCCACCAGAGCCTGGATCTCGCTGACTCTGCAAGCTGAGGCGAGGCCCATGCGCAGAGCTGTCTTTATGATGACCAGCCTGATGTCCGTGGGCACCTTAGGCTCAAATGGTTTGTGCGCCGAGGCACTCAACACAACATTTAGGTCCCACACCAGGTGTAGCTTCTTTATAGATGTGTAAAGCCTACAGAGGCCCGCCAGAAGCACCATTTACTCTTATATTGGCTCCTAGTAGACTTGCTTCTAGCACCCTGGATGATCTCTAGGTTAGCCTGTGATAGGCTTAAGCATTTCAGCGGGACCTGTTCAGGAGCCATGCTGCGAGGGCTAGCTTGTGAGGAGCGGGTTGGAGTACCCTGCGCCCCTGCTGGGCCTGGCGGAGCCGGGCCCAGCAGTAGGTGAATGGGTGGTCTGTCCGAAAAGCTGAGTAGATCGGAGAACCACGGTCTGGCTGGCCACCAGGGAGCTATCAAAATGATGCTGAGCCGGGATTCTTTTATCTTGCAGATCACCCTGTGGACTACGGGTGTGGGCGGGAAGGCATATGCCGTCATGCCATTTCATCAGATCTGGAATGCGTTGCCAGGGAGCCAGAGCCTTGCCAGGAGACGCACTGTTGGCCTTTCCTGTTGTCCCAGGAGGCAAGATCTCCTTTTAGTACCAGATCGTTCAATTGCCACTTGCAATTATAAGCACCCAGTCTGCTGAGCTTGTCTGCTTCCAGGTTGGATTCCCCCGGGAGGCGGACAGCACTGGGGTAAATGTTGTTCTCCAGAGCCCATTCCCACATGCCGACTGCTAAGTTGCACAGCGGAGGGGATTTGGTGCCCCCCTGCTTGTTGACATAGTACATGCTGGTTGGATTTTCTCTCTGGATAAGAACTGACTTGCCCTCGATAAGAGGGAGAAAGGCTTTGAGAGCCAACCATAAGACCTTCCAGTCTGTAGCAACTGTGACCTGAGGGGCCGGCCGCCGGAAGAGCTTGCCCTGCTTCAGGTTGAAGTCCGCGGCCCCCCAGTGGAGGTCCCAGAGGGGAAAGGGCGGAATGTTGACTGACTCCTCTTGGGAGCCCTTCTCCTGATTCTCTGAGGCTGTGAAGTGCAGCTGTAGTTTCAGCCACCCGAGTCTTGTGTGGGCACGGCCAAAAGGACCGCTGTCCTAAACCCCAGTGGGTGTTGGTATCACCAGGCCAAGGTCACAGGCTTGGAGAGGAAGTGAGCTGTAGCTCTCTTGATGGCCGCAATCTTGTACACCGAGGGAAAGACTCTCGCAGAGATTGTGTCCCAGATGAGGCCCAAGAAGATAAGGATCTGCGTGGGTTGCAGCTGAGACTTCTTTGAGATTGATAGTGAACCCTAGGTAGTGGAGTGTGTTCCTCAGTGTGGAGGCCGTATGCTGAACCGCTTTCGGAGAGGTGGCCCGGACTAGCCAATCGTCCAGGTATGGGTAGACATGGTGGCCCTGGTCCCTGAGGAGGGCTGCCACTGAAACCATCAACCTGGTAAATACCCTGGGAGCCGAGTTAAGGCCGAAGGGTAGCACCTTGTATTGGAAATGGAAGCCCTTGATCCTAAAGCACAGTAAGGAACGATGCGGCTGCCAATTCGGGACGTGTACGTAAGCGTCCTTCAGATCCAGGGAGCACATCCACTCTCCCCTGTCAGTGTTTCCGCATTAAGAGCTTCCTTCTTCTGTATGGCGAAATCCCCGAATAAAAGCCCAAGCCTCGCTGGGAGGTTGGAACTTCTTCCATAACCTGGCCCTCACCGAGCAACCGGATCTCTGCCAGCAGAGTTGCTGTCCCAATCTGTGGGAGAGGAGGAGAGGAGGGTTGAGGGGAAGGTACCTGTAGGCGGTAACCGTGGAGACTACAGAGAGGATCCAGGAGTCCGAAAAATTCTGTTGCTAAAATTGCATGTGAAAGGCAAGCCTGCCCCCCCCCCCCCCGCCAGAGACACGTGTATCTGAAGGGACATGTCATGCCCTTTTTCCTTCTGAGGCTAATGCAGAGGGAGGATGGGGATTGGAAGAACCTCTTGCCCCCACTTTTGTTGTTTTCTCCGATGCGGACTCGGACAACTGTCCGGTTGTCTGGACCGCCGTTCTTGGAGGCCTCGGAACCTGCCAAACACCCACCCCTTGTCGGAGCGTAGCTGCGACTGAGTGTAGGCCTTGGGCGTGGCCTTTCTAAGAATATATAAAGACTCTGCGGTTTGCGTGCGGGTCTTCTTTTTATCTCATTCCTCATCCGTGGTGGAGTGGAAGAGGTCACTGCCCTCAAAGGGAGGGTCCAATATGCATTCCTGGACATCGGGATTATACTTAGTAGTCCAAAGCCAGGCTGTCCTTCTCATGTCCGTGACAATGCAGATGGCCCAGGCCGAGGTATCGATGTGGGTCACAGTGGACTCCATAATGTCCTGCGCTACCAGCCTAGATTCTCCTAGTCCCGCCTTGAAGCATGCTTGGATCTGTGCCGGATGTTCTGGGAGGTAGTCCGCCATTTCCCGCCAGAGCCCTTGGTTAGCGGCTGCCAACATGCCATCTGCGTTGGCCTGCCGCAGGTGCAAGAAGGCGTTGGAGTACAGCTTCTTAGCGTATGTCTCCAAGATGTTCTCCTCCTTGCCTAGCAGCATCGAGAACGAGATGGCCGAGGATGACTGCGGCTTGGAATAGAGTTACGCTGCTGCTATCACTGCGGTTGAGGATGCGCTGAAAGCAAGAGTGTGTCCCACACACACCATCTGCCTGCACTTGGCGTCAAGGCGCCGAGTGACAGGCTGGGCCGAGTGTGGCTTGAGCTACCCTTCTTGGCCTGGGCAACTACGTCTTTCTGCATCAGGCTCTCTGTTTTGGTAGGGGGTCTTAGGGTGAGGCCTTCTGCTAAGACCCCCTCCTCGGGCTGCTCTACCACAGGCTGAGGAAGGCCCAAATACTCTGCCAAACCTGCAAAGCGTTCATGGAAGGCCATGGCTGAAGATGGCATGTCGGGGTGGTACTCCTCGTCTGTGTCTGCCAGGCTTGGGGGGTCCGGAGCTGGTGGAGGAGTGCACGGAGCCGAGGGCTGCAGAGTGGAGACCTGACCCATTGGCTGCTGCAGAGACTGGGGTGGAACCGCCTGTACTGTGGGAGGCAGGGAAGCCGGAATTGGAGGAGCCAGCTGGGGCAGCAGCGTCTGCGCTGGGGCCTGTGGCACCAGAGCCCTCGGAGGAATGACTATGGGTGCCGGTGGGGTGACCGGAGGGAGCATGTCCCTGATGACATCCCGAAGGATGGCCCCGTTCTGGGGAGTTCACATCAGCCCTAGGAACCTTTCAAAGAACCTGTCTTCGGAGGCTGAAGAGGTGGCAGGCTATATTGACAGAGTGGCCGAGGGAAGCTGGGACCGGGGCACAATCTGCTTGGGGAGCAGGGGAAACCATACCTGCGCTGCTGAAGGATGAACTGTAGGCCACACACCTGGCTGACACCAGTCCCGCCTTGTGACTTTTTCCTCAACCTGTTCTGCAAGAGGGGGTTTTGGATGAGTGGCCATTTTGTCTGGCGCAGCGGCCATTTTGACGAGCTGCGTGCCACGTGCCGAAGTTGTGGTGCCTGGCTTGATGGAACCAGACCCGTCCAAGATGCTTGGTGTTGGAACAATAGGCTTATCCTGCACCTCAGGACATGACCTGGAAGGCGTATTGCCCTCGGCAGAGCTGCTGGTAGTGCTGCATGAAGGCGCCCCCTCGGACATGATGCCGGTACTAGGGCATTGCCCCTTGGGAGTAGCCACGGTAAAAGAACCTTGCCGTCCCTCAGCACTGACACCGGAAGGATCCGGAGAGCCCTCGGCCATGAGGCCGGTAGCTGAACTAGCCTTGGTACGTGTGCTGGTACTAGGGCGTTTCCTCTCGGGAGCAATCCTGGTATTTCAGGCCGAGACCTGGTAGGCATTTCGGCCTCAGTGGATTTGCGGGTAGTACTGCGTATAGGCGCCCCCTCGGACATGTTGCCTGTACTAGGTGTTATGCTTGATCTAAAATGGCGCGGGTGCGCAATACATTCTGGGAGCGCTCGGAGACATGTTGGATATTTACTTCATACCGCAGTGAAACGCTGCACACATTTTGCTAAGTGTTAGATTCACAGTGCTGAGACAAACATGCTTTTCTAAACCTGTTATGCGGTCAAAGCCATTTCTACTGGGAAAGCTAACATTGTTATGGCTTGCTACTGTTCTCCGTGGAGCATGTTTTTAGAGAAGGGAGGCACTGCGCTTCTTGGGGGGAGCTCTCGATTGACCCAGCTGGCAACCAACGGCTGTTCCTAAACTGCGCAAGTGCAATTTCCAGAATGTTCGAGAATTAACTCCCCTTTGTGGAGTGTGTATATATGCGGAATCCCAGAGGTGGTCAGGTGAGACTTCAGCTGGAGAAGGACGCTTATGTCCGGCCTTCCTGTGAGCTGTGGTGCTCTCGGCCTGGCTGTTCCCGGGGTCTTCCAGCTGCTTCTGGACGAGATGAGGAATTCTGTTACGCTCACGGTGATGAATTTCTTTTTGACTTCTTTACTTCTTTTGTAATTTATGTCCTTATTATTTTTATGAGTTATTTCTATCTCCTTGCAAGCTTTGAATAAATAGTCTTAAAGAGCTGATTGTCTTCTAAGAGTGCGTGGCTGTGAGTTATTGTGTCTGTCTGATTATGGTTCAAAGTATTTGCTCTATAATTGCATTGATGATTTATGGTTGTTTCGTGCACTTTAAGGGGGAGCGCAATACATTTTTGGCGTCACGAATAGGATGTACATGATGAGTTGTTCCGTGCATCCAAGAATATGTTGAAACGTAGATAAGATTTGGTTGTCGTGTAACTGAAGTTTTTGATTAGTGAAGTTTTTTTTCCTCTTTGGTAACTGTTTGAGTGCCTGTGGGAGCGATTGCAGTGTGGAGAAGAAAATATATA